>NC_047074.1:11003939-11319055 GCF_902459465.1 Asterias rubens | reverse complement strand
CCATCAACCTCTCCCCATTACTCGTCGCCAAGAAAGGTTTTATGCAAATAATTGTTTTGAGTAATTACCAATAGTGTTCACTGCCTTTAAACACTCTTTCGTTCCTATAGTGTGGTGGTTTTTACGCGGGTGAACTCAGAGGTTGACAAGTAGTGTGGGATCAGCCGTCGATTTCACCGAACTCTCCCTAACTTAAGATTAATCTTAGGACTTAGGACGAGTACCCACCCTGCACTGTAGCATGCAGACCTTAAGATTAATCCTAAGTTAGGACGAGGTTACTCGAGATAGGATTAATCCTAGCGTTTCGTGAAATCGGCTGCAGGGCATTTTGAGAGCATAGTAATAATGGACCTCTTATATTTTGCACACAAAATCCTACTGTGTGCACACAAGTGTATTCCTTTAAATACATGTAATGGTCACATTTTTTGTAGATTTTTAGCATGCATTGATCTTTAGTGTGTGGGTATAGGGAACATCAGATCATCTGTTCAGACCATTGGAACGAGATCTTTGCCCCAAACACAGTTATTTTAACCGCAATAAAATTTGCCTTCCAGTTAGTCTTGGACCAAGACTATGGTGCTTGATATTGGATAGTGTACTACGCGCAGTTGTAAATCGCCAAAAGCGTATAGCTTGCCAGTATAGTCTAATTTCAAGCCGTCCAGTACACTTACTAAATCATATCGTGGTGGGCGCGCTTTAGCGATTTACAACTGCGCGTAGTACACTATCCAATATCAAGCACCATAATAGTCTTGGCCCAAGACTACCTTCCAGTGGGTCCAGCACGTACACTTTTCCCGTGGCTGCTCGTAGGGTTTACAAGGAGTTGAAACTTCGATTGTACTATTTGGGCATCTATGGAAAGCTGCGCGTTCATACATTGCATTCGTTCATCCTCTTAAAGGCAGTCGACACTATTGGTAGATGTCAAAGACTAGTCTTCGCAGTTGGTGTATCTCAACATATGCATAAAATAACAAACCTGTGAAAATTTGAGCTCAATCGGTCATCGAAGTTGCGAGATGATAATGAAAGAAAAATAACCCGTCACACGAAGTTGTGTGCGTTTACATGGTTGATTTCGAGACCTCAAGTTCTAAATCTGAGGTCTCGAAATCAAATTCGTGGAAAATTACTTCTTTCTAGAAAACTATGGCACTTCAGAGGAAGCCGTTTCTCACAATGTTTTATACCATCAACCTCTCCCCATTACTTGTCACCAAGAAAGATTTTATGGCAATCATTCTTTTGAGTAATTACCAATAGTGTCCATTGCCTTTAAAAAAAAGAAAACGTGAAATAAGTCAAATAAAAAAATAAAAAAATCTAACCTTACCGGTATGATCACCGGACCGACATAAAAATGCGGTAAAAAAAATTGGAAGCCCAATCTATACAGGCACCTAGGAGTCTTTCAAACACAAACAGACAGCGTAATTGCATTAGTATACAGATAGCTGCCAGTGTCTCCATAAAACCTTACTTGATTATTTTGGTGTTATTTGAGGTAAAGGTTTAATTTCACGCAAGGTGAATTAGAACTTTCAATAATATGGTTGAGGGCATCCGTGAGGTTATTTTTGCGAACTGGTGTACTTGAATCAATTTTGTGTAATTTGAGTTCATATCTTTCACTTCAGTGCCGATTGATTCCCAGGAATACATATTTCTTCTTCAACAACAAAAATCATGAATATAGGATTTGAGGCATTGCATGGTGAGGTATCAATGTATATTTGGTTTGCGGTAACACCATGTGTGTATCTACCTGCCAGGTAGAGTTGTTTTTAGGGAACTGTCTTGCTTTATTCTACTGCCGTGGAGTAGAATAAAGCAAGACAGTTCCCTAAGAACAACTCTACCTGGCAAGTAGATACACACATGGTGTTACCACAAACCAAATATACAAAAATCATGAAGCATTCAAATTATTTACTTAACCTTTAAAGCAGCCGAGGGGCGCAGGCGGAAGGACCAGCTCTATACATTTTTAATAACAACAAAATGTGTGGATCAATTCCGCTGATTTTGTTTTTGAACTACCCTTAAAAGCAGTGGACACTATTGGTGAATACTCAAAATCAGGTCTATAAGCATGTGAAAGCAAACAACTTCTTGCGGCAAGGGTGTTTTTTTCTCTTTCATTATTATGTTGCAACTTCGACGACCAAGATCAAGTTTCAAAGGTTTGCTATTTTATGCATATTATGTTGAGATACACCAAGCGAGAATACTGGTCGTCGACAATTACCAAATGTGACTGTCCAGTGGCTTTATTAACATGTCAGTAAAATGTTGGCGTATGCAGGGCCGTTATATTTTAAGTTTCTATACTGTCATTTTCTTTAAAACGTGAAAGTTTTACATACATTTATGTACTTTAGTGTTTATTTTGTGTCACACAAAAATTACCCTATAACCCTTAAACGGATCTTTTCGAAACATATTTTGTTGCCTGGGCTTTTGCTAAAGCTAATGGAAATTGTAAAACATGCTCTGTCGGACGTGGGGCATTCAAAGAGGTTGATGTAGTCTAAACCATTGAGCTCAAACTGAAACAGGGGTTTCGAAAAGGCCAAAACAACTTGTCTGATCAGAACAAGGTCATTAATGGCAACTATATAACAATGATCAAACAATAAATCCAAATCAAACAATTTATGTTTTACTTAGAAAACGAATGTTTTTTTTTTTGCCAGCCAAACAACTCACTCTTTACCAATGAATCCCACCAGGAGCTCCAAAATACCCGATGACGCAGTTTCACGAAATCCACACAAACAACACTAAAAATACTTTTCTGAGTAGACGGAAAAAGGATATTAATACAACTTACTTTCTTCCTTTGCTCTTGTCACACTGTCCTTCCCAAAATGACTGCTGACGTTAGTCACCTAAGAGTCGTTATATCAGAGTTTATATAGCACTGAATTAACCCAGCTAATCGTACTATTGTGACACTTATTGAAATTTCTTTTACTATCAGAACTGGTTTACCTTGACCTGTCACGAGGCAAAGTTACAAGGTTTTTTTTCTCGATCTGATGAACGCTTTGAATTTCACTATTGTAGATTTTAGGTGCCGTTTTGGTTGGTTGGACTGTCCTTGATTAACACAAGTAAGGCTTTAATCTCAATCAGATATCCCTATTAGGCTGCACCCACTTCAACTGATGACGATTCAATGGAAAAGAGGTTTTGTAAACCGAGACAGTTTTTTTATATTATTTTTTAGCATTGCTTCTCTGGTATCAATGGTTATAATACAGAGCTGTAAAAGTTCCCCATACCCGATATCCGACAAGTTTGAGCCATGCGTCTGGCAAGCGCGGATCCGGGGGGGGGCGCACGCCCCTCTTTTTGTCATGGGGGGGGGGGAGAGGGAGGAAACTAGGTAATTATAATATGCCGCCTCTTATTTATTTACTTACTAGACCAGCCAATTACATTTTTGTGTTATCATTGGATAAAACCATAAACAATTGCAATTTCTCCTTTTTTACTAGTTTGTGTTACTACTTGTATATGCTGCCATTGTCCCTGACAGTAATTGTTTTACAATGAATGAACAATTCAAATACATTCAAATAAAAAGATAAATCAAACGGAAGAATCTAGTGCTATCCAACAGGGTGGACGGATTGAAGAGGTTGGCGAGAGAGCTCAAGTGTTAAAAAAATAATAATAATAATAATAATAATAAAAAACACGCACACTTAACAAGGTTTTACTAAACAACACAGTTAAACGCTCTGGACACTATTGGTAATTACTCAAAATATTCATTAGCATAAAACCTTAAAGGAACACATTGCCTTGGATCGGTCGAGTTGGTCTTTGAAAAGTGTTTGTAACCGTTTGGTATAAAATGCATATGATTAGAAAGATGTTGTAAAAGTAGAATACAATGATCCACACAAACATGCCTCGAAATTGCACGGTTTTCCTTTTACCTCGTCGAATAACACGGTCGGCCATTTAATTATGGGAGTCAAATTTTGACTCCCATAAATGGCCGACCGTGTTAGGTTGCACAGTAAAAGGAAAACCACGCAATTTCGAGGCAAACTTGTGTGGATCATTGTATTCTACTTTTAAAACATCTTTTCAACCATACGCATTTTATAAAAAACGGTTACAAACGCTTTTCATAGACCAACTCGTCCGATCCAAGGCAACGTGTTCCTTTTATTGGTAATAAGTAATTGGGAGTTGTTGATAGTATAAAACAATGTGAGAAACGGCTCCCTCTGAAGTGACGTAGTTTTCCAAAAGAAGCAATTTTTCACAAAATTTGATTTCGAGACCTCAGGTTTGGAATGTCAGGTCTCGAAATCAAGCATATGAAAGCACAAAACTTCGTGTGACATAGTGTTTTTTTTTTTTGGTTTTTTTTTCAACTATTATCTCACAATCGATTGAGTTCAAATTTCCACAGGTCTGTTATTTTATGCATATGTTGAGATACACCAAGAATAATAATAATAATAATAATAATAATAATAATAATAATAATAATAATAAGACATTTGTAAAGCGCCTAATGCAAAAGCCTCTAAGCGCATTAAAGAAACAACAAAATAAACAATTAGAGAAAGATACAAGATACAAATAGGCAAGTTACAAAAAAGAAGCTTTAAACAAATGAGTTTTCAACAAGGACTTAAAACATTGTAAAGTATTAGCTTGGCGAATATGCACAGGAAGACTATTCCAAAGAAACGGTGCGGCGTAAGAAAAAGATCTGTGGCCATAAAAAATGGAAGAAGCTCTAGTAGCAGAAAGCAATGACTGGTCTTAGACAATAACCAATAGTGTCCAATGTATGTAAGGGAAACAACCAAAGTCGGTGATTTATTACCTAACCTCATAATGCTTTAATTATTACTCATTAGGCATTTTTCATAGGATGAAGGTAAATGCATCTGTACTATAAATAACTACTAAGAAACCTTAACCATCGACGGGAAGTTTAATTTAAGCTTATCTCAACAACACTTTCAACATCTGCAAATATGAATGTCGAGAATTCCAAGTGCATCCTCGGTCTTTGTAATAAGCAAAACATTTTTTTTTTTCAATAAGATTTGAAGTTTGCTTCTATACGACCTTTGAACTCGCTCTATTTCCCCTTGCTTTAGATAATTATCTCCGTTGTGAAAGGATAATGCATTTTGTTCATTTTGTATCAAGTTTTAGCCAACTTTTGACCCATCTGCAAGGGTTAAGTTCAGCTTTGTTAATCAAATTTTGTAATTGAAATCATCGTTTTATCTTTATAAGTTATGTATTGTTTAGGACTAGTTGATTGGTTATTGCAAACTTAAATGTTTGTATTTGTTGCCAAGCCTCTAACACTCGTGGGGGACGGAGCGCCGCTGGCCCCCAAGAGCCACCTCTCCAACGAGTGTAACACTCGTGGGGGACGGAGCGCCGCTGGCCCCCACGAGCCACCTCTCCGACGAGTGCCTCCGACTCTGCACTTTGCCGTGCACCCAGAACACCGTCTTTCCACCAAGTCTGGGCCCCTTCCAAGCCTTTGCTTACCATTAGCCCTTCATATAGTTACTAGCCGTCTAAAGTGTTTGCATTGTTTGCTATAATAGTTGGAGGGTTAAAAACAAGTGCAGGTGATCGTTTCATTTGAAAACGTCATCGAGTAGACTTTGCTGTCTATTTTTGTATAGGGGCGGCTGGCCTCCTTTAAGTTCTTAATGCATTTTATGCTTTCAATTGTCTTATAAAAATAAACTTACTATTAGTGTTTTTAGTATTTAAACAAACAAATGAAGATTGCTGCTGGATCGTCAATAACATTTTAGCAAACGTCAACCATGAAGTTCCATGCTATGCAAGAGCTAAACCACACAACATGGTGATCACACTAAGAATAGCTGAAGCGCTTAGAGAACAGCCTGAAAAGGACACAGAAAAATAGAAAAGTTAATTAGAAGAAACACATGGGTAGTTAAATAGTACATTTACCCAACCAGTGCAAGCGTGTACCTTGTAATATGTCTGCTGCATGCCCAGCACTAAGGTCAAAAGTGCAGGATTCCGTTAAATGCTTTTGCATATTTTGGAGCTCTTGGTAAGCAGGTTTTATTGATCAAGGGATACATTAGTTTTCCTAATAAAAAAATTAAAAAATAATTTTTGACCGTTTTTCTTTTTTAAATTTATATGGATTTTTCACTGAATGACATTTTGGTCATTACGTATAGCTAGCCATTGTCATACAAAGCCACCACTTTAAACACAAACAACACCCTTTTTCATAATAGCAAAAGGAACAAAAACAAACCGGATCATCTCGATCGACAAGTTTGTTGTACCAAAGTATCTTCCTGCTCAACCACAACCCATCACAGCACCAACAATACTTGGTTTCTGCATGAAGAAAAAAAATAACCAAAGAATACCCCAAAAATATACTTACCACCATCTGTGGTTGTAGGCTCTGGGTACGGTGTGTTGTCACCAGTAACTCCTGTTCGGAGCAGATTAAAATAATAAAAACACTTATGTTAAACGTAAATGGGGAAATTTAGCATCCTGGTTGTCTTTTAGAGAACTACTACTGAAGACAGTCAGGGCCTACAAATCGAAACGTCAACTGAGGACCTTTTAAACGCTTCCTTAACACAATATTAACGGCTGATGCGTCAGACTAAACGCGCCAAATGTTTACAGTTTTTACTATGACGCGTTTAGTTTGACGCATCAGCCGTTTGCATTGTGTTTACGAAGCGTTTAAAAGGTTCTCAGTACATCAACGTTTGCTAAACACCAGTGTTTAAGTTTGATATTAAAACCACTGCTTTACCACACAACTCATGGGCCCTATTCACTGTTAAGTGTTTAACCTAAACCCTATGACGCGTTCGAAATCTGTTACAGAACCTAAACACTTGTTTTTCTACAATGAAGGGTCCAATTTCATGGAGCTGCTGAAGCAGGGAATATAACTTAATAATTTTGTGCTGAGCAGAATTGAGCAGGATACCAGTCGAACATTTGACATGTGATATGTTATGTTCGCTCGCCTGGTAACCCTGTTTTGGTAAGCACGATTTGCTGAGTCAACTTTTTGCGCTTAACAGCTCCATGCAATTTGGTCCAGTTCTTACACAATTTGGAGTTCTTATCAAATTCAGAGACGTTTTTTTTCTTCAGGCTGTAACTCAAACATCGACTTGGCAAATAAAGGTCAGACATGAATGAAATAAAAACAACAGCCTCTATTATCATTGTAGATGACTGCTACTCATTGACAACTACCTCGGGGACATTTTAAAACTCCATTCTAGTTTAAAGGCCGTGGACACTATTGGTAATTGTATTCTACATTTTGGTCATTACGTATAGCTAGCCATTGTCATACAAAGCCACCACTTTAAACACAAACAACACCCTTTTTCATAATAGCAAAAGGAACAAAAACAAACCGGATCATCTCGATCGACAAGTTTGTTGTACCAAAGTATCTTCCTGCTCAACCACAACCCATCACAGCACCAACAATACTTGGTTTCTGCATGAAGAAAAAAAATAACCAAAGAATACCCCAAAAATATACTTACCACCATCTGTGGTTGTAGGCTCTGGGTACGGTGTGTTGTCACCAGTAACTCCTGTTCGGAGCAGATTAAAATAATAAAAACACTTATGTTAAACGTAAATGGGGAAGTTTAGCATCCTGGTTGTCTTTTAGAGAACTACTACTGAAGACAGTCAGGGCCTACAAATCGAAACGTCAACTGAGGACCTTTTAAACGCTTCCTTAACACAATATTAACGGCTGATGCGTCAGACTAAACGCGCCAAATGTTTACAGTTTTTACTATGACGCGTTTAGTTTGACGCATCAGCCGTTTGCATTGTGTTTACGAAGCGTTTAAAAGGTTCTCAGTACATCAACGTTTGCTAAACACCAGTGTTTAAGTTTGATATTAAAACCACTGCTTTACCACACAACTCATGGGCCCTATTCACTGTTAAGTGTTTAACCTAAACCCTATGACGCGTTCGAAATCTGTTACAGAACCTAAACACTTGTTTTTCTACAATGAAGGGTCCAATTTCATGGAGCTGCTGAAGCAGGGAATATAACTTAATAATTTTGTGCTGAGCAGAATTGAGCAGGATACCAGTCGAACATTTGACATGTGATATGTTATGTTCGCTCGCCTGGTAACCCTGTTTTGGTAAGCACGATTTGCTGAGTCAACTTTTTGCGCTTAACAGCTCCATGCAATTTGGTCCAGTTCTTACACAATTTGGAGTTCTTATCAAATTCAGAGACGTTTTTTTTCTTCAGGCTGTTACTCAAACATCGACTTGGCAAATAAAGGTCAGACATGAATGACATAAAAACAACAGCCTCTATTATCATTGTAGATGACTGCTACTCATTGACAACTACCTCGGGGACATTTTAAAACTCCATTCTAGTTTAAAGGCCGTGGACACTATTGGTAATTGTCAAAGTCTAGTCTTCACAGCTGGTGTATCTCAACATATGCATAAAATAAGAAACGTGTGAAAATTTGAGCTCAATTGGTCGTCAAACTTGCGAGATAATAATAAAAGAAAAAAAACACCATTGTCACACGAAGTTGTGTGCATTTAAATGGTTGATTTCGAGACCTCTAAGTCTAAATCTGAGGTCTCGAAATCAAATTCGTGGAAAATTACTTCTTTCTCGAAAACTATGGCTCTTCAGAGGGAGCCGTTTCTCACAATGTTTTATACCATCAACCTCCTCCCAATTACTCGTCACCAAGAAAGGTTTTATGCCAATAATTATGTTGAGTAATTACCAATAGTGTCCACTGCCTTTAAAACTCCAGTCTAGTTTATGTCTGAGGAAGAATCAACATTTTGTTGAGTTGGTGATACTGTAACTTGTTACAACCCCTAGACTGATATGTTTCAATGGGCTTGTGTGATACCCACAGCAGTTGTAGGAAAGTTAAACAACAGAGCATTATTTCTCGATATCTGAATCAAATATCAGCAACGGGAAAAATTTTAGCGCCAGGTGGCAGCAGTTGCCAGGTAAATTGTCATTATCAATATAGTTCTGAGCATGCACACATCACCGAGAACAATGGCTTTCACCTTGTCAGCCTTCTTTCACGGCATTTCAAAGTTTCCCCTCTGTCTTCATTACAGTCTGAAAAGTCCCACCCCTAACAAAAAAAAATACAAATGGAGTGCCGTAGCCAAGCACATGTGAAGGAATGTTTTCATTTGAGAGACAATTTCCAGTCAGTCAACTCAAACGACAAATCAAAATACCACCAAGAGGGGATGCACTTACCAGGCTGAGTTGTAGGTGGTGACACTGTGACGGCGTCTCCAGCCATGAAACTTATTTGAGCAGATTTGACATCGAGGTAGAACCAGTTCTCGCTAGGCTCTCCTGTTACGATGGTTGCCCTTTGAGCGGAACAATTAATATGTTTAGAGAAATTACTAGATGCAATTCAAATGAATGGCAAATTGAAGGAAAGGTAGGGCTGGATGCCTATGTATTATAATGTTAGTAGGCATTAACCCGTTCTATATCTCTAACAGTGCTTACTTCTCTAAAATGGATTGTCTTTTTTTAACAATAATCTATAGTAATAACCTGTTTTTATATATAAGCGCTTTTCACACCCAGGGGCGTCTCAAAGCGCTTCCAACATTATTACCCCTGGTCACTGGGCCTTCCTTAAACCATCTCGACTTTTTATTGGAGTATACATTGTGTTGAATATTTTTTTTACAATGAATATTTTTTTTTTTTTTAAACCCATTTTTCCTTTAGCTCTATGTCAGAAGCCAATGACTTATACAGTTTAAATGCTTGTGGTCAAACAACACATGTCCTTACTTAAACTCGATAGGTCCTTCATTTTGAGCAGGTGCGTTCCACACAGCAGAGACTGTCTTCCAATGAGGGTCGTCGGAATGGGCCCACGCCGACTGAAATTCGTAAAAAAAAAACATCAATAAGTATAATTCAAGCAAAGCAATTTTTTTAATCGAAAATGAACAGTAATACCACTACCACGCCAGCAGCAGCAGCAGCAAGAGTAGCAGCGGCAGCGGCAGCGGCAGCGACAGCGACAGAGACAGCGACAGAGACAGCGACAGAGACAGCGACAGAGACAGCGACAGCGGCGGCGACAGCGGCGGCGACAGCGGCGGCGACAGCGACAGCGACAGCAGCAGCAACAGCAGCAGCAACAGCAGCAGCAACAGCGACAACAACAATATCAACACGTTAAAAGTGCATGGCTTGAAAGTAAGAAATGTAACGTCAAATTGCAAGGACACAAACCACACCAGGGGCATTTCAAACTCACATTGCTGACGTTGTGGCACTGAATAAGCTGTGTTTTCAGCGGTGGGTAAGCAAACTCTCCGATCGACACATTGGTGTCTCCTAGATCCATGTCAGTACGCCGTGCCTGGATGAAAAATCCCTCAAAGAATGTCGGCTCACTTCTTGCGGATATAGTCACTGCGGGGAGAGAAACACACATGCGTACGTGTTAATGGACCCTTCCCGTGAAATTATGCTAATCACATTCACGCATGCGTACAGACCCTGTTGGTTGGCAAACGCCATAGAGTTGTGCACTAAGCAGACGCGCAATCGCGTCTGCGTCACGCAGCCATTGTACAAAACAGCGCGATGTTCCCTCATTTTGCCAACCAAAATGTTACTGCGCGGGCGCTATGTGCAATTTACATATTTCTTGGGAAGGGTCTATTGTAAAGCTATACCAGCCGGAAACCACTGACGTCACAATTCGAGGCCCGTGAATAACTCGATAGAACTCGCTTTGAACTAGCTGTTCGCTGCCAGACGTATCTTTGAGTTTATATTGTCAAATACTGTGTGTGAAAGAACTCTTTCTGTCTGTCTGGAAACACAATGAAGGTCTATGGGTGTTTGCACATTCTACAAACTCCCCTTTGGGCCTGATGTGACACGAGAGCGGTCTCCAACTCACCAATTAATATAGACGTAGCGTTACAATGACACAGCATCAGATCATGGAGGAAGGGTAAACACCCGATTTTTAAAATAACTTTTGGAGTCACGTTGAATGCGCTTGAACTCTGATTATAATAGGGGAGTTGCTTGATTGTCACGTATCGGTCTGGTGTGTGGTCGCATGTAGTAATAGAGAGGTTTCGCAAGCGTGCGGCTACAGAATCCGTTCACGTCAGCCGCGTGTTGGATTTTGTTTCGCAAGATCTAGGTATGTGTCACCTGCGTGCGCTCGCATGCATCGTGAGGTGTTTTCTCCGACAAGCATGACCTATCCGTCCTGTACAGAGACCACATTGTTTATACACTGCATTTTCTCATCCGTTTGCTTGCTAATGACTAATGTCTAGTATCTATATCAAGCACAATACCCGAAAAGGCAATTCAGTGGAAAATGTTTTTGACCTGTAACAAAAAGACAACTAAAAGTCTGCAAAACTGTATCCGTTTTTCTACCCCTGGTCACTGGGCCTTACGTCATTCCTTAAACCATCTCAGCTCCCTGGGGAGTATACAGCCTGTGCCGCCATATATGTAGCGCAATCAAGGCTTATCAATCACAAGAACCAACTGTGTGTCCTCACAGGTACCCATTTACCCCCGGGTGGAGAGAAGCAAAGCAATTATAGTGAAGTGTCTTGCTCAGGGACACAAGTGTCACAACCGGGATTCGAACCCATACTCCGCTGAACAGAACCACCCGAGCTTGAAGTCGGTGCTCTTATCCGCTCGGTCATAGCCTTGCTCAAGGCAGTCGCATTTCGCTCCGAAAAGATGCCGCTGTAACCCATTCGTATACACTGTGCGTGGTGCGTGTAATCACACCGCACGACCCACCCATATACACACTGTCACACCGTACAACTACTGTGCAAACAAGTCACCCGCACTCGTAACCACTAACCGCATGCGGAGGCCGTCAGGCCGTATGCGGATTGTGTACGGGGGCATCGTGTCGTGCGATGTGGTTACACATATTTTACGCACAGTGAATATGGGTGGGTTTTTATACAGCGGCGGTCTTTTTTCGGAGTGAATTAATTCGACTGCCTTGAGCAAGGCTAGCTCGGCCACGATACCCCACATACGCTATAAAGCAAAAAATGGGTGGGGTAAGCCCGGTTCATACTTCCTGCGAATGCGAATGCGAAGCGAGCCTTGACGTCGCAAGTTCGCAACGAACAATTCGCAGCAGTTGAACCCTGCTCCACTCCCTTGCGATGAATCGCTACGAAAGGAGGGTGTGACGTCACATTCACGTCAAATTCGCTTCGCATCGCATTCGCAGGAAGTATGAACCGGGCTGTACCAGTCACTTGAAACTTCATGGGCTTTTGACATGTAGCAATGTCTGTATAGCAAGGTGTTTTTTGTGCTAATAGACTTTAGGGAATTGTTAGAAATTGGCCCAGGTGTGCATGCCAATCAACCAACTGGACTCAGCAAAACTTAACCAGCAAAAGAGGGCGACCGAAACAGAAGTTAGAGCGATGTATTAGATACATAGTAGCAGCTTGGGAGCAGGGGCCAATTTCATAGAGCTGCTTAAGAAAAAATGTTGCTTAAGCACGAAAATAGCTCGCTTATTTTACACATGTTTTTGGCAAAAGTTGCATGCAATATAAATTGCTTGTGACTGGTATTTAGCTGTTGTTTATCTTAGCATACCAAATGAGTGGAGTCTTGGCCGGTTATCTGATTTTACTAAGCAAGGATTTTTTTTGCCTAAGCAAAATGTTTGCTTAAGCAGCTCTATGAAATTGGGCCCAGAACATTATTATTCACAATACCTACCTGTTAGTGACCCGCCCGCCGTGTACTTGTCACTGTTGGTGGTAATCGTGTACGGTGGGGTGTCCGTGTCGTTGGCTGTACTCACTCCGCCATTGTGACCCACTGGGATCATGTCGGTGCACAGGTCGGGGAACGTCGATACAGGGGGTCCAGCACCGTATCCGAACACCAGTGCGGGGACGAAGATCAACATCGACAGCATTGCAGTTCGCATCTTGCTAGACAGGAATTGTAATTATTGAAATAATTGAATATTGTACACCAGATTACTGTTTGCTCCTTGAACCTTTCTTAACCCTCCGATGAGCAGTCAGGGGAAGAAATGTACAAGCGGGACCCACTGGGCACGATCGGATGAGCAGATTGTATGACGGGTAACTGCGTTTGTGGGGCACAATATTCTGGTTATGAATGGTCCGAACAGATGTGTAGATGTTCAGTGGATCCACACACTAAAGAGTGAAGCATTCTGAAAATTTACACATTAATGTTCACGAACCACTATCAAAACCATTGACCACTGACCATTCAAAATGATCAAGTGTTTGTGCACACAAACGAATTTCTTTTGTGCACAATATAAATGGGTCCATACAGACTAGTCTGTCACTCAACACTGTTTGCCAACGTAGTGAGTTTACCCACACACTCAGAAAACACTACAATATATAAAAGAGTGACTTTCCATATTAATCTAACACGAACAAAATCAGCGGAGTTTATCTACATGTTGTGTAGTTATTTAAAAGAAAATTTGAAACTGGCAGGTCCTTTCTCTCAAGCCCCTCGGCAGCTCTAATGGACACTATTGGTGATTGTCAAAGACCAGGGATCGATTTCGAAAAGAGTTAGGACTAGTCCTAACTTAGGACTAGTCTTATGAAAAACGTACGGCTAGTCCTAAGTTAGGACTAGAAAATGCGTCCTAACTAGAGATAAGTATTAAAGTCTTAACTCTTTGTGAAATCCACTCCAGTCTTCTCACTTGGTGCATCTCAACATACACGTATGTATAAAATAATACACCTGTGAAAATTTGAGCTCAATTGATCGCTGAAGTTGAGAGATAATAATGGAAAAAAAAGAAAAAAAACCTTGTCACACGAACTTGTGTGCTTTCAAATGCTTGATTTCGAGGGCGCAAAATTCTAAATCTGAGGTATCTAAATCAAATTCGTGGGAAATTACTTCTTTCTCGAAAACTACGTCACTTCAGAGGGAGCTGTCTCTCACAACAATTTATACTATCAACCTCTCCCCATTGCTTGTAATCAAGAAAGGTTTTATGATAATAATTATTTTGAGTAATTTCAAATGGTGTCCTGTTATGGGACTACTTTTCGTATGATGGCGTAGTAATATTATGAATACTAATTAAGTACGGGTTATAGCACTTATACCAGGGCGCGGCCTATGATCGCCAGTAGCCGTTAGCCTGGTCTGGGAGGTTGGAGTCACCGTCTTTAATTTACCTCAGTTTCGTAATTTAAGTTATGAAATAAAGCTATTGTGTTCTCCAATAAGAAGTCTCACAAGCCTGTTTTATTTGAAGTTTGTGTACTAGTATCCCGGTAGGCTGACAACGCCATAATAGTCCACTTCTATAAGCTTCCCTTTAAATCGTACCTGCCGAGGTGCTAATTGTTCTGATAAACGAATACAAAACATTTAGCTGATCATTACAGCGAAAATTATTTTAGTATGTACAAAACTCGACTCTCGCAACTCTCCTGGAAACATTGCTCCGTGGTTTTCCTTTTTACAAATAAACTTCAAGACTAAATAATGAAGCTGAAAAAAACATCTATGAGTAACGTGTTCATTCTCGCGGATTCATGTCATGGCCAAAAACGTTATCTACAAAAGGTACAACAAACCGTTTAAAGCCATCATACACTTTCGGTACAGAAACAAAAAGTTCACAGATTTACAAATAATTTACAGGGTTTACAGAATGTAATGGTGAAAGACTTCTATTGAAATATTATTCCATGAAATTCTATACTTTTTGAGAAAACATTGAAACAATGTCAACTCTCGATAGCGAGAATTACGGATTTATTTAAAACACATGTCATGACACGGCGAAACAAGAGCAGGTTTTCCCATTATTTTCTCCCGACTTCGATGACCGATTGAGCCTAAATTTTCGAAGGTTTGTTATTGTATATACATGTATTAGTTGTGATACACGAAGTGTGAGCCTTGGACAATACTGTTTACCGAAAGTGTGTAATGGCTTTAAAACAAGTCAAGAAATCTTACCTGAACAGCACAAATCTTGTTTCGGTATTTATAAAAAAAATAATATCCTCACAACCAACTCTTGTATCGGTGGTGTTCCTATCGTCTAGTTGCTTTGGCGGTGAAAGTGAGGTGTATACACACACTGGCTTTTATACGAGCCACAGTTTATAGCTCGGGGTTATACATTTTGTAACAATACAACCCGGACCCCTTTTCAAAAGCTTTTATGAAATTACGTTTTACGTATGAATTAAGTTTTTCACAGCGAACACCCACGTCTTTACAAAAGACTGTAAACTGTAAACCGGATTTGGGAAACAGTTCAAGGCTTTTCAATTGTTGGAACTTCACACGTGTGAAACGTGCGTTTTTTAGTTTGTTAATTTGAAAAGAAAAACACATCCTCAAGAAAAACACATGCTGGTGAGGGTATGTTTTCGTGGAACAAGTCATCAATCGCGACTTAAGGATAATATTTCTTTGATTTGTGTGTGTTTGTTTGTTCGTTCGTTCGTTCGTTCGAACGTTCGTTCGTTCGTTCGTTCGTTCGTTCGTTCGTGACTAATCGTATTTTGCACACACGTTAGCAACGGCTACACGAGCTCATCACGAAACGGCTACTGTTTTGCAGACTTTCGTTGTCTTTTTGTCCCAGATCAAATACATTTCTCACGAAATTGCTTTTACTAGTATTGACCCATTTCACCTGACGTCGTCAACGTCTTGAATGCGCCATACTGGTGGGCAATTTCACTGTGCGTTTTTATATTATATAACTCTATGCTGCGCGTTATGCATTAAAGTGTGCATTTTAGGCGACGCGGCGTTAATACACGTAAACCTAACTGCCCACCAACATGGTGAGCGTGGCATTGGTCGCCGCGCGTGATACGCGTGCAAAGGGTCAATAGTGCTTGATCGACAGAGATAGCAAATTGTTAGCCTTGCTCAAGGCAGTCGAATTATTCACTCCGAAAAAAGACCGCCGCTGTATAAAAACCCACCCGTATGCACTGTGCGTAACATCGCACGACACGATGCCCCCGTACACTATCCGCATGCGTCGGCCGTCAGGCCGACAGCTTTGTAGGGTCTGTGTTGAAGCCACTGACCTCATTACGATAATAAGCGAAGAGTTCCCACGGTCAGCTCATTACCATAATGCCCGCGAAAGACGAGACATGTCTACATCACACACCACCACCACGGACGCTCAGCGAGCATGATACGCGTGCGTGATTGGACTTCAAAATGAATCATTCATTTGTCTCACATCCTGTGTTGTCTGATAGGTCTGACGAAAGATTTACATATTCATGGACTGCATACTAGCATATCCGAGAGCCCCCCCCCCCCCCAATTTATTCCACTTCTGGAAATTTTTCAATACAACACATTAAACCCGGAAGTTACAGACCCGACAAAGCTGTCGGCCTTACGGCCTCCGCATGCGGTTAGTGGTACGAGTGCGGATGACTTGTGTGCACAGTAGTCGTACGATGTGACAGTGTGTATACGGGTGGATCATGTGGTGTGATCGCACGCACCACGCACAGGGTATACGGGTGGGCTTACAGCGGCGTCTTTTCGGAGCGAATAATGCGACTGCCTTGAGCAAGGCTAGCAAATTGTTAGTCATTTGCAAGCAAACGATGAGAAAGTATATAAAACACGGGGTCTCTATCAGTCATGCTTGTCGGGAAACACCCATGATGAATGCGAGCGCCCTCAGGTGACGCCTACCTATGTTTTGCGAAACAAAATCCAGCACTTGGCTGACGTGAACGGATATCATATTATCTGTAGAACTGTATCTGCCCCATACGCTTGCGAAACCTCTCTATTAACGCGAGAATAATTATTGCGTGTATCGCGGGAATCAAGGAGAAAGGTGGAACGCTATCACCGCAACAGACATATAACGACTTGTCAACAAGTTTAGGCAGCAGTATCTGAATGTGACGTCATTGCATGGGAGTAAATTAAATAAACTCTCAGGTAAGTAGCCTGACAACTGACGTCACACTTCGGGTAATGCCATAGACCCGCACAAAATTCGCAGAAAATTCGCAGACAATTCACACGTACATGTACACGCATACCACAGAGACAGACTGAGATTGAAAACCAATATATGTGATATAATTCAAAAATCATGTTACATGGGCTGGGCCGGGTAAAATGAAAGTGATGTACACCGGGATACATCATCTTAAACATTCACAGCGTTGATCCTTACCCTGTACGATAAATAACCCGGATACGAGCAGAGTGAGAGAATGAGGTTGTAATTACGTTGGCCCTAAGTGAATCTATACACATTCCTCTGCGTTGTGTGTGCCGTCCGGAAAAGTGAAGCAACATTTGTTTTTGTTAAGCATACTTGTTTTACACGTGTCATCGTCTGCTCTTTGGTTCAAGCGGCCCCCACCTACGGAACAAACTCCCCCAAGAAATCCGCAAGTCTGACTCAATCATGACAATAGCAAAACTGTTGAAGACTGAACTGTTCAGAGCCCATTGCTTTGTTTATTATGACGCTCTTATTGCACATAATGTTTGCTTGTTCCTGCAATATTATTATTCATGGTTTATTTATTAAAACACTGCAATACAGCGGCTAAAAAGCCGAAATGCACAGTTTACAAAAAAGTCATTGAAAAACAGTACTATTATATAGAAGAAAAAAAAACCCAACAATCGCTCACTTAGAAAAACCAATAACGTTGTCATTAAAGTTACAGCAATGATTACTAATGAGACTAGGAGTCGCCACATGCCAAAAAATAAAGAAATGGCAAATCACAGTTGGCAAGAACACATTTGGTAATAACAATTTAAAAAAAAAAAGACAATTTACAATTAAACCATCCATTACTATAAAAAAAGAAGATAGATATTTTTAAGCTGAGGGGATCTGGCCAGAAGTTCACAAAATTATTATAACCTTGGTATAACAAAACAATCGCTGCACGCTGTGTCACGGGATCCATGAGTTTTGTACACCCTTGGGGGCAACTGGCACCATCGGCTTCGCCTGAGGTACAAATTGCCCACTCGGGTGTACAAAACACACTGGCCTCAGTCACAGGTGCGATCAATCGCATGTACATATCTTATGCACGAGCTGCAAGCAGACGATCAAAAACTGACAAACAATGACATCACCTCGGACCAAACCTCCCACAAATATGAAAGTTTACGTCACTGTACGTTTATTCAATGAAAATCACTGTATATGGGATTCGATGCATGGCATGGTGAGGTATTTGAGGGAACACGTCTACATGACGATGCCTGAAACCAAGTTGGACGAAACGTTGAGACCAATTAAGAACCCACTACATGGTAGTGGTGTTATAATGACAATCCTCTATTAGATATAGTCTCTGCCGATTTGTTTACATTCTGCCCAGGTAGCAGGACAGCTATTTTCAGAACTGAGAAGTCTCCCGAAAATATGAGTAGCAGTGTAACTAGTTCTTCTTGTCCTTTTTGTTTTATTTCTCTAAGCACCTTGCATCGTCGACCAATGACGTCATCATTAAATATTTTTAATGTATGTACATGTGCCTGTAAATGTGATTGCCCGAATAAATATTATTATTATTACCAGCTTAGCATCCCAGTTAAGCTTCATGTGTGAGCTGTATAGGGATCATTCTACTCAAGACTCAATACTCTAATCCTGTCGGTAGAAGACTATGTAGCAAGACAGTTCTTTGAAAAACAAAATCTTCCTGGCAAGTGATTAGACAAACAAACCAAATACATATTGAAATCATTTTATGAAATAAAATCATTGTGCCAGCGGCTGACTTTAATCCCTGGACCATGGCCTAGCATAATCCGAACGTCACATGCTGGGTTCTGATTCAGATCGAACTTTAGCTTAAAATCAGGTCATCAAACGTAACCTTACAGACTAAAATTTCATTGGGCAGGGGTTAACCTTGCATATCAGAGTCGTAAATGTTGCATGAAATTAGTTGTTACTATATATTATCATTAGCCAACACTGAACCAACACACCAAGCATGCCTGTGCAATCTACGTGCTGGGATGTGAGTGAAACGAACTTTCGCTCCCAAATCGGTTATTGTGTTCCTTCCTTTGTGTTTCCGACTGACTTTGTTTTTGGAAAACTTCAAGGGCAAATCCAGGATAAGAGAAACGTGAGATAAACTTTCCCACGCAAAGAAAAATCACAAGTTTGTGATACGGGCGTAATATTTTTGAGCTAATGGTGACCTCTATTAAATGTTCATAAACTTCCAGCAACCTTCAATTTATAAAACGAGAGGTTTTTTGTTTTCTTTACCTTTCTTGTTATTTCAACCCAATATTGCAGGTGACGGAGCATTTTTGATTGCTGCTCCCCGACTATGGAATTCCTTACCTACCCTAACCAGAAGCTCAAACAGTGTCCCAGCCTTCAAACGTGCTCTCATCCAAAACCCACCTGTTTCCATCTTCGAAGCTTTTCGTCTTTATCTTTGTTCTGTCTTTTCCCACTTCTTTCTCGGCGCCTTGTATCCTTTGGCAATGCTTTATAGGTTTTTGTCCACAGAACTCGGGAAAATACAGAGTACACAGTGCAAACACACATCGGTGTAGGGTAAAACCAGAATTAATGTTACCGAAGGAATTTTAACAAAAATATACAGCTTTCAAAGATTGAACCATAATTTTTTTTTTTTTTTTTTTGCTGAAGCAGATAAACCCACATTGGCCAACACGCAAAATAAAGTTTACAAAAGCAGGGGATGAACGTGAACTTGAAAACTCTTTGTGTGACTTAAAGTAGAAAATTTGTATTTTAAAATAACAAAAGTATTGGTTTCAAAAGGCCTGGATAAACTACGCCATGTCCTTGAGTTACTATACGGCATGGTGGTTTGACACTGTTGTTAAATGCTGTTTTTTTTTAAGACACACCCAGGTACGGGTTGAAATTTGCATAACCTTTGTGTGAGAATTTAAGCTGAGGCTCTTAGTGTTTCCAGTACAGTCTAAATTGTTCTCGTGATCTGTCGAGACGTTTCAACCGAGAGTTCTATTAAACCAGCTCATTTTTGTGTAAGTATTATTAATCGGTAACACTAAAGGTTTTCTCGGTCAATTTCGGAAAATGAGCAGCCTATTTAACCATCAAGCTATTCTATTTCGCGCGAAATGGAATGCTACTGAAAAGGGTCATTCGATTTCGTTTTATGATTAGTCAAATGTAATGTTGCGTCATTCGATTCAACAAAATAATCATTCAATTTAACAATTCATCAAAGCAGCATTCAAATTCGCAGTCGCTTCTTGAGGCGTGTGTGTCTCGAAAAAGAATGACGATATACTAAATTGAACATAGTGCTAAAGGAATTTGACTCGACTCAAAACGAAATTGAATGGCCGAATTCTGAATTTGAAACGCAGTAACAACTAGAGAGGCAAAACAGCTTTAATTCGAGCGCATGAAAATGAAATTGGCTGCTCATTTTCCGAAATTGACCGAGAAAACCTATAGTATGTCAACTGTTTCAATATATTTTACATCGGTTCAAGACACTGAGGTCGATTTCACAAAGAGTAGGACTACTCATATATCTAATTAGGACGAGTTACTCGTCATAACGTGGGGCTAGCCGTACGTTTTTAATGTATCCTAGGACTAGTCTTAAGTTAGGACTAGTCCTAACTCTCTGTGAAATCGACACTTTTGTAAATATTGTCAAAGACCAGTATTCTCACTTGGTGCATTCCAACATGTATACAATCTGTGAAAGTTTTGACTCAATTGGTCATTGAATTTGCAAGAGAATGGAAGACTGAACCACACCCGGGTCAGTATGAACATGGTATGAACCACAATCGTGGTCAGACTAGACCACGACTTGGGTTAAATTAAACCAAAACTGGTCCAGTCGTCTTGCTCTACGACTTGGCTTGTGTTTCAACTGAACTATTATACTGGTTGAAGTGTCTGTGGTTTTTTTTTGTGGTTTTTTGTCTTTCGTTGGTAAAGGAAATCACTGCTAGCCATCTCATTCCGGTATACAATGGAGTACATCACTATAGTTCTAATGTTGGCCGTGTCTGCTGTTCTTGGATATAAGACTGGACCTCCCATAACCGAGTACGGCGCTCTGTGTACTGATATGATACCAACTGGCCACGGAGTGAGTCAAGCCACTGATACCGCCAACCCACCGTATACCATCACTACCAGCTCTGATAAATACACGGCAGGAGGCTCTCTGACTGGTAAGTAAACTCCGTGAGAAATCGGGATGCGGATGAGAGGAAATTTACTTATTTAAAGACTCTGGACACAACTGGTAATTGTCAAAGACCAGTCTTCTCGAAAACTACATCACTTCAGAGGGAGCCGTTTCTCGCAATGTGTTATACTATCAACCTCTCCCCATTACTCGTTACCAAAGGAAGGTTTATGCTGATAATTATTTTGAGTAATTACCAATAGTGTCCACTGCCTTTAAATAGGGCGGTATATTGGGTTAGAGTCAACCCAAAGAAATTGCCCGCATTGTCACCTTGACGTTGAAACATTAATCCATTTTCTGCTAGATTGCCAGTTATTTGACGACTTAGGAATATAATGTTGGTTTATAGTACTAATCAATACAACGAATTTGAAATTATTGGTAGGGAACATACTCTTTTTGTTTAAGTTGTTGATGGACTGTCCCGATGAAGCTATATAGTTAGCCGAGTGTGTAGCAGGTCCTCACAGACCAAGAGCTTGGAGACAACGCCCTAACCTTCTCTTCACACACCCCATTCACAAACCAAACAAAGAGCTCATAAAAAGCATCTTATTTACATCACCTCAATCATTCTTTAATCATGCACTTCTTTTCTTATTCTAACTGACCCAATGAATATGGAACTCCCAACCCTGTAAACCCCAACCAAAGCATTTTGCAACCCCTGGCACCTATTGTTATTACCTGCTTAGCTTCAATCAACCACGGCATTGCTGGATCGGGTGTCGGTTTAATACCATGCATTATTCATACTCTGGTTTACAGGTCATCAATATTCATATAAACTCATCAATATTCATGTCAGCTAGTGAATATGCATTAAAAAAACAAAAATACAGGGTTTCTATGTGAAAATTGCGTTACCAAGTGTTTTTTAAGTCAAACTGTGTGATAATGATTTACCATTGTTTGTTTTTTTGTTTTTTTCTAAGTTAAAGGAACGCGTTGCCTTGTATCGGGCGAGTTGGTCGATGGAAAGCGTTTGAAAACGTTTGTTGTAAAATGCATTGCTTTGAAAGGTGTTTAAAAAGTAGCATATAGTAATCCACACAAATATGCCTCGACATTGTATGGTTTTCCTTTTATTTTGCAAACTAACACGGTCGGCCATTTTGTGAAGTAAAACAATTTGACTCCACAAAATGGCGTGCCGTGTTAGTTCACAACGTTAAAGGAAAACCGTGCAAATTCGAGGCATACTTGTGTGGATTAAATTATTATATTTTTAAACATCTTTCTAACCATATTATGCATTTCATAACAAACGGTTTCAAACGCTTTTCATGGACCAACTCGACCGATCCAAGGCAACGTGTCCCATAGCTTTCCGTACGACTTATTTACGAATTGTTTTTTATTATTTTATTCATGTTACCCTTCCCAGGGTTATGGGGTCTGTTCCAGTTTCAGACTTCAATAACATTGTTTTTTATTGTGTCTTTTATTATCATTTCTTTTTGACCTACTTGTAGTTGAAATCACTGCAAAAGTGAGGGATTTTTCATCCAAGCTCGCCGCGCTGATCCCACCAAAGATATGGAGAAAGCGGTCGGAAAATTCGCCTACCCACCACCCAACACACAGTTACTTATGTGTCACGCCGTCAATGTAAGTTTCACTTTTTATAATAATAATAAATAAGACTTTTATGTAAAACGTAGTTACCAGAGATACAATGCTGCTAAAGAATGCTACGAAGAGGTCAGTTAATGGGCGAGAAGAGAACAGCTGCGTTTTTAATTTACATTTTAAATTCTGGAGTAAGTTGATGTTGCGAATGTGATTTGGTGGGGCGTTCCAGCATCGGAGACCAGCAACTGATGAGAATGACCCGTCCCCTGCCCTTTGTGTAAGTGCTAAGTGAACTCTTAGATTACGGCTTGAGTGGAGGCCACTTCGGCCAGGTTTGTTGAGGTTGAGAGACTCTGTGATATATCATGTGGAAGTATTCGTGGACCGACCTGACCGCTATGTTATATCTAGCTTTATTGAGCAAATCAATACACGTGTAATATCAAGAGGTAAAAGATAGAAAATCCACGCTTGTTTTTGCACGTTTCGCCGTGTCATGACATGTGTTTACAGTAAATCCGTAATTCTCGACAGCGAGAATTGATAATGGTTTTAATGTTTTCTCGAAAAGTAAAGCATTTCATTGAATAATATTTCAAGAGAAGTCTTTCACCATTACCTAGCCTTGCTCAAGGCAGTCGAATGATTCACTCCGAAAAAAGATCGCCGCTGTATAAAAACCCACCCGTATTCACTTTGTGTGACATCGTACGAAAATTTCGTCTGACGAAAAATATACATATTCATGAGCTGCATACTAGCATATCCGAGAGCCCCCCATTTTTGTTTCCACTTGTGGAAATTTTTCAATACAACACATTAAACCCGGAAGTTACAGACCCGACAAGGCTGTCGGCCTAACGGCCTCCGCATGCGGTTAGCGGTACGAGTGCGGATGACTTGTGTGCACAGTAGTCGTACGATGTGACAGTGTGTATACGGGTGGGTCATACGCACCACGCACAGGGTATACGGGTGGGTTTACAGTGTCGTATTTTCGGAGCGAATAATGCGACTGCCTTGAGCAAGGCTAACCATTACCTTCTGTAAACCCTTTATTAGTAAATCTGTGAGCTTTTTTTTTGTTTTCTGTGCCGAAAGTGTTTAATGGCTTTAAGTGAGAATAATCCAAATGATATTGAAGGGAAAGTAAAAAAATATAAATTAAAAAATTTAAATAAAGCGGTGGTCTATAGTGAAAGGACAAAGCAAGGAAAACTCAGAAAAACGGCGAAATGGCTGAAAAGACATAGGCCTAAGCCTACTGGCACAACATGAAGAAAAAGAATTGACCACAATAGACCAGCGGACCTTTAGTACTTTCTGCACTTGTCTTTTGTTTACAACAGTCGTCATGGGCACATTCTGACGATAAACACTGGCAGAGGGTAATCGCTGTATGGAAAGCACCTGCACAAGACGAAGGATCAATCCAGTTCAGGTGAGTCAATGGACCCTTCCCATGAAATATGCTAATTATTTATTAGGTTTGTTATTTTATGCATTCGTTGGGATACACCAATTGAGAATTTGACAATGTATTATTGCCAAACGTGTCCAGTGGCTTAGTAAGTTATGGATTACGAATATAATGGGTGGGTACTGCACCGCCATTATGACTACATCACTCACTGGCAAGACATGCCATACATTCCAAGTATTGTGGTAATGTAACAATGGGATCGTCAGGCTTGACCGGGCTGATGGCCGGAGGGGGCTGGTAGTCTTAATCCTGCACCGAACCGAGCTTGACCTGTGTCCCGTCTTCACTTACTCCAGACTGGCTATACTGTGTCTGCTGCCCGGAGTGTCAAACCCCAACGATGACCGTCTGATTTTTCCCTCATCCGATCCTGTTTGGTTATTTCACTTCTGAATAAATGATAAGGCACCAAACAAATAATTGTGTTTTATACTTGGCAGTACACGCTAAATACTAACTCAACCTAAACTTAGGTATTACTCGGCGAGCCGAGCGCTCACCAAGTTTTAAAGTTCTTTAAAATAGTGTTTGCTATATCCTTACAGAGCCACTATCGTTGGTGAACCGAAAGAGAATTTCTACGTGGGTGTGATGTCTTCTCCTGTCACATTCATGGCTGGGGATGCCGTGACCGTTACTCCTCCTCCACCTCCTCCACGTAAGTACATACTCTCTTAATGTAAAAGAGTAAAAAAACACTCATTTTGTCCACCTCTTAATGTAAAAGAGTAAAAAAACACTCATTTTGTCCACCATATCACTCTTGCAAAGAGCAATATGGCAGGCTCTCCTCTCCAGCTGGTCCTTGCTGGTTGTTTATTTCAATGTGTTGTTGTGTTCTTTAGGACCAGCTGGAGAGGAGAGCCTCTGGACATGTGTGTTTTGTTTTGTTTTTAGGCAAATCTTCGGCATGTAGCTGTTTCTTTTTCCTTCCTCTGTACCTGAATTGCTCATTGCGTTTTAGTGGTTTTTTTTTTTGTCTCTAATTAATGTGCACATTTGCACTTGTTATCAACCCAAGAATATGAAAATATAAATATTGTCGGGTCTTCATGTTTTGACAAATTTTAATGAGGCCATCTCTCTACCTATTATTGTTGTTGTGGTTTTTTATGATGTAGTCCTATAACGGCCATTTTTTTTTTTTTTTTTTACGCCTGCTCCTTTTTTCGATTTTTACTGGTTAATTTTTCAAATTTTGCTGTTTAGGATAATTTTTCTGGATAGATATATGTATTTTCGGTGGCTTTAACTTAATGTGTTTGATTGGTTATTTATTTATTTGTTTAATTGTACATGTATCTTAATTGTTTTATATGATCATGCTTTGTGGATCTTATTTTTGACCTTTTAATTATTTAGCTTTTTGGGGGTTAAAATGAAAGTCTGTATTGTTGTTAAGCGCCTGGGAGCATTTTTAATTGATTTGGCGCTATTTATTATTATTATTATTATTACCTATAGTTTTTAGGCCTACCGTTATAAACTCGTATTCAAGCTAGAAATGTGATCGAATTGTTTATAGTTTTTGGGATTATTTTATTACCTATCTTCTTCGTTTTTTCTTCTTTTTTCAGGTCCAGATCACACAGGCGGTAAGTTATTATTTTTACATCTACTCTGTGTGTTTATTTAAAATTATTATATTTGTTTACTTACTATTGAGGGGCGGGGCTTACGTACGGACCTTTAAGTGTCTTTTTTACGAACAAAGGACCAAATTGAAGAGTTTTTTTTTTTTTTATAACTACCCATCTTACAATTTGTGTATCTTGTGTTCTCATAAACAGAACCAGATCATACGGACGGCGAAGGTAAGTCACTAGTCACTATTTTCTCATTTGGAATTATTAAATTTACTTAATCATTTACATTATACTTGACCAATTATTTATTGACTAAATTTTTATTTTGTATTTGTTTTTTTCCATTTATTTCATCCGTACTTTCACTTATTTATTTAATTTTAGGAATTTAGTTGCAACGTAATAACACACAGAGTGGACCATGGGTCGATTTCACAAAGAGTTAGGACTAGTCCTAACTTAGGATTAGTCCTAGGAGATATTAAAACGTATGCCTTAAAAAAAGTTAGGACTAGTAAACTCGTCATAACTCAAGATAAGACTAGTCTTAACTATTTGTGAAATCCACCCCAGGGAGGGCTCACTTTAAAAAAAAAATATTCAAATAAAAATTAAAAACAAATCGTCGCAGAATCAGGTTTCCGGCCCAAATTACCTCAAGATTGCATTGGTGTGGCTGATGGTTAACTCAATTTCTGCTTAGCAAAGACATTTTTCAAGCAGTATTTTCTGCCTCTTTAATAGCTTTGTGAAATTGGTATACATGTAGTGTTGATTTACAATCCATTGAATATAATTTCGTTCTTTCTGATTTGTTGATTTAGGTACTGGTTGCACTCATGGAATCTCCTTGGTCCTTTCAGCAGCTGCTTTCTTCATGGCGGTTACCCTAGCTAGGTCTCAGTAGATACTTGAGAAAAGCTTTCAATAGACCTTTCCAAATAAATTTGTAAATTTCACATGCACTTGCGCACTAACAGTTTGGTTGGCAAAATGAGGGAACATTGCGCTGTTTCGTAAACGCAGATGCGAATGTGTGTCTGCCATGTGTCTGCTTCTTGCACATCTCTATGGCGTTTGCCAACCAATAGGGTCTGTACGCTTGCGTGAATGTAATTTGCATTTTTCACGGGAAGGGGATACTGTCAGAGAGACAATTATTACATTGCTTCTTAGAGATTTCTGAAATCAATTAATAGCAGGTGTTAGTTTTTAACTGTTTTTATCTTTATTGATGTTACTTTTAAGTATTTAAAAAGTGGTTTTTTGTTAGTTTCAGTTGTTTGTGTTCATTATGATTATAGAAGTGTATTTTGGGTTTTCTTTTTTCAAACTTGCTTTGTGTCATATCGGGGCTGAGCTTTCTAGCGCATCGAGCTCATTTAAGTTCCTGTGATTGTGTTATCGGAAAGTGTGTTCGAATACCTGCTGGTACACTAACTTAAAGTCACCTGGAAGTGGTATTTTTTCAAAATAAAGCTTTTGTCACTAATACATGTGTTTTGATGAGTGGAATGTGAATAAACAATTAACTAAGGTTTTACAAAATCAGTTCTTATGTTATTTACAAATTTAAGAGTAGACCCCGACCCGAGAGGGCGCTGTTCGTGACGTCAATCGAGGCAGACTTTGCCTGTAATGCGCAGAGTAAACACAATTGCAAAGTACATGTACGGACTAAGTTGTGAGTTTGTACGTTTCAAAAAAAGAATTTTGTGTTTTTTTCCGGCAATGCCGACCAGGTGTATTGCTGCTGAATGCAGAAAAACACTTTTTGAAATGTACCAACTCACGACTTGCACGTACATGTACTTTGCACGTGTGTTTACTATACGCATTGCAGGCAAAGTCTGCCTCGATTGACGTCACAAAAGGGGTAGGCGGAGACAGCCCCAAAACAACTTTATATATTTTTTAAACATATAAATCGTGACAAACAATTACTAAAAAAAATTGTTTTATTGTTCGTAAGCATATACTCTTATGTTTAAAAGAAAAAAAAAATCTATTTACAGGTGACTTTAAGCGCCCGTAAACCTGTGAGGGTTGAAAGCTAATGATATAAATGTTACGCAACTTTTTAAGTACATGTAGGCCTACATTTAATTTGGCTGACGGTGCTGCATACTCCTAAGGAGTTGAAACGGTTTCAGGAAAAGCTTAGAGCCCAGTGAACAGGGTGTGGGGTAGCGCGATGAGCTTTAAGGGGCTTTTAAAAACAGTTTAAAAAAAAAACTGACATAATTTACCATTTGTAAACCATCCGAATTGGTATTTTGTGATAAGGACCACAAGAGGGCGGTATTACTTTTTTTAACGAACTATAATTTGTAACGTCAAAACCATTTTTACTGACTGTTCTCCTGTAGGAAATAACCGCTTCAGATTTTATCCGAAATCTTAAAAAAAAAACGCTACCACCTTTTGAAGTAAAACTTGTATAGGTGAGTTCTTTTAATCTTAACATTATAGAGGATTGAAACAGAAAAGGGTTCCAATAACCAAACGTATTCATTTCATTTCAGTGGTTCACATTAACTGTGACTTTAGTTGGGCTAGTCTTTAAAAAAAAGTGGCCGGCGTGTTGCAAACCTCATAAAAGAGGTATTAGGCCTGCTAGAATTGTTGTGTTTATTTCTTTAAACCACTCGTTGATTTATAGATGTGTTATTTAGTTATCGAGTCGCAAGACTCTCCAAGAAAATAAATTAAGCAGTCTGACATCCAGGGCTCAATTTCATCGAGCTGCTTAAGCAGAAAATATTGCTTAAAAGTTTCTTGGTTAGCATAAATGAGCAGGATACCAGTGAAAAACGGTACATGTGGCATAGTTTGGCTGGTTATAACATTCTGGTAAGCAAATGTTGTATGTGCTTTAGCAGCTCTATGAAGTTGGGCCCTGGTCTGGGATTTGACAAATAATAAACAAATACAGTAAATAAAAAATCACTAATTATTTGTCAAACGTTGTTAATTTCAGAGCGTTTTGTTCACTTTCTCCCAAAAATAAGAGCTGGTTTAACCCTTGCCAACATCAAATTTTCGAAAACGGGCGAGTAGACTCTTGGCTAAAAAGAAAATGGTTAAAAATATTAACTTAAAATTTAGCTTTCTGGTTATCCTGATGCTGACTGTAAATTGTACTCCTTTACAACAAGAAAATCCGATTAGATTTTAAAGCCTATCCAACAAGTACTTTGTCAATTGCGATTTTATTTAAAGGCAGTGTACACTATTGGTAATTACTCAAACAAATTATCAGCATAAAACCTCACTTGGTAACAAGTAATGGGGAAAGGGTGATAGTATAAAACATTGTGAGAAACGGCTCCATCTGAAGTGACAGAGTTTTCGAGAAAGAAGTAATTTTCCATGAATTTGATTTCAAGACCTCAAGTTTAGAATTTGAGGTCTCGAAATCAAGCATTGAAAGCACTCAACTTCGTGTGCAAGGGCATTTTTTATTTCATTCATATCTCGCAACTTCGACGACCAATTTAGCTCAAATTAGATACACCAAGTGAGAAGACTGGTCTTTGACAATTACCAATAGTGTCCACTGCCTTTTACTTCAAAATAATTTTAATTATAAAGGAATCGCCGTTGGAAAAGATGACCCATGACACTGACATCTTACTTAAAAGTTAAACATTACATTTTATTATTAGATATATTTTTGCAAACAAGACAAAAACATGAACATGCATCCATAAGTGTAACATAATATATATATTTATAACACACCTCTTGCTTGTTCTGTATTCTGGTTGGCTGAAACACGGTCACGTGTGATGAACTGCTATAGTCTAGTGATCGCGCGCGCGTGTTTTGCGGGAACTAGTACCTGAGCGGGCACTAGTCTTTGAAAATAGTGCCCGGTTACAGCGCCCTCTCCTGACTTGAACCGTGAACTGTAACTGCAAAACATCCTTTCTTTTCCAGATTTCTGTTCTTATTTGACATTAAAGACCGAGCTGTGTTATAAAACACATATTGACTGGCATAATTTAGTAACTAGTGTACGTCTATTCCCTCTCGGGCCTGTGAGTGACCAGAAGAGGGACCTATTGTGGTCACTCAAAGTCCCTCGGGGGAATAGACGTACACTAGTTACCTCATTGCCAGTCAATATGTGTATAATATATATCTGCTAATGAAACCAAGGATGCCTTGTAAGTGAAGTTAGTGAACTTAAATCACTGTAGCTCACAAGCCTGATGGAAACCTGTAAACAAGGGTGCTTGATGTGTACACACAATTTGAAAAAAAGGTCATAATTCTGCTTCTGGTGCAGAAGATTCAAGGTTTGTTAAACCACCTTAAGATCGTCTCGGTGAAGGCACTAACCCCGGCATTGACAATATTATTTACTTAAAGAAATTACCAACAATGAGAGACTGAGTAACACGACAACAACTATTATGATATTATTTCAAAAAAGAAACTTGAAAACCATCTAAAGTATTTCCTAAAAGTATTTCGGTCAAAATGCTGAAACTAAATCGCTAGCCATACAACATAATCTGCTTGTTTCAGTTTGTGAGTATTGCATGACTTATATGTGCTTCTTTTTAAAGTACTGCGGGACAAAACACCACATAAAGAATCAAACCCAAGAACACCTGGCGCCATTTTGTGACAATGTGCTTCCTAAAATAATGTGTGGTCGTGGGTTCGATTGCACATGGGCTCCTTGCAGACCCCCAACCCCCAATCCCAACATCAAGAATCATCATACTGGATTAGGATGCATTATGAGGGAAATCGGCCAACTTTACGGGCAGTTTGAAACCACAGTCATGCGTTCCGCGTTAGCCTTTTGCCAAGGCCTCCGTGGCTTGGATAGCTTCATAGAGCTGATATCCCAAGCGAATTGAAGGGGAGACCACGCACTGGTGCAGCCATGGGTGCCTTCTACAACTTGATTGCCATTTTCTTTTTTTATCTCGTATTTTGCTACTAAATCGGTAGCAAAAGTCCACTTCACAGAACCATTTATATAATTGGTCAGTGATCAACGCGGCTGCGTTAAGAGTATAAGCACTTGACGCTCCCGAAAGCCAAATTAATGCAACTTGCCCGAAAAGATGGCGTCTATTTGGGAACTATATCTATAATTATACAGAATATCTATGAATTATACTGCCACCTATAGTCTGAGCCCAATTTCACAAAGTCTGTAAGCACAAAAAAACTTGCTAAGCCCAACCACTCTTTTGCTTAACAATAATTAGGTTACCAGCCGGAATACCATTCAGTTACCATTGCTTCGACTGGTACCCCGTTCTCTTCTTACCCAATGAATTTGCAAAGCAAAATGTTCTACTTGACAGCTTTATGAAAATAGGCCCTGAGAACAAAGTAGGCACAAAGATACAAATTATTATTCTGAAAGATATGTATGGAGTACCAAAAGTGGACAAACAATTTTCATCAACATTTCTGAAGGCAGAAATTTAAAATTTGATAAAAGGGACTGTATTTAAACATAATTTCTAATTTTACTCTACCAGGTTTTGGGGGGAAATGGGTTGTCAACTTTTGGTCCTCCATAGTGATGCTCCTCAGTGACACAGAGTCCATAAAGTCTGGTCTTCATAGGAGTTTCAGCCCGGTGTGGTTTTATTTACTGACGACGGGCAGCCAGCAGGGCTGCGAGACCCAAGGCGATGGTAGTCATCAGCACAAGTGGTACGGTAACGGATGATGCTACCAAAAAAAAAAGTATAAAAAGAATATAGGTGGCGTGTCATGGCCTAGCGGTTAAGAGCACCGGATTCAAACTCTGGTGTTTCTAATCAGTAGAGTGTGGGTTCGATTCCCAGTCGTGACACATGTGTCCTTAAACAAGGCACTTAACCAGAGATACTGTTCGAAGTTTCGAGACCACACCGCTTGTTTCGGAGCCAACACTCCCAACAAAAGAGTTTACACAGTTTACTATTTATTTAAAGTTTCTTATTACACTGAACCATGATGCTTCGTCCTTCGGATGGGACCTAAAGCCGCTGGTCCCGTGTGTGTTTTGTAACGCGCATAAAAACCAATGTACTTATCAAACAGAAATGGGATTCGCCCCGGTGTTCCTGGTTTGATTTGCAGCATATTGCGCCTCAGCACTTTGTAAACCATTACCATGAAGGAGTATGTATCATGATTCCAACGTAGTCCCACATACCTTGCAGGGAAATACTGAATAATGTGAAAGCGCCATGAGCGTCACTGAGTGACGGATATGCGAGCTATATTATAAGAAGCCATTTGTTATTGTTAGTTTTAAAAACATTTTGTGTAGTTATAAGCGTATGTACTTTCTTTCCCATTGTTGTTGGTGTTTTTAAATGGTGTTATTTATTGTTTGATCAGCATTCACTGGATATGTACATGTAATGTTTTTTTTTTTTTTTTTTTTTTTTTTTTTTTACATTGTCTCTGCTGCGCCTTGAACAACTGATTGGATTGATTTGGCGCATTACAAATACCTATTATTATTCTATTTATTATTAAGCTATAATAATTGCTAGTGTTTTGTTTTCCTTTACTGACTTTATTCATTACAATGAACAGTAATCTCACCTGTTGATGATGGTGTTGTGCTAGCTATTGACGAAGAGGGAAGAACAAGCAAATATAGTTACTAGATTGTTTTGGTATTGTTGTAAACAATAACATTGTTGAAAACAATAATACAAATAGAATGAGTAATACAAAAAAAGGAGAAACAAATAACCTGCTTGCAGACTGTTTTATGGCTTGTTGTAAGCACATAAACTCCCGTATACTACCCAACGAAACATAAACCATTTATCTGAGTAATAAATTAGTTATCAAACAAATTCGGTCTTATTTGTTTGTTGACTAATTTATTTCACATAATTTTATTGTTTATATTTTCGCATCTTTTACTCTGTTGCCATTAAAACTACTTCTAATCTTATACCTAAAGGGTTTCGATACCTTTTGTAGATCAAGTTTTTAACCATGACACAAATCCCTAGTCACTGAGAATGAAGGTGTATTTAATTTACCCTTGAGAAAAAAAGGTAAAAATCACAGAGTAATGTTGTCAGGGGAGTCGAGTCACGTAAACCCGTTGTACATGCTTAAATAATTTTCGTGATTTTTTTTTACTAAATTCTCAAAAACAACAGCACCTCAGCAAGTAATATTTTAAGGGAAGCTTTCTTAAACTAAAAATTTAATGTAAATCTGTGGACGTAAATTGTGTTTCTTGTCGTATCAAAAAGTAACCAGTGGTCGATTTCACAAAACTCTTCCTAACTTAGGATTAATCTTAGATCTTAGGACGAGTCCCAGCCCTGCACTGTAGCATGCAGACCTCAAGATTAATCCTAAGTTATGACGAGTTACTCGTCCTAACTTAGGATAGGATTAATCCTAGCGTTTCGTGAAATCGGCTGCAGACCCTTTAACCGATCCAGTGTTCGTATCTTGCGACTGTGTATTTTTTATTTTACTTCGATAAACTTACGGGTTTGGGTGAAGTCCATCACATCAGACGTAACATTCATGTAAAAGTGGGACCGGTTAGGCACTCCTTTCACAATGATGGCCCTATTTCACAACACGTGAATGACAGGAGGAAAACCACTATTAGTAATGATTAAGAGGTATCTACTCAATAGGACTTAACGCTTGATAACCTAGTTTTAAATGAGTTACCGAAGTTTTTTATTGCAACCTCACAGCCCGGGTTTTGGCCAACCAAAGTTGGAAAACTACGGGAAGCCAAAAAAGCAAAGCAAAGACTGATACAAAAATATTCAAAAATGGTGTTGAGTGTGTTAGAAACCTAGCAACCAATTTTGAGAGGTAATATTAATTACAATTAAACTTGAAATGTTGAACCGGTATGCCAACCAGTCTTTTCATATGACCGTGACGTCACAAGAGTTTCATAGAAGCAAGTAAAAAAAGACAGAGTCACTCCACAGAGGCTCCTGAAGACTCACTTGAACATGATTGGTCCTTCGTCTTGCATCGGGGCATTCCAGGTGGCTTCAACCGTGGTCCGCTCGTCGCTATTAGAGTGGCCCCATGCCGACTGCAGAAGAAACATATAGAGAAACAAACAAAATACTACAAACCGTCATACGAGATTTAATATAGTGGGCCACCATGTGCCCGTCCAAGAAGAGTCAACTAACCCTCCTTGTAGACTAGTCACCTTTCTTTATCCGCAAGGATAAAGACAGACGTTAGCTTCACAGAACCAGCGATTTCATTGGATACAGATTTCATTGGATACGTGCACTGACGTAAGTTTTCATATCTGTGTTTTGATTGGTCCGAGGTAATTCTGACTTCAACTGTCGACTTCTGACCAGCATTGGACTTGTACAAGTGACACACTCACTCGAACGACTCGTTTGGAAGCCTAGTCGTTCACGCCAATTGCCGTTTTCGCTACAGTATCACTGGTTCCCCTCTGTGCTTTACACATGTTTGCATGGAACAGGCTATCGGGACCATGCAAGAAACCATGGTCATGAGGCTGGTTCTAAGATGATTGACCGCAGTATTCAACCAAGGTTTGAGTTAAAAAAATAGTCAGCTTTTAGTTAACCACAGTGGGTGCACATATTTGAACAGAATGTCCTGCCACACCTGTTTATGGTGGTTAAAATAAACCCGAGCGCTAGGTGGAAGGTGGATACTCACATTAGCGACAGTACACTCCAGTAGCTGTGTGCCATTTGGTGCACCAGAGAACGTTCCGATTGCTTCATCGGTGTCCATGGAGAGATTAGTACGGCGTGCTTGAATGAAGAAGCCCTTGAACATAGTTGCCCCCATACCGGCAATGGTTACTGGTAGTAATAACAACAGTCCGAATGATAAAAATACGTTGAGATCGTGATTGTTGTTTGGTTTTAGCAATTTTAGGGTGATTGTTCATTTACTTGTCTTGATGTTTTAATTCTGCTGTGTGTTTGTTATGTGTCAGTCAGATTGGTGTAGTGGTGTCTCGTCTCGCCTTCCACACCCGGTTCGAATGCCATCGAGGGAAGCCTACTATGTGGATTGGGTTTTCAGTCCCTACCTGAGTGCATGGATTTTAATTAAATAATTCTCTGGGGTTTTCCCTCCCACATTTAAAACTGACGTCATTTTCTTCATCATATTCTCTTCGTTTGGCTCTTATATAGCCTAAAGAATATAGATTCAGCTACTTACTAATAACTCGTCCTTTTCTGAGATAAGACTATAGTCTTAATTTATTTGTGAAATCCACCCCAGCAGCCGATTTCACGAAACCCTAAAAGAGTGATCCTATCTCGAGTTTTAGACAGTGACTCGTCCTATTCCTAGGATGGGTTCACTGCGTCCTACGTCTTCGGATACGGAACTGAACTTGTCCTTACTCCAAAGATTAATCCTAAGTTATTGGAAGAGTTTGATGAAATCAACGGCAGGTCACAGATTATACACGCATACAATTGCACTTTACCTGTCACCGTACCACCGGCATAGTACATATCCGAACTCGTGGTGATCGTGTACGGCGGGTTGTCCATGTCTGTAGCCAGACTCACACCACCGTTGTGATCCGTCGGAATCATATCTGAACACAGCCCAGCATTAGCCACGGGTGGACCTCTACTGTAAGCCAGTGCAGCTGGGACAAGGAACAGCAGTAAGATGGCGTACATATTCGGTTGCTTGAGATGAGTCTGGTCGACTGTGAAATGTGTGGACAGATTAACGACTGCAACGAAAAAGAAAGAGCAGACAATATTTAAAAAAAACAATTACCGAGTCGCGCAGAATAACACTGCTGCACAGGTTGGTTTTGGTAAATATTATGTCTGTATGCACCAAAACCAAACCTTGCACTCTAAGAAAGTGTCAGCCATACCTCTGTTCGTGGTAAGGGCGCCTCAGAAAGCCTATACAATTTGAAAGGATAGTTTATTTTATACCCTTCTCTAGAACTGCAGCACATGGTACAGATAGTAGAAGCAGCAGCAAGCTCCACTACAGCAGTAGGAGGGGTAACTAGTTTTCAGAGACCTGCATGTACTGTGGTCTTTTAACCTACAATAGTACGGGCCATTTCAAAGGGAATGAACAGGGAATGACTTTTTCAAACATGCATTCATGTGGAGCATTCTTCTTATGTTATTTCCTTTGTCCCGTCACTTAACACTTTTCCATATACTATGTACCCCTGTACAAATATGTCTTTAGAATTTCCATGTGGAGACCTTTTTAGTTTGTCCATTTTTTGGTTTGTCCATGGTTTCCATGAAACACCGAAAATGAGCCGAAGAATGTCCTACCATTAATAACATTCGTAGAGAAAGGACAAGTGAGTGACCTTTAGGAACACGTTGCCTTGGATTGGACGAGTTGTTTGTCTATAAAAAGCGTTTGTAACCATTTTTGTTAAATGCATATGGTTAGAAAGATGTTTTAAAAGTAGAATACAATGATCCACACAAGTTTGCCTCGAAATTGCGAGGCTTGCACTTTACTGTGCGAACCAACACGGTCGGCCATTTATGGGAGTCAAAATAAACAGATAAACAAAATACCCAACATCATAATAAAACATAAAAGGGAACACTAGTTGTGTGATAACAATAAATACTAGAGAAAATGGGCCCCGCAACTCTTGCTGGAAAAAGAAACCATGTCGAAATATACCATTGTTATCCATTAGAGACGTTTTGTAGTCACTTTGGTTGGGGAGTGAGGAATCCAGCAAAAACACACGAAAATACCATGGCTGGGACATTAATTTATGCACCAGACAAATCTATATATGGATATTCTTTTGAATATTTTATGTTGTGCATAATAGATTCATGATCCATTGAATATCATTGCTTCAAGGGCTGACGATTGCACGTTTAGTATTGTCACTCTTAAACTAGTTCCATTGTGTGCTGTCTGTTACCCTCCACACATAGATTTTCTTGTGAATAGTAGCTGTGTATGATTCATGTTTCGCTGAATAATGTGGCAATAACAAACTTTTATCATTTTGAACTGAATGCCTGATTTATTATCTAGAGGTAAATGCTTGAGGCCAGTAAGAATAATGTGCACGTATACCATGTAGTTTTTCTTGGAAACCGTTTGCTAACAGCCATTTATGTTACCCTTGGAAATAAAGTCAGAAAATTTATAAGTTTGCTTGTTGCATAAAATTAAATTGAAGATGATGCCTGAATTGATTTTTACAATCAGAGCTGGACTCTAGACTGACGTGTTGGACTCCATGCACACTACAAGTGGTTCAATAGGTAGTGCAATTCCAATACTTATGCTGATGTTCTGATGATTTGTCAGCATCAACAGGAGGTTCCAACAACTTTGTCCTCTCCTGCTTTCAAAAACACCAACATGATTTACATACGACGTGCTGTACACAGACTACGTTTGTACAGCTTTCATGAAGATACAATGATCTTGTTAATTGAATGTTAATTACTCGTTAATTAATCACGTTGTGAACCAAATTTGTACAGATCTGTATGAGTTAACACAATCTACTTCCATGACATGTAAAATTTCAAAGATTAATAGCTAAACAAAACAGTCTTGATTGGTTATATCTTACTTTGAGCGCACCTTTATCAAAACATAAAGTTTTGGCTGCAGGGGACTTTGTGATGAACTCGGAATCCTGTCTTTCCGAGATGTCACATCTTTGCCAATTCCGTATATCCGAGTTTTTATATCTTGCATTCCGTGTTTTCGCGTAGAGTTTCTTTGAAATACGTGTTTCCGCAATTGTGTATCTTTGAATTCTATGTTCGTACTTTTAGGATGTCGTCATCCCGAGATAAATTACCACAGCAAGACGACATCCTACTTTTAGGCTATCGACATCCCGAGATTAATTATTACAGGAAGACGACATACTACTTTTAGGATGTCGACATCCAGACCTAATTATCTCGGTTTGTCGACTTATTTGCGTTTAGGATGTCGTCATCCGGAGATAATTTTGTCAGGATCTCAACATGTCGGATGGCACCTCAAGAGCTCCGTACAAAAACCTCACAGTGATAAGTAAAAACAAAAATGTCCTCTGGGGTCAAATGTCATGAAAACGAGACAAATGTCCCAACCAGTCGGCTTATTCTGCAGGTATTTAAGGCTACACTTCGATTCTGTTAAAGGCATCGCACACTATTGGTAATTACTAAAAAAATTATTTTTGGAAAAAAACCTACTTGGAAACGAGCAAATGGGTCTCGAAATCAAGCATCTGAAAGCACACAACTTTGTGTGACAAGGTTGTTTTTTCTTCCATTATTATCTCGCAACTTTGACGACCAATTGAGTTCAAATTTGCACAGGTTTGCTATGTTGTGCATATGTTGAGATACAGCTAGTGAGAAGACTGGTCTTTGACAATTACCAAAGGTGTATTGTGTCTCTAAAAGTCATCTTTGCGAGGTGAATTTGCTGTTATCTGATTTTGTGTTGTGACATTTTAAAGGAGATCCTTGGGAAATATAGTTGAACTGGACAAACACTGTTGATCAGGAAGGACGTTGGTGTAACTTTACATACGTCCAGGGTTGCCTTCGCGGAGGAAGAACCAAACGTGTTTGAAAAGGAAAGAAGACTAAAAAGAATCAGGCAATAAATATAGGCCGTGGTCAAGTTTCCGTTGTTCACTATAGTTTCCGCAAACCGATTAAATAGCAACATTTATTTCCTTGTAGCTGACAAACAAAATTGCAAATCATTGCAACTGTATACAAATTACAGATCAGATCATGCTTTATCATTTATGAGGCTTCATATGTAAACAAATTTAAGCTACTGTGTATTTACTTTGGATGCAAGTAAACTTACACAACAAAGTTTCATGTGCTTGTCCATCGTATAGCATTATTTAAACAGTTCGAACAATCTGCATTTTCGTTTGCACTTATATGACATGCAATGGTGACTGCTCATTCTGACACCCCTAGTGTTCCGGAAACCCCTTATTCCAACACCCATGTTCCGACACCCCTATGTTTTAACAAACCTATGTTCCAACAAACTATAGCTATGTTTCGACACCCTTATGTTCCGACATCCCTATATTCCAACAAACCTACGTTCACAAACTCACCCATGATTTACACGCTTTAGGGTTAAGGTTGAGGTTAGGGTTAGATTAGGGTTAGAACTAGGAAAATACACAAGGCGGGTTTCGTAGTTTTTTACCGTCGTATTACAAACATACGTGACATAATAGCCATAGCTTTATCCACGTATCAATTTCAGCCTGGTAGCCGGGGATAACTTGATGCAGACTGTCGTTTCAGTCATATTTAATATCGAATAGAAATATATTTGATTTGATTTGCGGTAACGCCATGTGTGTATCTACGGTCTTCTGAGCTTGTCTGGCTTTATAGTCTACTTACCAGATTGAACTAGGGAACTAGTCTTGCTTTACATCCTTCTAGAATATCACAAACAAAAAAGTTCTCAGAAGAAAATCCTACCTGGCAAGTAGATATACACACATTTCATACATTTCATACATTATCAAAACATGACACAGTCGCAAAATTTACACTCAAGCATAAAGTTTTGTACAGTTTTGTTTTTCCGCATGTAAACGTAAAACATGCTTATTTGTGTTTGAATGCTTATACAAATCTTTGAGCAGTTATCATTTCAACGAGTTTAAAAAGTAAACACAATTTGATAGTGTAGTTTCAAAATTAAGCCAAGCATTATTTACCTTTCTTTTTGTAGTAGAGCTGTTCTTCTGAAACAGGCCCAACTGACGCAGCACAATCACTCACTGTGTGACAGTGTTGATCGAGTGGTGTTTATAACCTAACTCCGAATGAGTTGTAGCCTTTTGTCAAAGCCTTTATGGCTTGGGCAGCTTCGTATATCCGCGTTTCCAAGCGACTAGAACGGAAGACTATACGCACATGCGAATGGCGATACTCGCACGCGTGGTCTCCTATTCCAGTCGCTCCGCTCTTTACGAGAAGCTGTCCAGGCCAAGAAGGCCTTGGCAAAAGGCTAGGTGAGCGATGATGAGTATTGAGTTTGGTATAATGACTGCCCTGCTCAAACATTGTCGGGTCACCATGACTGGTTTCGATGAGGAAGTAGCCTCCATGGTCCCCTTGGTAACTATCAAGGCTTTATGTAAATGAGCATCCTTATTATTAATAGGTTTCGGTTTGGTTCGTTTCCGAAGAAACAAAGAGAAAAAAAACACACCAATACTTCGTTCACAGGAATGACACCGGGGTAGTTGCTGTGACTCTGTATAATGAATGTAACATGGAAATAAACTGGTAATAATAAGCTGTTTCGTATAAATGCCGCATTTTACAATAATTGTATCAATGCGCCTTACATTAGTGGCGTCCCGGTGACTGGGCCGATCACAGTCATGACATCTTTCTCTGCTCCCTTAGGAGAGTATACATCCCCAGGCTGTCGAGATGATTAGTGTTGTGTGTTGTATTTTGTAGCACAACATCCCGCTGTAATATAAAAGCGATTGTCTGAACTGCCGGATTCAAAAGAACCTTTGTTCGCACTTTCGATCACCTTATCAATGAAGCACTTGATAATCTTTGGACTGATGAAGTCAAACACAGTTTGTTTTTACTCTATAACCCAAACAGTTGCCAAGCAACCTCAGGCTCGGCAAAGCTTGGTACCATTATACTCCTTGTTTGTTGTATCCTATTGGTTACTATGCAAATTTGCCTTGCACTCTGTTTTAGATGTCATGTTGACACCAATATTGCGAATCTATTCGCAGTATTCAAATGGTGACCATAGAGTAATTAACCTGTACCCTGTGGCTGATTTCTTAATGCCGCTTAAGCACAAAAACAGCTAAGCACAACACAATAATGCTTACCAGAATATGGTTGCCAGCCAAACTGCCATGCCACTTGTACAATTTGTGACTTATATCCTACTCATTTCTTGTTAGCAGACAATATTTGTTAAGCAATATTCCTAAGCAGCTGTTTTGGGCCCTGGTCAGTGGCCATTTGATTAGCCATGACCATGTTTGAACTCATAGTTTCCGTTAGACTTTTGGACAAGTCGGTGGCTGTTTAGCGCAGTGGTAGCGAATTGGCTTTCTTGCCGACTCTCTGGCGAGAGGACTGATCTGCGCAAGAGGTCTGCTCTGCGCAAGAAAGAAAATCCTCTGCTGAGAGGGCTGCACTGCGCGAAAGCTCTGCTCCGCGAGAAAGGGCTGTTCTGCACAAAATGGGCAGCTCTGCGCAAGAGGGCCGCTAAGCACGAAAGGATTTAGGCCGTGTCCGAAACGACGACTTCGGCTACAGCTACGTCTAGATCAGCGCGTCTGTCAGTGTTGACGAATAGGCAAATGGGCTGCTCTGCGCAAGAGGGCTGCTCTGCGCGAGAGGACTGCTATCGTCCTACTACTAATCTCATTCAAAGTGAGAGCAGTAGTCGTGAGAACAGTAGTATTGCACAGTGCAGCAGTGTCGCGAGATACGAGAAGCCGTTTCACTATCACCGCGACAGCCTTTAACAAGGTGATCAAGAGTCTACGCCACTGGCCTACTGAATGTGACGGTGTAAAAAATTATATACTCTATATACTCATCAAAATTTCAACTGTCGCAAGGCTGTTTAATGAGGAATTTGTTTGTCTTCTAATTCGATTAAAAAAGGAATGCTTAAAAGAGAATCAGGACAACTATACAGTAATGACTCATACCAGTACAGCAACAATTCAACCCAAACTCTACTTGCCGGTGTGGCAGGAGATTCGGACCCGCCCCCCCCCCCCCCCGGTTATTAATGTGTTATCCCGCCCCCACCCTCATGGCGAGCTATGTACAAACTACTTCGCATAGCGCCCTCTTTTGAAACATCCTCTTCCAGCCCATGTTAATTTCACTTGGGATCCCTAATCTCCGGCGGACGGAATTTCCGATGAGAAACCCTTGTTGGCTCGAGAGCATTACGCCCTCTGTTGAAAATAATATGATGTTCGTCTTATGGAATTCTCACGTAAATTTCAGTTTCGGGATGCACCACGTTTTCTTGTAATGAAGAAGTTTCACACGTTAACTCACTTTGAAGATACGGTCATTGAGGCAACAAAATCATGAAAGATACACAGAATGTCATGTGGAAGTTTTAGCTGAACCAAATTAGTGTCCAAAATGATGTGAAACTTCTTTAAAGCGATGGACTGTCACCTTTATCAATGACCCAATGTTCCCACTTCGTGTATCCCAACATAATATGCATAAAATAACAAGTTTATCATTGGCCATGGAAGTTGGAAGAGAATAATATAAAAATCTCACATGTTGCACAACTAATTTGTGTGCCATGCCAACCAGCAATGGAAAGGTGTATAGTCATTACCTTGAATACCAATACCGACCAACGGTTGCCATGTACGACACAGTGCTCATTTTTATTCATAGCCGTAATTGTTTTTCAATAATCCAAACCAATCTCGATTAGGGCCATTTGCCACCCTAGGTCGTCCATCCATCTCTCGATGAATCACCTGAGGAAATTCAAACATGATCTTTTCTTATTTACCCAAGATAATGCATAGTTCCGGGAATGGGGTTCGATATTGGTGTTTAGCCGGAAACTTTACCGCACGGACAAGATGAGATGACTGCAAAGATGAACAAGTTAGCTCTTTGGGTTATCTTGGGAAGTGTAACGCCTGCATCTTGACAAATTATTAGGTGTCCACTTGCGCAAAATCATACTGTGTTAGCGACGCCAACTTACGCAATAAAATATTGCGCAAGTAGACTAGTGCGCATTTGCGTAAAGTTTCGTGAAGTCGTCTGCATGTCTTAGTATATTTATCGATGAAATGAGATTATATATTAATTTGTTTCCAAATATTGCCCAGGTCCTTGATTTGGAGCTCATGCTTGACAATCCCGAGACATTCATTTCCTTTTCCACTGTGCCGTCTCAACATTAATAGAACCATTGCTTGTTTGAGTGGTTGTATTGAGTTGTAATCAATAACATCAACTGAGCGGCTGTAAGTCTTCAGTACATCTTCGAGGTAGTGGGATGAGATACAAATTTGCCTGGTTTAAGCTGATGAATATATGTCACTAGTTTGGCAAAACATACGCCAAAATATCTGTATCTCTATGCTTATATATATGTACATCTTTGGAATAGCCCCCCCCCCCCCTCCCCCACCCCCCTTTGACGTCAGAAATAAAATGCGGGTTCGAATTCACACTATTTGTTCGGAAATACACATACATTAGACCAAGAGTACGATACCTAACCTGACCTGACCTGACCCGGTTCGACCTAATTAAACCCATATATAGCGTGTGCGGACACAATAAGGAGAATACCATAACATATCCCAACTTATGCTCAATACCAAGAAGTAATTTGTTTATGCTTACAATTATTTTGGGTAATGACAAATACTGTCCAGTGCCTTGTTCTGGAATTCTATAGATTTGAAAGGGACTAAGACGAAGCCAATATCATGCAGTGACATTAAATTTACTGCTCACAATTATAGTATCTCTAAACTACAAAAGCATCCAATCCACTGACTGTTTTAACCCGTCAAGGGTGCAGCATTATGACGTCAGTATGCTTGTGGGGTATCCTGTCATTGAATGTCCACCGTGGAAGCTGCCCTTGTGTAGCGCTGCACATCGTTACAAGGACAGACCAATGTTCAAATAGGCGTTAGAACAGTGCAGGATGAACTCGGGCTAGAGGTTCAGGTTTTCGGTTACACGCGGCGTAATTCTCAAGTGATATCCTGGGTTTCCACGAGTACTTCCGTAAAGCCCTATTAATGTTCCCTTACCACTGGAGATTACCTTTATCCAAAGACGAGTTGTTGTTGTTTTCCGATTGCAACGAAGTCTCATTAATTAAAGGAACACGTTGCCTTGGATCGGACGAGTTGGTCTATAAAAAGTGTCTGTAACCGTTTTTTTTTTTATAAAATGCATATGATTGGAAAGATGTTTTAAAAGTATAATACAATGATCCACACAAGTTTGCCTCGAAATTGCGTGGTTTTCCTTTTACTGTGCGAACTAACACGGTCGGCCATTTATGGGAGTCAACAATTTGACTCCCATAAATGGCCGACCGTGTTAGTCGACGAAGTAAAAGGAAAACTCGTGCAATTTTAAGGCATATTTGTGTGGATCATTGTACAACATATTTCTACCCACATGCATTTTATAACAAACAATTACAAACGCTTTTTGTATAGACCAACTCGACCGATCCAAGGCAACGTGTTCCTTTATGTAAAGCCCGGTTTATATTCCTGCGTATTCGATCCGAAGTTATGGCTGAGTCAAGTGGGGTTCAACTCCCGGTCATGACACGTGTGTGTCCATGGACAAGACACTTTAATTGGCTTCTCATCACGTAAATTAAAGGCAGTGGACACTGTTGGTGATTGTCAAAGACAAGCCTTTACAGTTGGTGTATTTCAACATATGCATAAAATAACTCACCTGTGAAAATTTTAGCTCAATCGGTTGTCGAATTTTGCGAGATAGCAATGAAAGAAAAAAATACCCTTGTCACATGAAGTTGTGTGCTTTCTGATGCTTGATTTCGAGACCTCAAATTCTAAACTTGAGGCTCGAAATCAAATTCGTGGAAAGTTACTTCTTTCTCGAAAACTACGTCACTTCAGACGGAGCTGTTTCTCACAATGTTTTATACCATCAACCTCTCCCCATTACTCGTAATCAAGAAAGGTTTTATGATGATAATTATTTTGAGTAATTTACCAATAGTGCCCACTGTCATTAAGCACTCACGCACTCTACACGAAGAACTCTTAAGATTTATTCGTTCATCCATTTCTTGTCATTACATTCGTAAACTCAACACTGATGTTCTAAATGTGTTTTGTTTTTCTTGTCACATTTTTGTTAAACAACAAATGAGCTGACACTCAGATCTGAGCTTTTAACAGAATGATGTTTTGTCTCAAATTTTAGTTATGCACGATCCCGAAGACTTAACTTCGCCTAGTTGTCTTTAAATGTTTGGTAGTCCACTTTTATAATTGTAATTTGTGTTTTTCGTCGGTGGAAACACCTTTATTTTGATTTTTACCCAGTTTAAATATTTAAAAAAATTATACGAAAAGTCATCAACTATTTCATCAAATAAAGTGTGCGAGTTGAACAACCTGCTTGTTATTGCAGTCTCCCCATTTTGTCAAAACCACTTTCCTTCAAATGCTATCGCCGTTAATGTCACTTCTTCGACAATATTTCTGATGGACAAATATTCCCTATTGAACTGTTGTACTTAATAATAAAATCACTGACTTGACGGATAATATCTCATCGGTTTTATCAGAAAAACAAGTCTCACTCAGGAGCTTTGTCTGTACTATTTTGCTAAACCACAAGACGATACTCCTTCTTAATTATTGCCTCGTCTGATAGATTGGTTATGTATGAAGGTTTTTTTTATCTCTATTAATTCCCAAAGCCACAACTTCGTGATCTACCTCGAGATCCTCAAACTAGTCCACGGAATTTTGCAACCGACCGACCGAATGATCAGGCCCGTGGCAGCTCACGTCAGATCATTGTGATTGCGTTTGGATATTTTGCTAATGAAATTGGTTTGTAAATTAAATGCCTTTAAAGGCAGTGGATTCTACTTGTAAAAAAATGTAAAACCGTTGTAAGCATACGGCGAACAATGGTAAGCTCTTGTTAGAATAAAACATGGTGGGAAACGGCTCCCTCTGAAGTGACGTAGTTTTAATGAAGAAGTAAATTATCAATAAAATATTAAAACACTTCAAGCCTGGAGCCCTTTTTAGGTATCTGAAAGCACACACATTTCTGCGCAACAAGGACGTTTTTCTTGTTTTATTATTATATTGCAACTTCGATGAACCAACTGAGGAGAAATTTTCTCAGATATGCTAGGATACACTAAGTGAGAATAATGACCATTGCCAACGGTGTCCAGTGTATTTAATAGAGTCTGCGTGATGGCACAGAGACAAACCCATTCTAAAGACTCAAACACACCGTCCCAAAGAGCCCTCTCGTCCGCAATGTATTATCTCCAATAATCTACCGTTTGCCGAAGATGAGCCGTGCCCTGAATCAGAAATTAGGCCGTGTCCGAAACGACGACTTCGGCTACAGCTACGGCTAGATCGCGTGCGTCTGCCTATTCTTCAACACTGGTAGACGCGCTGATCTAGACGTAGCTGTAGCCGAAGTCGTCGTTTCGGACACGGCCTAAGTATCAAGGGGGTAGATGGCGGTCATCACGATTGGATTAAATGAAATCTGAGTCTTATGGTCGCTGTTTGAACACCTGTCGGTGAAAAAGCTCCGCATCTTAGAGATGAGTCTTATTTATATTGTATTTATTTGTTTAACTTGAAAGGGTTTTCATAACTTTGGTAGGAGCAAACAAGAAAAATGTACAGATATTTATGAGGTTTACGTGCAGCTCATATCGTAGTAGGGTGTCATGCCCGAGTGGTTAAAACAATCGAATTCAAGTTCTGGCATGGTCACGTCATCGTAATGTGGGTTCAGGCATAGCACTTATGTCCCTGGGTAAACTATGTTCTACAGTTGCTTCTTTTTACCTGCAGCCGATTTCCGCTACTGCGTATATCCACCTGCGCAACGTTTATGGCTCAAGTTCCTTAAAGGCAGTGGACACTATTGGTTATTATTCAAAATAATGATCAGCAAAAAAAAACTCACTTGGTAATGAGTAATAGGGAGAGGTTGATAGTATAAAACATTGTGAGAAACGGTTCCCGTTCAAGTGACGTAGTTTTCGAGAAAGAAGTAATTTTCCACGAATTTGATTTAGAGACCTCAAGTTTAGAACTTGAGGTCTCGAAATTGTCGTGTGTATGACAAGGGTGTTTTTTCTTTCATGTTTATCTCGCAACTCCGACGACCAATCGAGCTCAAATTTTCACAGGTTTGTTATTTTATGCGTATGTTGAGATACACTAAGTGAGAAGACTGGTCTTTGACATTTACCAATAGTGTCCATTGTCTTTAATAAACATTGCGCATGTGGACTTTCGCAGTTGCGTAAAGTTTCGGAGCTGATGAAGTTAAAAAATAAGAATAAAAAAATGTTATTGGCCCAGTGACCAGGGCACTAATGTAAAGCGTATTGAGACGGTTATTGTTATATGTTCCATCTAAGAACGTTTTAAAATTATTAATGGTCGTAGGCCTGCAATGAGAAATTAAATAAATATAACTCTCGAATTGGCAAAAAAAGATTGTAACTTACACTTGTTTGTTGATGATTCCACCTAATGACATTATGTTTATATTCTAGCTCTTAATAATTTTAAAATAAAGTGACAATTTACTTAATTTTTAGTGCGGTATTTTTTAGAGTCTTGTTAGTTCTTTCTCCCACTTTCCTAAGAAGGAAAGGCTGATATATATTGAACGATGACTGCATAGCACCTCAAATAATTTGACCTTGGAGTGCCCCTTTAACTTATATTGATGATATTTGTGTTCAAACCGTTAGTTAAAAACAAAAATATAAATATTTAAAAACATATATAAAAAAATTCTGATGGAAAGAAAAACAATTTGAAAGTTAAATTCTTACCGATTTATACACCGCTTAAACATCGTGGAATCTTCCCAATGTAGTTCATTAGAGAAACCTGAAGACCCCCTAAGCGTGTTTGAAGAGAAAACGCATAGATAAAGAAGAACAAATAATGAAATTATTAAAGAAAAGCTACCGGCAAGATGCACCACAGTGTGACCAGCACACGGTTTGTTTCCTTCGACCTTGTAATTGTTTTGTGAAGATTTAACCCACGTTGCGATATTCGTAGTTTTTATTCCGCCATTGATGTTGATCGAAACAGTATTTAACCTAAGGCACCTCCCTCCTAAAAAAAGAAAGACGAAAATGACGACAAAATGATGACAACAACGATAACCAAAACAATGACAACAGCAACGTCAACGACGACGATAACGACGACAACAACGGCATTGACGACAATGATAACAACAACCATGACGACGACAATACAGTGACAACAACGACGATAACACAACGAAAACTAAGACGACGACAACAGCAACGGTATTGACGACGACAGCGACGACGACAACGACAACGACTACAACAACAACGACAACAATGACAACAACGACAACAAAAGACGACAACTACAACAACAACAACAACAACAACAACAACAACGACAACAACGACAACAACAACAAACACAAAACAGACCAAACAAACGAACAGCCCCAAAATCTAACATAATAAAAATATAGAATAATAGTTTTTGTCACTATTTGTACAGTGAAATGCGTTTTGGTTTTGCGTGTCTAATCTTTAGATCGTCGTGGGGGGACGACTGTTGTCAGTATGGTTGCATCTCTATAAAAATAGATTCGATTTGTAAAATCCATCGTTAAAATAACCCTCAAGAGCAGCTGCTTGTGCCAGATTTATTTCTTAACAAAATTAGCTTCCGGTCAGCCTTCGAGCGATCAATTGACTTCAGTGTCAAACGTAATGATGTAACTTGTGTCACCTTCTTCTAGCTAAATAGCTCAGCTTCATAATACTAAAACATTGAGTCAGCTTGCTTGCCAATCAATCTTTTCACAACGGGTTATCAAAATACATGCTTTTATTTCTTGAAGAGATGTTGACCACGACAAGGCCAGTTGGTCATTCGAGGTGGTTGTATGAATGGAAACGTATATGGATATGAAGACATATGTTCATGTCTATGTTACACTGATGGGTTATGGTGGTGGGGAAAACAAGATAATATTGTAGATTTCCAAACTAAGAAACAATGTTTAATATAGGGAAAGCTATCCATATTAATAATTCTTAGTGTTGTCCTTGATACAACCACAGTGAGTGGGTTTTGAATTACAGCTTAGAGGGACGCGTGTCCTGATGGATCGAGCAAAAAAAAAAAGACTATTCAAACGTATATGTTAGTAATGAGTATGGCCGAAAAGATATTTATTTCTATGTGGAATATATATATAAATCCACACATTGTATGTACAGTACATAAAATACCCGTTGAGCATGCAATAAACTAACATGTAACCTCACAGTGTACATTAACTATCACGGACCAACATGTAGCCCCAACATAGTACCTGACTGTATCCCATATGTAACTTCAGGGTGTACTTCAATCTACCCGGACCTACATGTAGCCCCAACATTGTAAACCCACCATGGACATACATGTAGCCCCAACATTGTAAACCCACCATGGACATACATGTAGCCCCAACATTGTAAACCTACCATGGACCTACATGTAGCCCCAACATTGTAAACCTACCATGGACCTACATGTAGCCCCAAAATTGCAAATCTATACTGTACCTACATGGAGCCCATATATTTTAAACCTACCGTGGACCTACATGTAGCCCCAACATTGTAAACCTACCATGGACCTACATGTAGCCCCAACATTGTAAACCCACCATGGACATACATGTTGCCCCAACATTGTAAACCTACCATGGACCTACATGTAGCCCCAACATTGTAAACCCACCATGGACCTACATGTAGCCCCAACAATGTAAACCCACCATGGACATACATGTAGCCCCAACATTGTAAACCCACCATGGACATACATGTAGCCCCAACATAGTAAACCTACCATGGACCTACATGTAGCCCCAACATTGTAAACCCACCATGGACATACATGTAGCCCCAACATTGTAAACCCACCATGGACGTACATGTAGCCCCAACATTGTAAACCTACCATGGACCTACAAGTAGGTTGCCCCATCATTGTACCTAAATTTAGCTCGGACCTTGGTTGAAAAGCTCAAAAACAAAGTTAAAGACTTCTCCTACGATGCCCGCATCTAAACGTCATCCCAACCCTGTACCTAATGCAGCGAAGATGAGTAGTGCAAACAACTCCAAGACATTATAATCCAAGTGCAAACTCTCATCATCCGCTTAAATACACTCACTTCGATGCGCCTTGTATTCAGCGTTAACGGTGCCACCAAGCAACGTCAAAACGACCCCCACCCTTCCCTTTCATTTTTATCTCCGGGATAGATCCGGGGAGAAAGAAAAAAATTGTTGATGGTTTGATCGACGAGAGGTTGTAGAACCAGCTGTTCTGTTGTCCGGTTGATATCTAATTTGCTTCAAGTCAACGAACGGTATACTAACATAGCGGGTATTGGGTCAACGCAACACACGCCATACGTCGCCGTTCGGCTTAATTTCAACGGGCAGCGACTTGGTGATGAGAGAAACGGGGAAAGAGAGAACCACTTTCTTTTATCTGCTGGAGATTGTTTCATTTTAATTGCTTTATACTTTTTATTTGTTGAAAAGATGTGTCTAAATAATTTGTTGTTTTGTGTAAAAAAGATGCAAGATGTAGGACCTACTTTTGTAGGAACCTAACTGCTACAGTGGGATTTGAAAGTGGGCATGTTGGAGATTTGCGGTAATGACAGTACGATTAGTTTCATATTGGATATTGGACATTCTCATAATGTTTGAACAGCGAATATCGATTTATTTTTTATTGGACATACAGTAGATGTCTTCATTGTACATCGATATTAAATATTAGTCATTCAAATAGGTTTGTACGGCGAATGTCATTCCACCTAGTACATCGATAATGGGTAATGTGTAACATCAAGTGAATATCTCTTTCGTGTGGTGTTGGTTCTCTCACAACCAAAACTGCTTAAAAGAGACATCAAAATCAAATGTGTTACCGATCGAACCCTTTTTAGTATAAATTAACTGACCGTTTGTTTGATATTTGTTTTTCGTCTTATTTATGCATATAAAATGTTAAATATGCAGCTTTGTTAGGGTGTTTCTTGCTTGTTTGTGTGACCTTTTCTTTCATGTTGGTGTTAATTTACTATGGAGTTGAAAAGGTTTAACTACTGAGCTCAAGTATAATCAATCCAATGATTGCCGCTTTGTGAGAAAGTAATTTTGTGTACCCCAAGTATCGTGCAAAGAACATGTTAGGGCAACTTTCCGTGTTGACCATAAAAACAAGTTTCCAGACAAATTACCATTATAATCATGGAATCTGGGAGTGGATACCACCTGTGTTTTGTATTCCTATAATTCATTTACCGGGTTATCTCTGCTAAAAATGAGTTAAATAGTCCCTTGCCACTCACGAAATTGAAGATGATCTATTTATTGAAACTCGAAACTCTCGGTCGGCGTTGGTTATTAGAAATCGACCCAATTCAGCTTTGCACCTGCATTCATTTTCTAATAATTCAAAACCCTGTGATGTGTTTTTTACGCAAGGGAGCAAACAGAGGTTAGATTAACTCTACTTACCAGGAAAAAAATGGGGAAAAAATCAATTGAATGTTACAGAATAGTTTGACATTTAGAATTCTGTTACAGGCCTTTTGTCTGGAGACTTGATATGTCGCCTCGAACTGTACTTCGCAGTGTGTTCCCAGTGCGACGATATCAGGAAGAGCGCTTTGAAAAAAAAAAAAAACGTTTGAAAGAAACGTGTTGTTGCGCGTTCGGACCAAATAAACGGAGCGAGGCATGCGTTGATGATTATGGAATGAAAAAAAGGAGTTATTTGTTGGCCGCAGATTGGTGCACCTAACCCATCTGCTGTCTTTAGGAGAAGACATGGACGCAACGTTCGATGTTTTCATCAATGTTTTTAATCAAGTTGTCTCTGACAATGTCATTTCGTGCAAGAGCTCAAATCAGTGTAAATGATGTAGGAATTGTATTTGTGTTTAGAGAGATAAAACTTTGATGTATAAATTTGACCGCGAACAATCCAAACAACCTTCATCGTATCACTAATGTTGCCATTAAGACAATAGGCTTTGAAGAAAAACACTTGAAATCGTGGACAGCCAGTAGATTGCTAAAATTCAAAATATTGATAGCCTTGGGCCAAACTCATTCCCTTCACTCTTCCCTTAACATTCCCCCATCAGGACGGTACCAATCTCTTGTTACTAGTCCAAACCAGTTCAGACTATGTCTTGTTCCCCAGTACTTTTGTTCTTTTCAACTCACTATTTATAGGCTATAGTATATACATGGGTATTTGTTTGCTCTTTTTAAGTCAGTGAGGGACAGTTTGTAAAAAAGTCTCTACTTAAACAAAGAAAAACAATTATAAAAAACAAGCAAGCAAACCAATAAACAAACAAACCCCTGTCTTCTCCCGGATACGGGTCCATTATACTGTTCGAAACGTCGAAACCAATTACGTGATGTTTTTAATGCACAATTGGGTAACAAATTTCTTATTTTGTCAACTGTGATGAGTAAAGGTGAATTGATTGAACTGAATTAATACGGTCCTTGGCATGTCGCCCGCATCACATCAGTAGTATTTAATGATAAATTATTAAGTTATGTTATCCAGACGACAAATGTCTCCCACCAAACAAAAAATGTAATATCTTGACATAGTCCATCGTAATTTTCTAATAGTCTTGGGCTCGACGAAAACAAGAATAAAAGACCCAATCCACGTGATCGTGTCTTTGTAGCAGCCACGACCGGACCCTTGAGCCGCCACGTCCTGACCCCCTTGATTTCCCGAAGGAAGTGAAACAAGATGAAACTTATAGGGAGAGGAAGGTTGTAAACTATACATCTTCACTATGAATAGGGATATATCACGATTTGAAACCAGCCCGAGCAGAAGCAGAAGTGGGTCTCTGTCGCCAATATAGTTAAAGGAACTGCAGCCGATTTCACGAAACGCTAGGATTAATCCTATCTCGAGTTTGGTAGAGTAACTCGTCCCGACTAAGGATGGCTTCAATGCGTCCTAACGTCTATCAACTTAACTCGTCCTTATTCATTCCTAAAATTAATCCTAAGTTACGAAGAGTTTGGTGAAACCGACGGCTAGACACATTTTGTAATTGTCAAGGACCGTGTATTCTCACCTATATCATATGCACACAACAACAAGTCGGTGAACCATTTGAACTCATTTGGTCATCGAAATTGCAAGAGAATAAAAATAAATAAGACAATACCCTTGTACAAATGTGTGTGATTTCATCAGCTGTCAAGGGTCTTCAGGCCTGAAATATTTAAACATGCGAGTGAGAAATTTACATATTTTGTCAAAACAACGATAATACTCCAGGGGGAGTCTCATATAATGTTTTATACTATCAACAGCTCTCCATGCTCGTTACCAAGTAAGTTGTTCTGCTCACAATTATGTTGAGTAATTACTGTGTCCAGTGCCTTTAACCGAATCTGCTCTGCTCTCGAAATCACCTGTCAAATCAGCCGAGATACAAAGTCGCATTGCCAAATTGGTGATATGAAACCGAATCAAACTGTAGTGTGTTAGCGAGCTCAATTCACCAATACGTTTAAAGTGGTGCTTCAAATTCGTAATCATATTTTTATTCACTTTTTTCTAATTGTTATAGTCCTTGTTTTCGGTTACAATTTATGGTAATGCCATGTTCATGAAATCGCTTTAATGAATTGAAGTGGTTCCGAAAAGAACCGTTGTTGTAGACTTGACGTTTCGATCAATATGCTCTGATCTTCAAGATAACTCTAGTATGTAGTTTTGGTAACCACATGAAATCACTCCAACGAATTGAAGTGGTTCTGAAAAGAACCGTTGGTGTAAACTCGACGTTTTGACTAACTGATGTTCAAGATAGCTGTAGTATAGTTTGTGGTAACACCGTTTACATAATATCCCTCTATTGGTTCTAAAAAGAACCGTGGGTGTCAACGACGTTTCGATCAGTATGCTCTGATCGTCTTCATAGAGGAATTAAATCCTACTTATGAAGGTGGGAAAACCCTTTAACCTGGCCACGTTGAAACGCTTTTAATTGTGGTCAACTGACGTCAATAATCGGTGACCCTCTTCGTCCTTGAAAAAGTACACTCATTAAAATTCTCAAATGAAAATCACCTTAAAAATTTGTTCTTATTTAGAGATGCGCTGAATAAGCTTTTTTGTACGTCCTATAACTAAACATTTTACTCTTTTAGAAAACTGGAACGCAATAAACTTTTCCACCGTTATTCAATTTACTATCGACCTCATTTTCAAAATATCAAATTGAAGTCCGGCCAGAGCGGGAAACAAGAATACCTATATCAATCTACGTGTCATTTCATCAATTTTCTGCATTTTAAACTCACCGCCAAACTAAGGATAAATTAATTATTTATACGGAATGTCTTATATAGCGCCAGTACAAAATGGCAGGATGTGACTGATGCTGGTTCAATTTGATAAGTTAGTACTATATTCAGGAGGGGTTCAGTTCTTCTTCTTTTTTTTTATTAGATTTGATGGTTATTGAAAAGAAAAACGTCATAATGTTGACGTAAATGAAATGTAAGTGAACTTAGAGGAACATCTATCAAGCAATCAATCATTCGTGTGTGCAGAGAAATGAACGTGCTCTTCTAAAAAGCTAAAACGGGTGCATTTGCGTCTTTTTTTCTTGTTTGCGCAGTAGCCTAAATGTTTTGAAAAAAAAATATGTTATTTGCTTTGTATATTTCGCAATAGGCCTACTACACTTGGGGACAACACATTTTGTTCCAAAAGTTACAAAGAAACAAACACTGAAAATTTTTTTTTCTTCAAACTGGACAACTGGACGATTTCATACCCTAATCTGGGTGCATCATTCAGCCGACTGATCCTCTGGCGGAATAAATATACAAACAGTTTAAACACTTTGAGTTGAATCAGTGCAATAATGCATTGAAAGTTAAGCGTTAAACATATATAAGTAATCTTCCCACCCTCAACCCAATCCACAGATCATTATGGACGGGTTGAGTTTTCAATCACTCAAGCAATCAATCAAACGAAATAAAATCAAAAGTTTGCTCTGAGGTGCTGATGAATGGGACACAAACAGGAGAAACGTTATTAAAGGTCACCTTGTTCCATGGAAGTTTGTTCCATATTCTGGGTCCGTATGCAGAAAATGATCTATCGGCAAAAGATAGTGCTTTCTGCTCTACCGGCCAGGCTTCGGACCCAAGCCTACACCCGCATGGACTGTAAAAGGGGTAACCCTGTTTCAGCCCTAGGAGTAGGTGGCATTCGGCCTCTGGACAAAAATAATTGTAGCCCACACCTTGAAGTGGCCTTCAGGCCTTGTGTGTCTGGCGCACTTGCATACAAAAAATGGATTCTATGCTCAACAAAGTATGATGATCGAAGTCGTCGCTTTTTTGATCAATTAATACAGACACGATTTCTTGAACCCCAGGGCCTATAGGGTAATCTTATCTTCCGCTATCTAGAAAGCTTTTTTCGCTGCGTCCGTAATTGACCTTGCCCGTCCGCGCTTGGCGGTCTAACGAGTGCCGCTCATCAAAATGGTAACTACATAGACACGAGGTAATTGGAACGGTCAAACTGGGCACAATCACTGCATTGATTTCACGGAAATAGAATTTCTATTTTTAACATTTTGTAAATAAATAATAATAAATTTAGTCATTATTATTGAAACTGGGTCAGTTCGGATCACCCGATGTTTTCACATGATACATAACTAAAATATCTACTAATCACATAAATAGACTATCTATATTAAAATTCTGATTTAGAATAACAATAAATTAGGTCATAATTATTGAAACTGGGTTAGAATATGCTGTACACAAAACTTCTGCGAAAATGCTTAAATGATGTACACTTCAGTCAGCATAATATGACGAACTGAACGGTATAATGGCAATAAACCGAACCTCTCTACTAAACAGCAGGGCACTTATACTAAAACATAAGAACCTGTCTCTCATCATCTGGTCACCAAACATGGCAGGAATAATAGGGAAGACAAACGCCGATTACACATTATTATTTGTATATTGGCCAGGAACATCGGGGACGGTGTTTCCAGCTGAATCTCCCCAGCTCAGTGAGGGATGACAAGAATGGGCAAATCTTAACATGATTCCAACCCGGTCGACTAGAGAGAGAAAAGCGAGATTATGTTATATAATAAGTGAGTTTCATCCAAGGAAATATATATTTTGTTGTAAAGAAATAATTATTAGCATAAAACCTTTTTCGATAAGTAGTAATAGGGAGAGGTTGATAGTATAAAACATTGTGAGAAACGGCTCCCTCGAAAGTAACGTAGTTTTCGAGAAAGAAGTTATTTTCCACAAATTTGATTTAGAGATCTCAGTTTGAATTTGAGGTCTCGAAATCAAGCATCTGAAAGCACACAGCTTCGTGTGACAAGGGTGTTTTTAGTTCGTTCGTTATTATCTCTCAACTTCGACTACCAATTGAGCTAAAATTTTCACCGGATTGTTATGTTATGCATATGTTGAGATACACCAACTGTGAAGGCTAGTCTTTGACAATTACCAATAGTGTCCACTGCCTTTAAACAAGTTGTGTTGTGTGAATTGTCTCCTTCTTATTTCTCTTTGTATTGTGTCTTATGATTGTGTGATTTAGTGATGAAAGTTCTCAGTGTACAGCTCTTGCCTCTTCTCCCGAAGACGAGCAGAGTTGACTGTTCAAAACGTCAATAAAAAAACGGATCTTTTTTCAGATATGTATAACATGGTTGTACCCCCAAGTTTTCTTTTACAGCTTCTTATTTATTTTCTTCATGTTCGTCGGACCATAAGATCTTAACCATTTAGCCACTGGACCGCCCAGCCGCCTATCGATATACTGTATGTGGTAGGAGGAAACCTTGCTAGCTTGTGTTTGTAGAAAAAAAAGGAACATCAAAAGAATCCTCGATAGTCATTATTAAGCTAATGAAGCTAATGATGGTGAAATAATTTAGCTCTTACCCCAACAAAACGCTCCTTAGTAAACACAAAGGAAACTGTATTTATTCATCATTCATGATAATATTGTCGAAAATTCACGCCTTCGCATTTAATCAGTATAATCATTGAGTCAGATAAAAGCCTTGACAAGCTATTGTGTCCATTTTATCGTTACAAACAAATATTCGCCATAAAAATTACCGTAGCCGTTTAACGAGAGACATTCATTGTTCTCATGCGAATTTGTACTTTTATACAAATATCGAGGTTCAAATTGTGCATAAAAATTAAGCTGTGGCTATCTTTTAAAATTTGAACTACGATTCCAGTAATTAACTGCAAGAATCTTGAAGTATTAGTTTTCAGCAAACTCGGGCGGTGCAGGGACTAGAGGGATAACAAGACGCGGACCAAGAAGGTCATACATTTGCTTTTATGTTCAACAATCATCCCGATTGTTGATCTCAGCACATCATGCAGACCGGGATTCTCTCTTAGTGTGTTGCCCCCCAGCTGCGGAGCAAGACACTAATGGGGGCGTCTTGTTGATGGGGGAAAACGTCGCATGAAACAGCCTACTGATCGCCAGTGATATATAGATATCCTGCGTTAAGTGAGACTGACCAAGACTTTAAAGGGGTCGTCTAACGTGAAGAATTGTTTGTCCGGCAACATTTATAAAAAAATAATCGTTTCTCGATACGATTATTACATCATTGATCATTAAACATTATGTTAATCAACTAATTAATCTGTTGCTAAGAAATGTTAAAAACCGCATCCTCTTCAAATATAAAACACCAATTGACTAACTTGAGAAAGTGTCACAAATTGTAGTGGACATATTTTAGTGACAACAAAACAATTAACTGAGTGTTATTTTGTTTATTTATATTTTTGTTTTATTTCATTATACTTATTTATTATTTCGGGGGGTTGGGGTCGTGTAAACAATCAAATTTGGGTCATTTCAATTACGGTAAAAGATACAAGAGATGTTTGTACGAATATTGAGACAAGTGACAGTGGAAAATAAATGAGAATCCCTGGGATAAAAAAATAAAAAATAATAATAAAAATATTTAAAAAAAGATACAAGAGATGAGAGTGTTGGTGTCATTATAAGTTTATAAGTTTAACTTCTTTGCCTTTTCAAAAACATCCCAAATGAGCCCTATGAAGCATTTCGGCATCTGAAAGCACGCATATTATGCAACCAGGGTGTTTTTTTCTGTCATTATTTTCTTGCAACTTCGATGACCAATTGACTCAACATTTTCGCAGGTTTGTTATTTTATGCATAATTGATGTGATGCATAAAACATGGTCTCTGGCAATTTACTTACCAAAAGGTGCCCATGCCTTTAAACCTGACCCTGACGAAATTGTTACGGGCTGGATATAAGGTTGTAATAATTGACAACTAGAGAGGATGCGAGCGAGTTGTCTCTTCCGTGCAAACCACATGCACTTTAAGGTAGTTACGTCACGCTGTGATGAAACAGAATCACCATTGGTAGAAATGCTCAATGGGAAACGATCCCAAGGATGATCGCTCGATAAAGCAACCTCGTACGTGCTCTTTGCATTTAGGCTTTTACTTCTTGGAGTAAACAGCATGGTTTATAAATTAGTAGCCTCGTTGAATAAATGAGTGCTGCGTTGTGTTGCTGAGAATTTAGGGCAACAATCGAACAATTACATTCTGGTTTAAATTTTGATTGTGGTAAAGGTCCTCCTTATTAAAACAAATAGATTTTTTTTTCTTTACTCCAGAAATATAAACCAGTTGTCATGTTTAATTGATATGAGGAACATTTGATACAATCTACTGCGATCCAAATTAGAACAGCTGCGTAAATTTACAAACCTTTTAAACAAAATATGTACATGAATATTACAAATATAAAATATGTTGCATTCACATGACACTTGACGCACTTGTCGTTGAATAAATAATGAACTTCTCTGCCCCCATACCGAAACCAATAGACAAAACCCATCTATTGACATAATGTTGAAGGGGTACATTCTCCGGACTAATTATTGTTTTCTTCTTTTACACTCTCTAAAAGAAATGTACACGAAAGACTGGTTTCAACACAAACAGGAGCGATTTGTAAATATCAACTCACTTGAAATAACCCCATTGGCAAATATTTCGTATCAAATTAAATTCGTTTGGCATTAAATTCGTTTGGCATTAAGCACGAGAGACCGTGTAGAAATGAAAGCATATAGACTCGGAGACAAATGCTGTGTTGCAAAAAATTACTCAATATATCGAGCGACAGTTTTACAAAGATCTACAAACTGAAAAAGGAACACGGGAAAACCACTGATCAAAAGCAAATAAATGTCCTTCGATGTTGTTTAAGTATTGATTGTGATGTCTAAAATTCTGGGACTGGAGCCATGGTTTATATTATATAGCGCATTTAAAAAATAATCGGACCAATGCCCTGGTGTTTTGGTCATTGGGCCAACACCACTCCTTTAGTTTGTCTCAGCTCCATGGGGAGTAACATTGCCTAACGCTCCAAAGGCTTTTTCATAAACAATGTCAACCACTGCCCTCGCAGGTTCCCATTCATGCCACTGGGTCAAGAGAAGCAATTAATGGGTGCGTTCGTTTAGCTTCCCTAGGTCATCCCCGGTCTGCCATGGTGCGTTCGAATAGCTTTTGACGTCATTCCAGGGGCTCACCCAGGTCAGCCCCCAGTGCCCTGCTTGTGGAGTGGGTCACTTGGGGGCTGGCCCCAGGTAAGCGACGACACTACGAGAGCGGTGAGTGGTCGTTCGTGTAGCTCTTGTCATCAGGGGCTCACCCGAGTGAACACCGTGGGGTAGACCAAAGGAAGCTAAACAAACGCACCCAAAGTAAAGTACCTCTCCCTCAAGAACACAAATGTCACGACCGGGACCCGAACCCACACTGCGATGACACCCTACAACGATGTATGTACCACTATTCCAATACGTCACACACGTTGATGTCCATCATTTGTCACGTTATGTTATATTTCTAGATCACATGAACGCAAAACCAGAAAACAACTTGTTTCCCTTTGCTATCTTTGTATTTTATTGCTTTAGTACGTACGAACAATGGTTGGGACCACCGTTATCTCTCGTTCCTAGAGATTAAAAAGCAAATTGGCCGTCTATAAACTCAAGCAGATCACCTACATGTATACGTCTTTGAAAACAACTTCCCCCATGAATTCCCCGCGATCTACTGACCATCTTCACCCTTACCCCCAGCCCCGCACTCGTCACACACCACCCGTGCGTTTCCCCAGTACCCCCTCCCTGGCAATCCCCATTGCCCTCAACCTCCCCCTTCCGACCATCCACTCCCCAAACATGCACTCCCCACTCCCTAAACCTAGCACTCCCCTAATCCATCGGCCATTCACTCACTTGCAGTCCCCCCACCCGGACCTATGCACTCCTTAATCTACCGGGAAAAAATCGGTACCCCCCCCCCCATCCCTGCACTTCCCCCTCCCTGACCCATGCACTCTCCTCTACCAATCTACCAACCATCCATTCCCCCTCCCCAACCCCCTGCACCTCCGCCCCCGAACCCGTTTACTCCGGGCAATCGACCGACCATGCAGCAGATTAAGTCCACAGTTGACGGATATTAGTTCGCTCAACTCATTTTTACCGGCTGGTTCCTGTATCGGAATTGTTTCCTTATATCTTATGTCACTGAACTAGCAAGTACTAAATCCATCCTCAATAATACATCCACCTATCCCCTCAAACTCACCCAATAGGTTAACACCTTTAGAAGAATGGAATTAGTGTTCCTTAAAGGCTTGACGAGATCATAAGCACTGTAACCATGATTGATCGTTGCTAGAAACGTGACCTATAGAACTAAGACCCGATTACATGCATCGCTTATTACCCTCATAAAAACCTCTGTGTTTTAGCCTTTAGCGAAACAATCCACGTACGTTTTCCCTCGTTTGTGTGTCCAACTTCTTTTAGGGTGACTGAGTTCTGACTGCTGTGGCACTTACAATTCCTTACGAGTTTTGGCCCCTCGGTTATGATGTTTTCCGCTTGAAGTTTTTTTTTTTTAAAGAAAGATGACAGCACAGGCAGTGCCGAAATAGGGAAAATTGTTTAGTGAGGTGGGCACAAAGGGTATTCCGTTTTATTTAGGTCAGCAACAACTTTGAAGACTCATGTTTTCGTGTCTCCAAAAAAACTCCATCTTTTCTGCGTACTTGTTATGCAGTTTACTATTATCTGCTTACATTCATGGGCGTCAATCGAGGGGGGGGGGGGACACAGGGGGACATGTCCCCCCCCCCCCCCCAACCACCTTTTGGAGGGTGGGGGACACAATATCAAATGTCCCCCCACCTTTTTGATCACCTTTATCATGAAGCCCAAGTTATGCACTGTGAAAGACGAAACCCTGCGTCCCTATATGGGCATTAATCCTGTGGGCAAAGGATGACACAATATCCCACCCCACCCCCCCCCCCTCAAAATTGGCCCTAGATTGCATCACAGAGCATCTAAAATGCAAATTTTTCCCGAGCCCTTAATCGGGCCCGCACCCCACACCGTAAAGGCTTCTCACACGCACGCTCCATCGTCGACAGATTTGCACCTCCCCCTTGAAAGAGTGGAAGGGACGTATACCCCACCCCACCCCACCCCATTTTCGAAGGTGGGGGGGGGGGCACAGTATCAAATGTTCCCCGTGTCGTTTGACCACCTTTATCATGAAAATCGTGTTTTGCACTGTGGAACTGTGGAGCACTGGAACACAATATTCACAAAGCTCATTGTTTTCTTTCGTTTGCCATTTAGCCGCTAAATAGCCTAAAGATTGCACCACAGAACATCTAAAAAATACAAAATAATTCCGGGCCCTTGAGCGGGCCCGGACCTATGCCGTAAAGGTTTCACACTCACGTGCTCACTGTTTGACAGTATTTCCCCTAAAACTTGGTTCATAGATCCGCACTTGAAGATGCTGTCAACCCAAAAGGTTCTACTGCTGCTCACATTTTACAGATGTTCTGTGTCGTTCTGTATGCCTCTTATTGGCCTAAGATTGCGCCACAGAGCATCTAGAATGCAAAATTTTCCCGGGCCCTTCAGCGGGCCCGGACCCATGCCGTAAAGGTTTCACACTCACGTGCTCACTCTTTGACAGTTTTTCCCCCTAAAACTTGGTTCATCCAAAAGGTTCTACTGCTACTCACATTTGACAGGTGTTCTGTTCCATTCTGACAGATTTGCCCCATAAAACTTGTGTCTTAGGTCTGGTGATGATAGGGATGAAGCGCCGTCTGAGCATTAGAATGCAACAAACAATATGGATGTAATATTGAGTTGCTTTTTAGGTACAATGACCATGATAGCAAGAATAGGTGCATCTTATCTTAAAATAGGCTTTAAATTCCAACATCTGAGAGGGGGAACATCACCCCTCAGATTCACTAGAGTTATTTAGCCGAGTAGCGCATATTAATGTTGCACAAGGCTGTATACTCCCCACCAGGGAGCTGAGATGGTTTAAGGAGTGATTTAAGGCCCAGTGAACAGGGGTAATAATGTGAAGCGCTTTGGGATGCCCTCCGGGTGTGAAAAGCGCTATGAAGGGTCATTAAACTGGTTATTATTAGATTGCACCAGAGAGCATCTACGGGCTAAACAAATTACCCGGGCCCTAAAGCGGGCCCCGGACCCCACGCCGTAAATGTTATGTGTCCCCCCCCCCCCCCCCACCTTTCAAGACGGATTGACGCCACTGCTTACATTATGATAATCTGACGTGAGTGCGAAAACAAACACACTTGTCTGAGTGAAATTGAAGAAAATAAATGGCTTTAAAATCATGAATAAATTTACTCTGGTCGTTTTCAGCCATAGTTCATAATCCATAGTTCATACGTATGGGGAAAAAAACTAAAAACTGTCAAGATTTTCGTGATGCTATTGGTTATACTACGGGGGAAATTAAAAACACTTGTGTACCGAAAACTTTCACTGAGACAACCAGTCGATATTCGGCATAACAATGAACAGATAAACATCATTTACTTTCTTAAATCACCCTTCACAATGCTTTTTGTTATCGCCCTTCACAATGCTTTTTGTTAACTGAAATAATATTTGACAAAACGTTGGACGACCTAGCATATTTAGCTCCTTTAAAGACTCTTTGAAGAATAATAAAAAGAGTATTTAACCTTTCATGCAATTGTATCCATGCGTTGGATTAAATAATGTACGGTGTTTTCTCCTGGAAGCAAAGTAGCCTACTTTCGTGACTGAAAATAATCGAAGAGTGAGTAATACAGCCCATCACTTTATGCCAAATGCAATAAACCAGGTACATTCGAATTAGCCGCATCATGGTCTCCGTCGATGTTGTACACAATTTGAGAATTATAGTATTGACACTGAACTGACCAGTGAAGTTACACTTCAATGAAGGGGCAGCACTTTTATTAAAGCGAGCTTGGATTTACCTAAATTAGATTTCCTAGCCTGCAGTAGTAGGTATACAAGTCTTGTCATTTTGGACACAAGTGTTATTAGGAAAGTTTCAGGAGAAAGTGAAGTGAAAACCTGTCACTCTATCTCTCAATTGTCTGCTTCTTATTTCTGCAAGTGCTGCTTCATATAAGAAGATTATCGCACTTCTTTCTGACTTCAAAGATTGTCATGTTTTCGCCGAAGCTACTAAATTAAGAGCAGTTCCAATATGTTCTCCTTGTTACTGACCCAGTTGTGTTCACATCATTAAAATCATAAAGCCTCTAACCCGAAGATATATCCAGGGCATCCGAACACTTTTTTCAAAAAACGTACACGATTCAAGATTTTATATTACGTGAAGTACAAAATTCTTACTCAACGGCAGACATTATTTTATTTTTTGGGGACAACTTTACAACGACACGTTGAAATACAGTACTTATGTTAATTTGAACAATTTAGGGAAGAAGATTGCCTATATGCCCCCTGGCAATATTGCCTTAGTGCCCTTGAAATGATCCAGTACATTATTTACAATTTCCTCGTAGGGTGCACTTTCCTAGGACAAAATGCATCGGCGCCCATGCCATTTCAAAAACGAAGCAAACAGAAGTTTGGTGCACGTTTAAATGGAACAATACGCTACACGCGCAGTCTTTAGATCGAAAACCCAATTTCAAAAACCAATTACATTTCCGTAACTTTTGCACAAAATGTGCCCGCAGTAATGGACAAAATGAAGTCGGGATCTTTCTCTGTCAAAACAGGTCAGGGCCCTCCTTCATAGAGCTGCTGAGCTCAAAAGCAAAACCAATGTTTACCAAAATTTTTGAAGTTATTAAAACAAGTTGAAGCTGATCATTCCGCCCTCGCCTCCCGGCTGCTCGAAAGGTTAAGAAATGCCCTACTTTGTTATCGGTTGTTAAAACAGCTCTATACAATTAGGCACAGCTTTCGAGCTGAATATTGCCGGAGTTCAGCACTTATTAACCGCTTCACTGGGGGTGTCACATCTGAAATCGATCTGGAAGTATTTCTCCAAGTTTGTTGATTTTCCAAGCCATGTTGCTCATCCATGCTGATAGGTGAGGATGTACGACGTGCTGCAATTGACAGTTCCTAATCGTATGTGTCATGATGTCTAGACTCAATATACTGGATAGTTCATAAAGAGTTGTTGGTTTGCTAATATTGACAATCGAGTTGCAAGTTTCGCACCTGCCCGCTCCCTTTCGGTGATAATTTATTCGACCATGTAATGGTTATCAAACGCTTGCCGGTAATTTCGAAGTCAGAAATTCGTAAAGAATAATTCGTACCAGTTAGAATGTGCTTAACTTTTGCGAAGCATTCACTGCAAGGTAGCCCCATGACGTAAACATTTGCTTTGAATTTGCGATCACTGGGGAAAGTATCAGTCCATGCTCACCGGTCAGAAAAACCTTTTATTTCATTTGTTACGTATTCATGACCGTCGCGGCTATGAATATATAATGAGCTCGGAGGACACATTTAACAAAATCCAATTCGGGAATATTATATACTGTAACAGACAAAAACTCTCGTAAAACGGAGCAAAAGGTTTTTATTGTACCTACAAAAATTATTTCATAATTTTATATATAAAAAAATAAGAAATATGAGACAAAAAACGTTACCCTCTTTGTGCAGAAATAAGGGTCTCCAAAAACGTAATTTTTAAAATATTTAACGAAGTCGTGCAGAAGAATTTTACAGATGGACTGTTAGGTACACTATTAATGTAGTTTTTCGCTGTATTCGTTATTTCTAAGGTCACTCGAAACAGTCAAGTTCACCAAAAGAATCCGTCTTCGTCAGCGTGACCGTTCAGACTCGAGAAGTCCGCCATGTCTCGCTTGTAAAATGAGAGCCCTCACGTGATTGGTCAAAACATGGACAATGCTCACTGTCCTATGTAACCTGTGTAACCAATCAGCTGCTGTGTAAGGAAACGCTAGGCATTTATTTGCCTAGCGTTTCCGTACATAGCAGTCATGTATTGTTCCCAACTTCAAACGTCACACTGATTAATGCGGTGTTCGGTAAACATTGAGGTGCTTGGCTTTTCAAATGGTTGTGCATTTGTCTAAAAGGGATTCGTTTAAAGTAGTAAGGCAGATGTGTGAAAAAATGTGGGTTTTGACGTACAAGCATGAAATTTTGCAGACATGTCGACCATGGCTCAGGAAATATTTTAAAATTGAGAGCCACCTGAAAAAGGTCACATGGTGGCCATGGCGGCCATTTTAAAAAATGGCCGCTAAAAGTGATATTTTGTATCAGATATGTGTAAAAAATATGGGTTTTGACGTCCAAACATGAAATTTTGCAGACATGTCGACCTTGGCTCAGGGAATATTTTAAAATTGAGAGTCACCTGAAAAGATCAAATGTTGGCAATAGCGGTATTTTTTTTTTTTAAATGGTCGCCAAAAGTGATACTTTGTACGAGATTTAAAAAAAAAAATGTTGGTTTGACATCCAAACATGAAATTTTGCAGACATGTCGACCTTGGCTCAGGGAGTATTTTAAAACTGAGATCCACTTAAAAAGTCACATGGTGGCCATGGCGGCCATTTAAAAAAATGGCCGCCAAAAATGATATTTTGTATCAGATAGGGCCTTATGTGAAAGAAATGTGGGTTTTGACGTCAACGCTTAAAATTTTTATTCTGGGTTTTCTGATATATTTACAGTCCTAATTTCTTTGAATCTTAATCGTAAATGCAATTTTCTATGTAAAATTTGAGTTTTTGCGTATTTTTTTAAAACGGTCGCCATGGCAACCATATCACCCTTTTTCAGGTGGCTCCCAATTTCAAAATATTCCGTGAGAGATGACCTACAACTCTACCAAATGTCATGCTTGTACGTCAAAACCCACAATTCTTTGCTCTAAATGCACATATCTGCCTAACTAAAGTAGGTCTGCCGTACAATGGCTAAGCCCATTACAATTATATTTTGAAGCATCTTATTATGCCATTCCTCCGAAAATAATAGTAGATATGCGCCGTGGTTTATACCTTTATTAAAGCAACACTATTGCCTTCAAAGGGCCACCATTACTTGCCCATTCTCACATGCTTTTATTCTGTCAAGATTGGTCAATTGTTAACAACATTTTTATTAAAAACACTGCAACATTATTTTCTTGTTTCATGAATTAATGTATTTATTTGATTTCTTCTTTCAGCTGCAGGAATTTCTCATGCATTTATCCACATCTTACAGAGTCTTAATTATTTAAATAAATGTTAAATGCTAGGTCAGCACGGAGAATTAATAACAAAAACAGTAGTTACAGGAACACCCAGGTAATTAGGAGATCTGTAAACATTTATACTTTCTAATTCAGCTAGTTTCTTATTTTCCCTATTATCTCTAAATATCACAAGCAACTTGCAATACAACATTAAGTATTCTTTTGGTCTGTCGTTGAATATTGATTAAAATAATGTAATTTATCTTGATGGGAACCCCGTAAAGCAATAATTGAACAATGCTTACTCTTTACGTTAAAATTATTTTACATATAGGCTACTATTGGCTGGCAAAGATCTTTTTGACGAAAAGCTCACTGGTTGTTAAGTTCACATTTGAACTATCTTTTCTGTCTCTGAAACAAAGTTTGTTAAAATCAAGAACTACATGAATGACAACATATCATCGGCAACTGAGCAAAACGTACCTAACATTGTTACAAAAAAAAATTACCCGAATGTCTAGATTGTTTTATTTTTCAAGTAAAGCCTGGTTCATACTTCCTGCGAATGTGAATGCGATACGAATGTTGATATCAAAAGTTTACGTGCGAAAATTGCGTTACGTGCGAATATTGAGATGTGCGAATATCGCAGCGAAAACAGGAGTTGTGATGTAAAATTCACGTAAAATTCGTATCGAATTCACATTCGCAGGAAGTATGAACCAGGCTTGAGGCTTTAGATTTAAATTAAAAAAGTATTCATAAAGATAAAGTCACAAGCATGCAAAAGTTTCAACTGAATTCGCAGGGTCTGTCAGCTTGAGAAACAAAAAGATAGCTTCTGTGTACAATATCTCACAGCACAATTTATTAGGTGTTATTCAATTGATGCATTTATTTAATAATTGCTATATAAATACATACGGTTGAGAATGGTATTAAACCTATATCAATATTCATTAGACACATTCCTGAGTGGGTATATACAATGTGTTTCACTGATACATACAAGGGGTACGAATGGGTTTTTTATATAATTTTGCGCCTCCTTAATTGATCGAGCTGGTAAAGGCAGTGGACACTATTGGTAATTACTCAAAACAATTATTATCATAAAACCTTTCTTGATTACGAGTAATGGGGAGATTTGACAATATAAAACATCTAAACTGTATGTCTTTAAACCCAAATAAGTGTAAATTAATGACTGTGACCAGGTCTAGAAACCCTGCTAAACCACTGTATAAAATTGCTGAAAGCACTTTGGAAAATGTGGATAGTTACAAATACTTGGGTGTTATTATCTCCAGGGTTAATACAGTCAGTTCCAAAGCCACTAGACTCAACGGATTTATTGGTAGAGTAGTTAAAACTAGAAACCCTTACATTCTGACTTTACTTTATCGCTCAATTATAGCAGACCCATACTTGAATACGCAGCTCCAGTCTGGTGCCCTGTTCTTTCGACTCAGCAAAAAAAAACGCTAGAGAAGGTACAGAGGCGATTCACCCGTTTTTGTTTGGGTCTGCCGAGAAGGGTTTTAATTGATTCTGTAAATGAAATTGAATATTCTGACAGGTGTGTCAAGCTGGGTCTTTTAATCAACAGGGTTCATTTCCTTTCAATTACGTTTGTTATTAAATGTTTATATAACAAATTTGACATTGACACGGACACTCTAATTCCCATTAATTGTAGACATATCGAATCTGTTAGATTTGTCCATCATCGGGCTCGTTCCAATGCTGCCCATCATTCTCTTTTTCACAGATTCCCTAGATTATGGGACGAACTACCGGCCTGCATTAAAGATACAATTATCCATAGTTTATCCTCCTTCACAAATTCCCTCAGGAATCATTTATTAGTCCCTGGCGAGGAGGTCCCCTTGATCAAAACAGTTTAACTTTCTAGTTGCCTTGCCCATTCAAATACCTTGCTGCTGTTTTTTATTTCTCAAATTTATAGTGCCTTTTGCATAACTAACTAGAATCTCTTTTTTAACGATTTTGTATTTTTAATGCCCATTAGTGCTTTTATAGTTTTAACTGCTTGTATAGTTCTTTATTTTTATACTGTATGCCATGTTTTAATAATGTCCATCTGTAATGTCCCTTTTTGTCTCTTCGTAAATTGTGGCAAGATTAACTCGATAGTAATTTAGTTTACTTTTTTTAAATCTTTCAGGGGTGCTGCTTTTTTTGTTATTGTATTGTATGTTCATGTTTTGTTTTCTTCTGTTCTTATTGTCTGTGCTTGAGTTTTTGCCTGTGAAATACATAAATGAAATGAAAAAATAAATTTTCGTTCAAATAAGAAGGAAAAAAATGTTTGTTATTCCACCAGTGATGAAGGCATACTGTGAGTCCAGCTCCACTCTCACTGCCTCAACTTTATGGAACAATCTCCCGGAACATTTGAAAAACATTGATTCAATTTATTAAGTTTATGATTGCTTTAAAGACGCACTTATCTAACATTTAATTATTGCATTTGTGTGTGTTACAAAAGATTGCAGAGCGCCGCAAGGCGCAAGATGCGGAACTCGGGCTGAAATGTGAAATACCTCTGGACGCCATTTCGGCAAGTAACTCTTTTGATACAACAACAGATCAGTGCAGTTCAGTGCCGACAATGACCATTCCTATCAATGGGAAACAAAACATTCACTTGCTGAAATGGCGCCCATGCGTATTTCACGTTCCAACAATAGATAAAGCTTCAGTTCCGCATCTTGCGCCTTGCGGCGCTCTATAATCTTTGTTGTTACCCAGTACATCTTGGCCCAATTTCAGAGAGCTGCTTAAGCACAAAATTGTGCTTAAGCAAAAAAATCTTTGCTTAGTAAAATCAGATTACCAGCTAAGACTCCGCTCAATTGTTATACTAAGTTAACAACAGCTAAATACCAGTCACAAGCAATGTTTGTGGCATAACATTTTTGCCAGTAACATGTGTAAAATAAGCAAGCTTTTTTCGTGCTTAAGCGAATTTTTGGCTTAAGCAGCTCTATGAAATTGGCCCATTCTGTTGTGTTTTTCTCTAGAGCGCTGATAGGGGCATGTTTAACTACTATGTGTTATGCGCTTTACAATAATGGTTTATTATTATTATTATTATTATTAGATATAATTCTATCTAGGAAATACATTTTTAGCTGGAAGCTGAATATGAGGTAATTTAGTTTAGTGTTGTTAATATTATTAATATGTACAAAAAATTTTCAACAGATGTTTGGAAAACTATACGATTTTTCAAAATTTTCTGCAAAACTGTTCAACACTACTAATGCACATGAACAACGTCTAGTTTTATACATTTTAATATTGGACCTTTTGATCACAACACTAGTCAGTTTTGTCCTTGCCTGTAATTTTCGATCACCGCAACTTAGATCCTCATTAACATAATGCCATCGTCTAGTTTGCAAAATTAAGTTTCCCGACCAGCAGGCAATTGCTTTTTCTGACCATTTTCAAAAAGACATTCATCTATAGTCATTTTGCCCAAAAAAGAAAAGGCTTAAGCTTTACAAGGCCCCCCCCCCCAAAAAAAATAAAAAATAAAAAAATAAAAAAATACAACAACAACAATAAATGTGGACTCGGTAAAATATCAGTTCCCTCTTGGCATAATACACAAATCATTGAAATCTTAAACAGCCAATAAAGGATGATCTCTAATAATAGATATTACAGTTTTCTGACAGCTGCAGTCCATCCAGGAAACATAAAAAATATAACGAATCTCTTACCTCACGTTAAAACATGTTAAAAATGGGTTTTCTCCAGAACGCTCCAATTTCTGAAAAACGCGGGGTCAAACAAACCCGCGCGACAAAGGAATCGTGACATCAGTGGCGGCTACTTGGTGTGGAAATGCCAAAGCTGGAGAACTGTGTTCAAAACCAATAGGGGAAATTCGTCACTTGCGTCCAGGGTCATTATAATAGATAAGCCGTTTTTGACTCTCGGCTGAAAAAGCCGCTCGGCCGAGTGCATTTTTGACTCGAGATATTTATTACTAAATACAAATTTTGAGAGTAAAATGGTTATTAACCGGTATCTGCGATGTCTATTTGGCCATAAAAAGGTAACGGGAAAACCCACTCTTGTTTTCGCACGTTTCGCCGTCACGACATGTGTTTAAAATAAATCCGTAATTCTCGCGTACGAGAATTGATATTGTGTTAATGTTTTCTCAAAAAGTAAAGCATTTCATGGACTAATGTTTCAGGAGAAGTCTTTCACCATTACCTTCTGTAAACCCTGTAAATTATTTGTAAATCTGTGAACTTTTTGTTTCCTGTACCGAAAGGGTATAAGGACTTTAACGAACTCCAAACGCGAAATTATATTATTTATTTCTCATCAAGATATGAAATATTTCGAGGGATGATTTCACCATCTTTAGACCGTGTAGGTTTGATGTAAATCTGTGAACTTCACGATTTTTGTATCTTACCAGTTATGTAACGTTCCTTTAAATGTCAAGTGAAACCAGACAAGTGCGGCGATAAGTAAGTTCTAATTCAGGATTTAAAAAAAAAACACCTTTGCTGTGAAATATCTGGGGACCCCTCTACAAGATTTTTCAAAAAAGGTGTGGCAGGGATGCCGCACGTGACAAAAACATTTTTTTTTTTCGAAAAAGCATTTCCAGCCCCTGTTCACATTATTTTTCAGAATCCTGCTGTACATACAATGTCAAGATTATGTCAATTTGCTTATTTTCGACATTACGCTTAGCTGATTTACAACGTAGTTTTAAATATTAAGATTTTCATGTTAAAATATCTAGATGTTTTCAATCAATTCTTAATTGTTTTTTTTTTATCACTTGCTACCAAAAATAACTCAGCTAATTATTTCCCCACCATACACAGTTTCAACTCCTTCTCGTTATTCTAACAATTAATATAATTACATAATGCAGATTATCATCAATTTTGTAAAGCCCGATGAACTTTCTGCAAATGGAAGCGAAATTTTGTGACGCGGTAATTGTTACGTGCTGTTGTGACGCAAGAAATTGCGCTTCAAACGAATCATTTGCAGTATAGAATCAAGCGGGTTTCACTGCGTATGCTCCTTGTGTTGATTCAAACGCAGTTGACTCAATTATGCCCTTTTTATAAAATGCTCTCGATTTTCACAAACAAAATGAGCACAGCATTATTGTGAGCATAATGTGCTGATTGAAAGAAATAATGGTACCGCAACATTAGTAAGCAGTTTTTGCCAAAATTACATGTGATGTACCTTATCTTGATTCAAAGAGAGTATAATGGTAGCGCAACAGTAGAAGCAAATTTGCCAACATAACCTTTGGTGTACTTTATTTTGGTTCAAAAAGAGTATGGCACTAGCACTGGTAGTACTAAGCAGTTTTACCAACATCACCCTTAAGGTTGAAGTTGAGTTTGGTACCGCAGCAGTAGTAGCATTTTAAAGGCAGTGGGCACTATTGTTAATTACTCAAAACAGTTATCTTACTTGGAAACGAGTAGTGGGAAGCTTGTTGATAGTATAAAACATTGTGAGAAACAGCTCCCTCTGAATTTAGGTAGTTTTTGAGAATTTCCACGAATTTAATTTTGATACCTCAGATTTAGAATTTGAGGTCTCGAAATCAAGCATCTGAAAGTACACAACTTCGTGTGACAATGGTGTTTTTTCTTGAATAGTTGTCTCGCAACTCCGACGACCACCGAGCTCAAATGTTCAGAGGTATACATATGTTGAGATACACTGAGTGAGAAGTGAGTGAGAAGACTGGTCTTTGACAACTACCAATAGTGGTTCAAGGATAGAATGGTACTGCAGCAGTAGGAATAACAGCAGTTTCACCAACACAATACATGTGATCATGGAGGACTCCATGATGTGATGTACCTTATCTTGTATATTATACACATAATGAATGTTTATGAGTGCAATGGTGCGAATATGTTCATGAGTTGAAAGATGGAATGTTCTATTCAACGAGGCGGAGCCGAGTTGAATGGAACATTCCAGCTTTCAACGAATGAACATATTCGCACCATTGCACGAATGAAAAACATTCATTATTTGTTTTATATAACATCCAAGTAGAACTTTGTCATTTTGATTGAAAGAAACAACTTTCAAAACAAACAATTTCAACTGTAGAAGGCGAATGCTAGTAATTTTACTATGCCTTCTTGCAGTAACACCTGCTGCGTTACCAAAGACACGCGCACGCAGTGATGTTTTTACTCAGCTTTTTCGTTCCATCCGAAAAGTACCATTGCACGCTGGCAGCGTGCCAGCGTGCAATGGTACTTTTCGGATGGAACGAAAAAGCACGGTGAGTGACTCAGCGTGCAATGGTACTTTTATTTGCTATCACGTGACGGACAATCCTCCAATCAAATGGCAAGGATCTGCTTGGGTGTTATATAAAGAGTAATATCTCTCACAAAAAATGTATTTTGCGAAACAAGCTAAAGTTTTCGAATTCATCCATGAAAGTTTCTGAGAAACCTTCGCCGTATGGTTGAAAACATACCAGCAATCATGCAGTCCCTCCGTTACTGTTAATGACCTCTGCCTGCCTTCGGCCAAACATCTTCGCCAGTCCCTGACGGAATTGTCGGTATTTGACGGCATATATAATGGGATTTGCACACGAATTTGAGGCAACGAGCGCAACGGATACAATGTACAGCGCTCCTTCGAAATCCAGCTGGTAGCCGAAATTGAACATGAAAAAAATGACCGCGTTGAGAGTCCAACAGAAGACGTACGTGACGAAGACGAGGAATAGCGTCTTGAAGGTGTTCCGCCGAGCACGGAGCAGGGAGTCCCCGGCCGACTCTACGGCCGACCGGTTAGCCGACTGGCTGCTCGGCTGGGGACCGATCTGAGCCGCGCCTCGTTTCAAAACTATGGTGATGTGGATATACGCCAGCAGGATCGCAGTGACGGGAATCGCGTACTGGAGGAAAAAAATCATGACACCGATAGCCTGGGAGCCTGGTATGCTCAGTGACAAGCAAGTCCCGTTGATATTGGCGTAGAAGAAGATGTTATAACTACTACTGCAACAGCCTATCAACCATGACGCCGCCATCATTACGGTGACGGTGGTCGGCCCGTAAAACCTTGCAAACTTGAATGGAAAAACAATCGCAAAGTACCTCTCGAATGTCAGAAAGACCAGGTTGATGGTCGAGGAGGTTAAGAACGCCCAAAGGAAGAAGTCTGAGTCCCATACCCGGCAGATGAAATCACCGAAACCCCCGTCCGGGAGGGGCTTCGGCAAGGGGATGTTGCTACCGAGCAGCAGCGTGATGGACCCCATGAAGTCAATTACGGCCTGGTTGGCTATAAAGGCGTTAGTCTTGGTGTGCATTGCTTGTGTCTTGTAGATAACGAGACACACCAGGGAGTTGCCGAAGAACCCCAGTAAGCCGACGATGGTCTTGATGACGCGAAGCACTACTATACTCTCGGCCATTTTGGAAAGTTAATTTTTAAAACAACGTCTACAATTTAACTCAATCACCTCTCATACATACATTCATCAATTCACAAGGAGGATCATCAACACAAATCGTTATTCCGGCAGCAAGAAGCACAAATGTCTGATGCCACTATTCGGCCCTTTTTATAGGAGAACCTGTCTATTATACCGAGAAGACGAGAGTGCTGTTGCGACTGACTGGTCGTCCCACTTAGCACACCGAGGTTGTTATGCACGATCTCTAAGTATGGCGTCATCCAATCACAAGCAAGTGCACCATTTACGCTATGCTCTGCTCAGAAGGCGAGTGACTACAAGATACACGCTTTTTACTGATGCGCTCAGGTGCAAGTGCCGCACTACGACTCCAGAAAACCTTCGCAACACGGGTGCTACAAGGCCGCATTTTGAAACGCTGCTCTTCGATAATAGCAATTATTATAACGATGACTCAGTGACCAGAAGGTTTTTTTAGTGTATTGGTTTTAAGTGCCGGCAGGTGTATTTCGTAATTAGGTAACAGAAATGCAGGCAATTCTTGGAATAATAACAACAACAACAAACTTTTCAAAAAAGGTGCGGCACTTTTGTGTTCACCTGCTCCTGGTGTTACGGAGGGGTATACGTTTTGTTTTGTTTCGATTTCAAAGTAAAGTGTTTGGGAATGATTAGTTGGTTTAAACGTTTGTCTTGCACAACAGTGGGATGTTACCTATAAACAAAACTGGATCTTATTATCGAATAACTCACTGTCTTTGGTTTGTTTGAGGGAGCCGTTTCTCACAAAGTTGTTTACTATCAACCTCTCCCCATTACTTGTCACCGGGTAGGATTTTATGCTAACAATTTGTTTGAGTAATTACCAATAGTGTCCACTGCCTTTAAGAAGTAAAAAAAGAATAAATTATTAATTAAATAATTCATTTTGATCATGTGTGTATAAAACAACACTCTCTCGCCGGTGATTCTGTTTGTCTAGTAGAAGGAAGCGTCTGATGTTGTTATTTTATTCTTATTTTTTTTTTTTTAGTTTCTTTGTTTGTTTCTTTGGTTGATGGGGCAGCACACAGACATAGTGTATAAATAGAATACTGTCTTTGTTTTTATTGAGTTACGACGAGCATACACAATTCAATTCACAAATCATTATAACATTTACTTACACCCTGAATAATACACACGAAAACTCAAGGCTTGTAATGGAGTGCCTTAAAGACCCTGGACACTATTGGTAATTGTCAAAGACCAGTCTTCTCACTTGGTGTATCTTAACATATGCATAATATAACAAACCTGTGAAAATTTGAGCGCAATTAGTCGTCGAAGTTGCGAGATGATAATGAAAGAAAAATAACCTTTGTCACACGAAGTTGTGTGCTTTTAGATGCTTGATTTTGAGACCTCAAAATTCTGAATCTGAGGTCATGAAATCAAATTCGGGGAAAATAACTTGCGTTTTATTCATTTTTATTTGGCATCGATGCAATGCAAAATTTTATCAGTTTTTAACTATTCCCTCGTGACCCAGATCGTCGATGGATCTCAAACGTCTACAGGTTTGTCAGTTTATGTAATTGGTACGTACACTGCCAGCAACTGTTTTGTAAGCAAAAACCAATTATGTAATGTTCCTTTAAGTAAAGGTGTCGAATGTATACGCATACGCATAAGCGTCGGTCATTTATTTATAAACATCGAGAATGAGGTCATTACCAAGTGCCCTACCGTTTCCTTAATGTGATGTTAAGGCCGGCTAGGGAAGAAGGTTGCCCACTGTAAAATTAGATTTGAATACTCAATAGTGGGAAATGACCACCCGCTACTTTCCATGCCTTCCTGCAGTTGTGGACATAGACTGAATTATTAAGTACAATATATATCGAGTGTGTACGTGTGAAAACAAACCGAGAACATGTTTCTTATTTGTATTTGTTTTTTCTTCATTTTACTTTTTTTAGTTGGTCAATCGGGCAAAGTAATTAAAGGCAGTGGACACTATTGGTAATTACTCTAAATAATTATTAGCATGAAACCTTATATTACTCTTGGTTACGAGTAACGGGGAGAGGTTGATAGTATAAAACATTGTGAGAAACGGTTCCCTCTGAAGTAACGTAGTTTTCGAGAAAGAAGTAATTTCCCACGAATTTGATTGCGAGACCTCAGATTTAGAATTTGAGGTCTCGAAATCAAGCATCTGAGAGCACGGAACTTCGTGTGACAAGGATGTTTTTTTCTTTCATTATTATCTCGCGACTTCGACGACCAATTTATCTCAAACTTTCACAGGTTTGTTATTTTATGCACATGTTATGATACAACAAGTAAAAAGACTGGTCTTTGAAAATGACCAATAGTGTCCAGTGTCTTAAAATAGTGGTCTTTACTTTATAGATTTTTCTTCCTGTTTTAAAAGACCGACTGCATGAAACAAAGAAAGTGGAAAGTGTGGCTATCTTTACATTTGTGGCGCTTGATTTCGGGGTACTTCATAGTTTAAGTGTAATTTTCCTAATTAAAGTTGGCAATTAAAGCGATATCAACGAAACAATTATGTAATTCGTAAAAATCATACGCCGAAACAACTCACATCAATCTTATCAACAGCAGATAAAACTATTGAAACCTCATTTTGTCTTACATTAATTCAAAACAATTTATCAAGCTGTATTAGTGTACAGTGTATATCTTGCTTTGAAAACTGCCAGAGAGTAAAACAGTTAGAAACAAATATTTTTCGAAACGAGCACTGCACAAAAAACAGTGATTTTGTGACCATTATTTGGTGCGATGACCCGTACATAAATACATATAATGCGCCTCCAAGAGTTTCAATCCGGAAATGTGTTTTTAGTGATGACGTCATGTTATCCGACTGGAGCTCGCGTAAACCCATGCCAATGAAAACACACAACACAAGTGGCTACAAGGTCGAACGCAGCGCGTCCTATACGATGAGTTTCTGAAAGAAAGTACTCGTACGTCATAAACGACCCTTCAAGTGGTGACGTCAGATGTCCCGCGCTTTCCCGCCTCGAAAGTTCCGTCTGCTCTCGGAAAAGCATTTTCAAACCACAGCCGTTGATATATCATTGTTAACCACACGATTTAGTTTCGAGCTTCGTTTATCCAAGGTGATCTCGATTTTGCAACATAAGGGCCATGTCACACGAGACATTTACAGGCATCCAGGTCCATCTCAAAGAAGATAGTAATGTTCTAGGGGATTTGCGACATTGTTTGAAGAATTAATCATGTGCTACAAAATGGTTTTGTAGCAAGCACTGCAAGCACTGACACTTGCCTCCTAGTTGCCCGTAAAAAGTTGACTTATTTGACAAAAAAACTGATAAGGCTCTGAGGCAGACTTGAGTTATTTGCTAACGGTTTATAAAGCTCCTAATCTGGCACAGAGTATTAAGGAAGGATTGTGTTCCATCTGCATGGTTGCATGGAGTAGCGATGACCAATTGAGTCCAAATTTTCACGGATTCGTTATTTTATACACGTATGTCGGGATACACCCAGTGAGATACTGGTCTTTGAGAACTGGCAAGGGTGCCCAGTGCCTTCAACACGTTAAGAAAACGTCGATTGTGTTTTATAGCCTACATTTTAACCTTTTACATAATGCTCTAGTAGGCTCAATTCTTGTTTTAAATTTTCCTTTGGTAATGTTTCATTTCTAAGAAACCTTTTGCGTATACGTTGGCAATTTAGTTTCTCTCCCAGACTTTGTTAATAAACCAGTATTGAATTCGAATACGCGCGAGATAGGTCTTTAGACAGTAAAATGACTGATTGAGCATATTAAATTGGCCACAAAGAGTGCTCGCCCGCCTGATTGAGCTATAACGTTTATACTGGTTGGGAAGGGGGAACACTCCCATTAGAGGCGAACATTTCTCGTTCTTGAGCATCAAGATTGATCCTCATCTGTATTTCTTTCTAGATAATTACCAACTTGTACAATGAGAATGATAGTAAGAGGCCGTACACGTCAGTAACCAAACAGATGATCTCCACTTAGTGGAAGGCTACGCCGTTAGTCAAAATGGAGATACGCTATTGTATACATCTTGGTCAATGCTGTCTTAGTCAATGCTACAACAATGGAACAGTGGCGTATGGTTTCCAGGTCAGAGAAATGTCATTTTATTCCCAAGACTGGATAACTGATCTCGCTTTGTTATGCCTAAATTGTGCATGTCAATGACAAACCTTCGTATACCGGATGTCTTAGGTTACCTCTTGCGAAAAATAGCCTACTTTCATTTTATATTTAAGCTACCTATAGCGCCGTCTTTGTTTCTACACACAAAAAGCGAGCTCGTCACATTGTATTTTTTTTATTATTATGCACATGGTACATTTGTTCCCAGTCTAGTTGACGTGTTTTCTCTTCCAAATATAGCATATACTTGTTTCATAAAGCAATTGGCTAGTACCGTCTTTGTTTCTACACGAAAAGGCGAGCTCGTCAAATTAAATTGCTAGATTATTATGTGTATGATACATTTTCCCCACACTGTTGCGTCTTATTTGCAAGAACTAATACAAAGAATGCCTAATAGTTGGCTGGTTTCCTTTTTCAGATGTAGCCAACTTTTATTCGAACAAGCAATGGAACTTTAAATGTCTGAAGAAACTGAAAGTCGTCAAAAATTATGTATTATTTTTTTGTTTATGCACATGACGTATAGTTTTTTCCCACACTATAAATGCGTCTTATTTCAGGAATATGTGTTTGTTCGCAGTACTCTTTCTTCTTCTTCGTTGCTTATAGCGTTTGCTAGTCGTGTGTTCTTTTATTGTGTGTGATTGCAATCGACTATACTGAATACGTTTGTGTAGAATCACTATGGCGTAAAATTGATTACACAAAACATGTTTGCGCCACGGGAGAAAGTGTGTTATAAAAGATTGTAATAGAAGACACTTTATGAACGATATTGGTAGTTTTAAGATTGGGACGGGCTTCCATGAATGAAGGCAAGTGGCTCCTGGCTACGTCTTTGCGTGTTGCTAAAATATGGTCTGGTGCCCTTTTCCACTACGGCTTCGGCTTAAGCTTCGGCTTTGTCTCCATCTAACCGTTTGATCCCACGAATTTGAGCAACTGCTTTTTTTTTTTCTTTTCTTTTTTTTTCTTCAGAATTGCCTGGGCGCTAGAGTCAAGCCCATGGTATCAAATGAGTACAGTGATATAATTGCTTTCGTCATGAACTGGTCATAGTTTCCCCAGTGACATCCATGACCAAATGAAATAAATGTCAATGAAAAATATTTGAAATTTGATAAGTTTATTACGTTTCTCTAAGTAAAGTCTATCGCGACATTTCTCGCACGTTGTTCTACCGGATGCAGGCATAATGCAGTCAGGGTCACAGTGTTTGAATTTAGTCATTCCGAAGTGGTTATTAACAGTGTCTTGATTTTCGAAGCGGAATGTATTTTTTAATTGAAGGCAGTGGACACTATTGGTAATTGTCAAAGACTAGCCTTCACAGTTGGTGTATCTCAACATATGCATAAAATAACAAACCTGTGATAATTTGAGCTCAATCGGTCATCGAACTTGCGAGATAACAATGAAAGAAAAAACATCCTTGTCACACGAAGTTCTGTGCGTTTAGATGGTTGATTTCGATACCTCAAGTTCTAAACATGAGGTCTTGAAATCAAATTCGTGGAAAATTACTTTTTTCTCGAAAACTATTGCACTTGTGAGGGAGCTGTTTCTCACAAGATTTTATACCATCAACCTCTCCCCTTTACTTGTCACCAAGAAAGGTTTTATGCTAATAATTATTTTGAGTAATTACCAATAGTGTCCACTGCCTTTAAATGGGGCATGGGAAATTGGGTCTGAATGGCTGCACGATGGACGATGTAAACAACATCGTTGATGATGAAACCAAGTCTAAAGAACAACGCACCGGAATCTTCCAATAAATCTACTCTATTTTTATGTTGACCAAACAAAAAGAAAAAGAGAGGCCAAACACAGGAGAGAATACTATATAAAAATATTCATATTTAGCCTATTTTACGTATGTATAAAACAAGAAATAGCAATAACAAAACATTTCTGTCAGGAAACTAAAAGCAAGTATTACCAATTCTAAACATAAAATGTAACGGGGAATAAAACAAGCGAGCGTGCAGAATTAAGATTACACAAACAATTATAAATACATTTACAAAAAATAAGTTATTATTTGTTATCAATTATAATATAAAAAAATATATAAACAAATTTAAACATTATTATTATTAATGTGTTTGTTTTTAATAGATAAACAAAATAAAAGTAAAAAGTAACTAACAAAATATTACAAGCAAACCGATGATCAATACAATATATTGAATAGTTAAACAGTAACTGGCACGTAAAACTTGACCATGGAAAGATTTTAAAGAAGGATTTTCAAACACATCACAGTACAAATGGATAGGCTACGGATTTATGTGGAAGAAATCCTTTGACAAAATGAGATTTAAAGTCAGGCTTTGACTTGAGCTGCTCAATCTAATGAATTAACAACGCACCAACAGTTTTCTATTTGCCCTAAAGGCGCCCGTGAGTCTTTCCAACGTAGTCTCGGAACAGTGTCTCAAACTCTTAAAGCCACTGGGGTGGATTTCACAAAGAGTTGGGACTAGTCATATCTCGAGTTAGGACCAGTTATCTCGTCCTAACTTAGGACTATCCATGCAATTTGCATATATCCTAGGACTAGTCCTAAGTTAGGACTAGTCCTAACTCTTTGTGAAATCGACCCCAGGACACTGTTGGTAATTACTCAAAATTATTATCAGTATAAAGCTTACTTGGTAACAAGCAATGGAGATGTTTTGATATGGTAAAACACAGTGTGCGAAACGACTCACTCTGAGGTAACGTAGTTTTGGGGGAAAAGGAAATTATCACTAAAATAATATAAGAATTAAGTTGCACAAAAATGTGTGCAATAATGGTGTTTTTTCTTAAAATATTTTCTTCTGACTGCAATGACCACTTGAGTCTACATTTTCACAGGTTTGTTATTGTGTGCATAATGTTGCTATACACCAAGTGAGAATACAAGTCTTTGACAAAGACGAAAGGTGTCCAGTGTCTTTAAAGATATTCTGGTTTATATAACTGTGCAATCTACTACCCCAGTAAGGCGTATAATCATCTCAAAGCACAGCAAAATCTACCATACGGGAAAATAACCTACTCCAAGGACAATGACATAAGAACATCCACTCTAAAGATGAGAGCTGGGACCGTCTTCGCACAAACCGCAGACAGGAATCCAGTACGCATCGATGGCAGTTGTTGATTCAATTTCGCCAATCATGAACTGATGCGAGCATTCAATTATAGATGTACCTATATTAGTATTGTATTTCCTAGTTCGGGAATCATGTTTGCATCAGCATTAGGGGAGATTTGTACACATGCTCATGACGCGAGGAGGAGTAGAAGATGGTTGGATAGTGAATGTATTACAAATGCAGCTGAGATGTAATCCAGATTTAAGCTTTTTTAATCCGTGCTGAATTCGTTAAAAGGGAAGGTATACGTTTTGTAGTCACTCGTCAAGGTAATTGCAATACAAACTGTTCATCGTATTCAGGATAAAGCTAAGCTGCTGAAAAGGATCAGAGCATAGGCTATACTGATCGAAACGTCGAGTTGAAACCAACGGTTTGATTCAGGACCACCAAAAAACTCATTTAGAGATAATCATTAGATGGTGTTACCGCAATTTGCTTTCCATTGTATTTCCACCAAGCAAAGTTTCCAACTCTTAGTAGAGAAGTTCACGATTGGTAATGACTGCAAATTAATGGCAATGAAAACGTTCGTGGTAAGAAGTGCAGCAGCTTTTGATAATGCATTTTGAAAAAAAAAAAAGGTAATTTTGTTATCTTCCAAAATTTGAATATTATAAAAAGATTACTGCACTTCTTATATTGTTTATTCATACAGGGAATTATTCTTCCTGGATGGATATAATATTCCCGCCGGAGTTTCGGTCATATCTCAAAAAAGCAAACACCTTTTCAAACTGTTCTGGTTGACAAATACATTAATAATATAGATTACACAATCTAACTGTTCAAAAACAAAGCACTACCGTCTGCATAGACATCTGTACTATATCAGGTCCCGGAGAATACAATCTGACATTTCTTCATTTATATTTAATCATTTCATTAGAAATCGATTGAGAATTTTCTCTTATTTCCGACTGGAGACATTTGAGTTATCCTCGACTGACCGCGGCCATTTGAAGGCTGAATCCTTCCCCCAGTTAAGGGACATCAGATAACCATCAAATAATTTAATATGAGAAATTTTACAAAGGCGACTGTGTACAGACATAGTGCGCTTAAGGTGGACCTGTGGGCCCAACGTCAAGCTGTTTACTGGTAAGCACATCTTTGCTTACTGTAGCAGAGAAATGTGCGTAAGCATACGTATTTCACTATGATTTCTAAAGTGATCAAGAAAACCTTGACGTGCATGCACATAGCCATGGATTTGCTTTGTTACACCAACGTCACTCGTGTGTTTACCGCTAATTAGCCAGCATTTATACCCTTCCGGTAACATCTTAGTTAAACAGAAATATTCTGCAAATGGACCCTCCTTAAGCACAAAACGGGGCCTACAACCTCATGATATACCCCCCCCCCTTGGTTTCGCAACTGTACTCCGAGCAGTCGATGACACAAACATTGATGTAGTTAAGGTCATCCCGAATGCCCCACACCCATCCCCCTCCCCCTCCCCACTTATACCAACTTCTCAGTCTCACCCCCAAAGCCTCCTCCAAGCCTCCTCACCATCCCCTCCCCGCCTCCCGTGTCTCAAGGTGCAGTGTTTCAGCAACAACGTCGGACACTAACCCCCTTCGAGACTAAGAGCCGCCTTTCAAACAAATCATGCGGTAGAATGCTCAGATTTCACTGAAATCACATTTGATTTACCGGTAATAATTACCGTGTTTCGGGCTCATTTACAAGGGCAAGTCCAATCCAAAAAGAATCAAATTGAATTAAGCAATAATTTTGATCTCTTCCTGCGAGGTCCGATGACGCACGGGTGTTGATAACTGTCGAGAAACAATTTATTTGACCTTTTGAAGACGGTTTTAATTGAATACTTTTTTTATATCAGGTGCAGTTTTGTAAGGACCTCTTGAACGATACACACAGATGGATACTTAATTTTATAAAGATTTATTCATTAGATTATTGAGTTGCTGTGATCAGAGCATGGTTAAAGGCAGTGGACACCATTGGTAATTACTCAAAACAATTATCATCATAAAACCTTACTTGATTACGAGTAATGGGGAGAGATTGATAGCATAAAACAATGTGAGAGAACAGCTCCCTCTGAAGTGACGTAGTTTTCGAGAAAGAAGTAACTTTCATCGAATTTGATTTCGAGACCTCGAGTTTAGAGTTTGAGGTCTGGAAATCAAGCATCAGAAGGCACACAACTTCGTTTGACAAGGGTGTTGTTTCATTGGCGCAAAAACAAAATGTCCGGGTTATGACCCGAGTCCAAACTTACAGAAGTGGGTCAATTTGAAGCAGAAAAAAATACTGATATAAATTGAATTTCCTTTTGAAAAGCAATTTTTTGCTGCGAATTTTCTTTCTGTTTTGTTTTAATTAATAAAATGTAATAAAGACAGTCAGTCAACTTGCCTAAACACCGAAAAACATGAAAAACAAAAACATAAAAACTAGACATTAGGTGTTTGTGCACAAAACAAAAAAGCCTTTCCGTGATGTTTTGCTTAAATTAAAATAATGCTTCAAGGAATCTATAACTTAAGAAAATGGAAATCGGTGTGTAGTTCTTGAGATGTGGTTCCACTTCAGGTTGACCCGGAAGTTGGGGTCAACAAGGGGTCAAAACATTTTAAGTCTACTCTTAAATGCCTAAGGGGGTCTGAAAATGGAAAAAAAAACTTGAATCAATACTTGTAATGACAGTAGATCGGAACAGCTTACAATAAAAAATATTGACGAAAACATTACCTGTTCCGACAGTAGGTCGTGACACTAGGTCGAAACAGTTTTAAAATACATCGACGAATAAATAAGACACAATCGTTGTATGCTGAATCGCATTTGGGGTCAAGAACATTCATCAATTTCTATTTTATCAAATCGATATTTCGTTTTGCCCGCACGGTCATTGAAATCCTTGACCTTTTCAAAGAGAGCTGTCCTTAATGTCCTTGTTCAGTTAATTATGTTTAACGAGGTCGTTTGTGAAACTCAGCAACCCCTAGCAACTATTAATTGGTTGTTTATTCATGAGTGTGCTCCGAATCTATAATGTGCCGAGTCTTAAAGACGCGCTAGACACTATTGGTAAGTATTCAAAATAATGATTAGCATAAAAAACTACCTGTGTAACGAGCAACGGGGAGCTGTTGATAGTGTAAAACATAATTGTAGGATTTGAAACTTTGCATGGTGGAAATAAGATATAGAAGAGTTTGCGGTAACACCATGTAATGACTATCTCTAAATGAGTTGGGGTGGTTCTGAAAAGAACCGTTGGTTAAAGCCATTTATACCCTTTCGGTTCAGAAAAAAAAATCACAGATTTACACATAATTTACAGGGTTTACAGAAGGTAATGGTGAAAGACTTCTCTTGAAATATTGTTCCATGAAATGCTTTACGTTTTGAGAAAACATTAAAACAATATAAATTCTCGTTAGCGAGAATTACGGATTTATTTTAAACACATGTCATGACACGGCGAAACGCGCGAGTGGGTTTTCCCGTTATTTTCTCCCGACTCCGATGACCGATTGAGCCTAAATTTTCACAGGTTTGTCATTTTATATATAAATTGTGATACACGAAGTGTGGGACGTGCTTTCGGTGGCTGATAACAGAGTCAAATGTTGATTATTAACTTAATAATTAGTCGGTATATTGATGTACAAAGGAGAACTGAAATAAACCTACAATAAGAAAGCAAAGACCAGCGTCACAAAAAACGTGTTGTGTCGCCTTCTTCAATACATGTACAGAGCGCAACCATAGTGTTATTGACATTACATCTACGCAAGCAATCGTTCAAATGAACAACTCCGGGGGAAAAAAAACACGGAAAAACCATCGTCACAAAAAAAATACGTGCGGTGTTCTTCAATACATGTAGGCCTACAGAGTGCAACCATAAAAATATTGACATCACAACTGCGCAACCAAACGTTCAAATGAACGAAAAAGGTTTGTGCGAACGTTTGCAAAATGTTTGCGAAGGTGGGACGCAACACTGCTAAAGGGACGAGGTATAAATGACGGGGTCAGAAGGGAGAATCTGTCCGCGCGAATGATTCTGTCCACATTGGTAGAAGGAGGATGATTCGGAAGAGGGCGCGATCATCGTATGGGGGACATCTCCGGCCACACTGGAACACACCACGTTGTTGTAGGTTCAAATCATCCAAGTTAACTGGTGATTTCACAATTACTAGAATAACTATTGTCGTCTAAGCACTGAATCACAAGTTGGTATTTTGTACAATTCATATTCATAGACATTAAGCCGATGTTTGTATGATAGCTTGCTGTTGTGTGCTTCTTTGTTTTTTGTGTTTTTTCTGCTTTCTTTTTCTTTGTATCCCCTTGTGGGGGGTTTGCCGAGTTCCCTTGACGGACAAGTCACCTTATCAAACATAAAACAATTATGCTACTATGTTCACTGATTTATGTTGGCAATTCCTTTTAGCCACATTTTTGCCTAGCTGAACATTTATAGTTTAGCTTTTCATCTCTGCTGGATTACTGCATGTTCACTGCTGGATGGCCATAAGTTATTGCATTACTTTAAAAAGTGATTGGGTTTGATTTATCAATATTTTATTCATTCACTTCAGATTTAATCAGAAATTAAACAAATCACTTCATGTAACATTTAAGAATCCATATAATAGAACGGGTTTGACAAAAATCTCCTTCTGTGACTCCGCAGGACAGAGAAAGAAAAAACATGGTGGTAACGCAAGTAAAGTCCTCATGGGCGAATAAATACTCGAGCAGTCCCATTGCAAAATGTATTAGTACAGGCGGCAATTTTTTTTTTTCCGTACTGCACTAGAGCCAATACCCAAACGCATATGGTATGGTCGCTTGGATCCCTTCACTGATGACCCGGTAGCCAGCGTGTGGTACGAAAAAGGATTTGCGTACAGGCGAAACAGCCATGGGTGAAGTCGAACCAGCGACCTCTGACCTCCACGTGGTGTGAACAGGTTCTGCTCGCGAATGCAGACTTTAGTCAAGAGATCATGCTTTGTGTTTTGCAAGGCTCTATATTGTGTTATGGTTACGGTCCAATGAGTGGATTCAATGAATGAGCATTGAGAAGTTGTTCTTGCAGTCATCAACCTGGAACTAGGAAATTCCAGTTTGTTTTAAATGTCTGCTGCGCTGCCAGAACTAAAACCTGGTGGGACGTGAACTGGGCGAAGACACCACCGACGACTGGGTTAATGATGTTGTAGTATTGGTACTATTGAAACCAATGCCTCGCGCTCCACGGTTTAAGGTAAAACACAAGCAAGATACTACTGTGTCGAGTGATTTGTCCGCAATTGTTTTTCTTCGTTTACACTACACTGCAGAAACGGGGGTGTGACGTTGACACCATTGGTTGCTGTCAAATATAGATACCGCAGAAAGAATCAAAATTAACCCCATGGGGTGTTAAAGGCAGTGGACACTATTGGTAATTGTCAAAGACTAGCCTTCACAGTTGGTGTATCTCAACATATGCATAAAATAACAAACCTGTGAAAATTTGAGCTCAATCGGTCATCGAAGTTGCGAGATAATAATGAAAGAAGAAAACACCATTACCACACGAAGTTGTGTGCGTTTAGATGGTTGATTTCGAGGCCTCAAGTTCTAAATCTGAGGTCTCAAAATCAAATTCGTGGAAAATTACTTCTTTCTCCAAAACTATGGCACTTCAGGGGGAGCTGTTTCTCACAATGTTTTATACCACCAACCTCTCCCCATTACTTGTCACAAAGAAAGGTTTTATGCTAATAATTATTTTGAGTAATTACCAATAGTGTCTACTGCCTTTAACTAGCAACACCGTTGCAAAATGAGTTTGTTAACACCATTAGATGTAAGTTTGTTTTTTTTTGTTTTTTTCGGTGTTTATACGTGACAACATCCATGGTGTCCATTTGTTAACACCCAGATTTTGTAGTGCATCAGATAGATTTGCTTACATTGTTTTCTTCAATAGGGGATCCGTACTTCGCAAACTCTGCTTTTTATGTTTTGTTCTAATGTTAGTCTTTCTTTGGTTTGTTTGTTGTTGTACGATTGCATTATTGCTTGTAATAATTGTTTGGATTACTTTCCGTATGGCGGCGCCACTTTTTCACTCATTTTTACAAAAAGGGATATCTCATTGAGGTAAATAAGAAACTATCCCATTTCATATCGAATGAAACTGTGGTGGCGCCATACGGACACTTTTCCCTGTAAAGTTCCCGAGGAAATACACAAAGAAATCATTTGCATAATATTGTGATTTTTTCAGCAACAGTTTTGCCAAATGAAAACTGATTTTTATGGGGGAGGGGGGTAACTTGAAGAGGCAACCGAAGCCACGGCATGAGCAGAGTTAACCATTTCGACATCCAAATTCCAATACCTCAGGTTATGTTTACATTATATTTAACTTTCCGAAGTTTCTTCAACAATAATGTTCAACTGCTTCTATTACTTTCTGTAATCGCTGGTTAGGTTTTGCTTATGTATTTTCACATGTCTCTGTTGTGCCCAAGTTCTGTTGGTCTCTTATGATCATACGTGACAATAAAGATGTGGCATTAAATTTGTATTTGTTATTGACAGGGAAATGGCAGGCAAGAAATCCGACGCTGAAGTGTCGGCTGTTTTGAGCAAGATCAGTAAGAATCACTTAGAATGTGTCATCTGCCACGAGAGATACAATGAACCCAAAATTCTAGAGTGCCTCCACAACTTCTGCGAAAGATGTCTCGCAACATACCAGAAGTCTTCCGGAGATCCTTCCATCATCAAATGTCCTGTTTGCCGTAAGAAAATGACTTTTGCTCCCGGCACTGATGTCGTCGCTACCCTCAAGACCAACTTCCACCTCGTGAGCATGGTTGAAGACTTCACTCTTCAAGAGCAACTCACCCAGCCAGAGGCTGAAAAGATGATTTGTGAGCTGTGCACCGAGCACCAAGAGGCAAAGTCCAGATGCATGGACTGTCAATTCTTCATCTGTCCAAGTTGCAAGGCCATCCACCAACGCATATCTGGCATGGCCGGTCATGACATCGTGGCGTTGGACACCCTACGATCCGGTGCAGTGGGCCTCCGGAGCAAGGCTCATGACGAGCCACCATGTGAAAGACACCGAGGGGAGAAGAAGAGGTTCTACTGCCTGACATGCAACCAACTGATCTGCAGAGATTGCACCGTTGTTGAGCACCGTGATCCCACACACAAATTCACTACCGTGGACGAGGCTGCAGCTCGTGGTAGGGAGACCACCAGAGGGCTGTGTCACAAAGTTCAGAAGAATTTGAAGATTTTTGAGGAAGCGAGCACGGAGTTAACTAAGATGAACACGGACATGGAAAAGTCGATGGTCTTAGCTCGTCAGAAGGTGACCGACCAAGCTGCTAGAGAAAGGAGAAAGATTGCGCTAATAGAAGCGAGCATTGCCATTGATATCTCCAAACGACAGAATATTCATACACAGTTATTGTCCCAAGCCGGGGTCAAGATCACCAGTCAGACAAGTTCTAAGACGTTGCCACCCACGAAGGATGCGAGCGCACTGATGTATTCAAAACAACTACAGGAGAAGTTGGCAAACCTCGACAGCTCTCTCAGGGCGTTTGGCAACACTATTGAGTCCTTGCTTGAAACACACGATACACTCGATGACTTAAGTAGCGATTTACAATCAGCTGCCGCACAGAAAGCCGACGAAGACAAGTCCAAGGTGGGCACCAGTTTGGACCATCTTTTTGATTCTATCGAACTAAGAAAATCCACAATCAAAGAAGTCTGTAAGATGACGAGCGATGACGTACTGCATATGCGCCAGACCCTGGAGACGACCTCGGACGCTGTGAAGTCAAGCTCCAACGTGGATTTTCTTAGCCTCCACCCTGTCCTGGACAGCCATCTCCGAGTTCTTTTCGCCCAAAGCCCCCGTACGCTACCCCTTGGATACTCAAAGATGGTCTTCAAGAGTAGTAATGACACAGCACTCGGTGAGATAACTTTTGGAGGAAGTCCCACATGGACATTTGCGAGAGAGATTAAACTAGACGGTGGCCGCAAAATAAACAGCATGGCTACTTCTTCAGATGATGAAATACTCGTTTCTTCACATGCTTACCTCCAGATCTTCCGCACTACTGGTGACTTAGATAGATGGACCAATAAACGATTTTATGGTAAGGTTTATATGTAAAGTTGTCTTTTCTCGAAACTCACCATGATCTAACTGACAGGCATGCAACTGTTCAGCATGTCATATGAACTCCTCTTTCTTCTGTAAGAACTAAATTACTTTGAAGTTTTTGGTGTGACTTTTATAAAAGCAAGGACAGTCTTTCATTCACATGACAACAAGTCAGGTTTTATAAGTATAGGAGCATGAAACCAGGCTCTCCGTTTCTCCCAACAATACACTCTTGCTTTGCTGAGATGTAGAAAATAAAATCAATTCCAAAGCTTTATTCCAAGTACTGCATCTCTTTGGAACTCCTTGCCTGATGCATGTTTCCCTCCATCCTACAATCTAGATTGTTTTAAGAGGAATATAACTTCATACAATCAGCCCCCCTGAGTTATTCTCAACTTAACTTTTGCTGTTCTTGTTTCCCCCATCATATAAAAATGTTTGGGGCTAGCTTTGGGCTAGAATTACATGGTAAATAAACTATGGAGCGCTCCAATCCAGTGGCACTTCATGACTGTTGACTTGAACACCATAGGTTTGCAATTTAAAATGTTACAAGTTTTATGGGTGGGTTCCACGCCAGGTTATTTGGGGTGACCAAAGGAGCCATTATGACGATTGCGTCTTTAAAGAAGGTGTCAATGTTGGTGAGACCACGCGGATATTTGTCAGATCCCCTTCTAGGCAAAAGTACTGGCACGTCAAGCCTTAGGTTTCTGATAAGCTGCTGGGTGATTCTGTGCTTATAAACCCATTATCTGTCTTTCTTTTTTTTTTTGTTCTTTTACAGGTGGTCTCATAACAGCTTTCCCTGGTGGTGATACGTTCTGTTGCAGAGTACACGTACATGGTATGTCTATCCAGCTTTACTCGAACGCTTGTTCAATGTTGAAAAGTTACGCTGTTCCTTCTGCTGTCGAGCAGGATGGCTCACAAATAAGCCTTGGTCATCCGGTCAACATGGCATACTACAGAGATCGAGAAATCATCATCAGCTACTCTAATTGGAAAGGGATTATCGTTGTCGATACGTCCAACGGCTCCATGGTCCGCAAGATACCAGTTGATATTGAACCTGATTTCCTTGCATGTACCAGCAGAGGGCGCATCCTCGTCGCTTCAAGGGAGCCTGCTCGTGTCGAGTGCTTGGACGAAAACTATGCCAGCTCGTTCACCATTCATCCGACCGTGACAGGATCGTCACATTGGAAAAGAGTCATCTGCTCTGGCCTTTGCCGTAACAGCTGGGACACCATCTACGTGGCCGTATCAAGAGAGGGCGGGATCCACATTCACCAGTACACATCGTGTGGGAGCTTCAATGGGTGTTTGTCAAGTAGTACAATCTCCCAGCCAATCGTCGGCATCGGGGTGACTGGGAATGGCACACTTGTAGTCGCTGAGCAAAACAGTAGTAAATTGAAGTTGTTTGAAATGCTCCATGAAGAGGTTGCATTGTAGATGCTAAAGCAGAAGGAAGGTTCGAGTCCCAGTCGTGATAGGTGTGTCCTTAAGCAAGACATTACTTCGTCCTTCGGGTGGGACGTAATGCCGTTGATCCCGTGTTCTGTGTAACGCCCGTAACGCACGTAAAAGAACCCTTAGGTTTAAATATCTGTTTAAAAATCTGCTTAAAAACCTGGCTTTAATTATCTGCTTAAAAGCAGCTGGAAAACAAAGTCTGCTTATAAAAACATGTTAAAAAATCTGCTTTAAAATATGCTTAGAAAACCTGCTTAAATATCTGTCTAAAACTTTGCTTAAAAATCTGCTTAAAATATCTGCTAAAAAAAACATGCTTAAAATCCTGCTTAAAAAACCGACAACTCATACGTCATTAAAGTTACTCTAAAGGGACCCAGTTTTACCCTTTCTTCCGGTCGAAACCGGAAGTTAAAGTGAGCAAATTTATATTCCCAGCACTCGTTTTGAGGTCTACAAACAAATGACGAAATGGTAACATGGTTTCTCTGCATGAAGCTTGACCCCTAGGTCTTCCCAAGTAAAAAGATGAAGCCAGTATCTTCAACAGCACCCTCTTGTGACAACATTTTAAATGTACAATTAAGTGTCACCTAAAAATGCATATCTTGAGATCCACAACTGTTATAATTTTAATCTTTGCATTTTCTGTGAGTGGTTAATAAATGAAAATTATTTATATTTGTTAAAGACCTGCAGCCGATTTCACGAAACGCTATGATTAATCCTGTCTCGAGAGTTAACATAAATCTGTAGTAAAAAAAAAGATCTTTTAAATGGATTTTATGCCCATACTTATATGCTTATATTATTATTTAATAACTTTTAACATTATTCAAACATCACACAGAGTTTATAATTCTTCAAATATTACATTTCTAGTTATTTGTAATGCTAATGTAATGTATAAGCTCAGTTATGATATCATACGAATGACTTCTTTGAAGTTGCTTTGAAAAATCTTTTCGGCAAACTCAGTTTTAAAATTTAGTAATTCATACACTGTATTTTTGTACACTATATGAACTAGAGCTCGTTTTTGTAAACATCGTCTTTATTTACAGCAACATTATCAATAACAGACACTAGTGAACGTTTCAGTTAAATTCAATGTTTACTTGTTGATAAAACAAACACAAAATGTTTCCAAAAAATTTCAGTGGACTTTCACCCAATCCTAAGTTTTGCCCTTCTGATTTGTTAATAACTTTGGCTACTGTTTACAACTGCCACTGTTAATATTTATGAAAAACCAATGATGTATTATATCATGTGAGGACAATACCGAAATAAATGTTTATTGAATTGAATTGAATTGAATTATTTACTGTTCAATCTTTTATTTTTGCAAAATAATATTATTAGTTAATTCATGTACGCGATTAATAGCCGCTTTTCATAATACTTTTCAGTATGTTCTGATTGCCTTGATTCACCTTTGCTGTTTGTTAATAAACTCATATTTGTTCAGCTCATTAGAAGTGTCCTTAATACATATAGAACGTCGCATGTTATAGTTAGATAAAACAAACACGTGTATCCCAGGTTTCGGTCCAAGGCTTGCATTATATGCATGTATCTGAGCTACAAATACACATTTACAAAACCTTTTTCACAGTCCTTGCAAATTCCTCTGTCCACCCAAAATACACGATCCATTCCCATAAAATGGCCATTAGTCAGTGACGGAGTAATTCCCCAAGTTAGAGGGAGAATTGGAATTAATATCCTATACCGATTGAGACATGTCCCCGTTGGGTATAGACCTTTATTATCATGGTGCAGCCATCTTGAATTTCTCTCATTGATATCAATGTTACCAAACCGAAGCTGGAAGAACACAAGAGTCTGGTTCCTAATTGCAGGATGATTTTTAGCATGCATTATTGTTGTTCGATACGAGGAACATGACCAAGATGGAGGCAGCATGATGACGGTCTATTGTATGCCAGAGGACTGATGCGCGTAGGAAGGAATGTACGTGTAATATGACAGTGAAGAGCTGTCACTTTCCATTCCGTCTTTGATTCATTGTTCGTAAATAATGCACCACTTCATTCCAGTTATGTGTCAATCCATAGCTTCAACATTAAGCCATCAAAGGCCACACCCAAGGCTAATTCATTCGCCCCCGATCCTCAAATTCGCAAACGGGTATACTCCAGTTATCTGATCAATAGTCCAACTTGATAAAGACAATTATAGTATGATCAACCGGGATAACGTGGGTGATTGGTCTTGGAGGTTATTTGAGGTTCTTCCAAGAAAGAACGTCTTAAGATTAAGAAGCAGGATATATTGTCCGCCTTGCTTCGAGCCCGCCCGCAAGCAGAGATTTACAGACACAGAGAGGCAAACAGACACAAAGAGGCTAGACAATAATTATTTATAGGTACTGGTAGTTCTTACAATAAAATATTCAGTTGCTTCTGCATTTATTATCTCTCTTTATTGGAAATTGTCTTCCCTAGACAATTACACACTCTTTTCAGCTTCAGAAATAACTTTCGAAAACTCAATCGTTCAGTTTAGGTTTTAAAGTGTTTTGATACCTCATGCAGAATGATCAAGTTTTTGGCCATGACATGAATCCCTATACTCACTGTAAAGATGTATTTGTGTTTTTAATTTACCTGTAGAAGTTTCAGCTTCTTTATTAGTCGTCAAGTTTTTTGAGAGAGAAAAAAGTGAAAATCACAGAGCGTTTTTGTTTTTGTTTTTAAGAAGAGTCGCATAAATAGTAATGGTAAATGTAGGCATACATGCTAATGAGCAATGATCGTCTCCTGAGACGAAAATTTTCTTCGTGACATTGTTCATTGTTTTACTAATTTCTTAAAATGAAAAAAAAATAAAAATAAAATAAAAGTTACACGGTATAATGATGATGACAGTAGAAAGCATTTCTTGAAATATTCCAGTCTGAAAATTCATATTTGATGAGAAATAGATAACCTAATTTCGTTTATCGCTCAGAGAGCGTTTTATTCGCTTGTTTTGGCATCGATGCTATGCAAAATTTGAATCGGTTTTTCACTATTCTCTCGTGACCCAGATGGCCGATCGATCTCAAAATTCTACAGATGTGTCAGTTTATGTATATGGTGGATTACATAAGGTGCTAACTTTTTTTTTGCTAGCAAAACCAATTATGTAACGTTCCTTTAATGTAATGCTATAAAATGCATATGGTAAGAAAGATGTTGTAAACGTAGAATACAATGATCTACACAAATATGCCTCGAAATTGCGTGGTTTTCCTTTTACCTCGTCAACTAACACGGTCGGCCATTTATGTGAGTCAAATTTTTGACTCCCATAAATGGCCGACCGTGTTTCTTCGCGACGTAAAAGGAAAACCGTGAAATTCCGAGGCATGTTTGTGTGGATCATTATATTTTACTTTTAAGTTATCTTTCTAACCATATGCATTTTGTAACAAACGGTTTCAAGCACTTTTCAAAGACCAACTCGACCGATCCAAGGCAACGTGTTCCTTTAAGTTCCGTTGGTTTGCTCTTTCCAGCGCTTTGATATTGTTGTAAAGGTACTTTATGCTCTGTTGTATGTATGTATGGACGGAGGGTTAAATCTCATTATAATGTTATACATCGAAGGTCGTACACAATCATGCGTATACTTCTTTTTATCGGATTACTAACATAAGAATATCTAAGTTGCATATTAACTCCATATGCCATTAAAAAGCGTCAAGTATGTTTTGTCTTCTTTTATCAACAAACCATGCATCCCGCGTTTCCTTCTTAATAAAACTGCACATGAAGTTACCATGGTTACTACAGGATATAATCGTAAAAGAGTTTAAAGTTTACTCCTTTGATCAATGTTGTCCCTCCTTCAACAATGATGATAGAGAGATGGTACAGCATTCTTACTATATGCTTTCACTTTAGTTCTCCACCCGACGGATATTTCATACATCTTTTGCTCGCGGAGGACGTTTGCCAATTGTAATGCTTTCATGTCATAGTCCTGTTCATAATATTCCACCTCAAAGAGCCGTTGACAACCCTCGATTGCCTTCGAGATCAAAGTCTTTCGTTTGATTACATTGGAGTTTTATGGTTGGCCTTTAATTGTCATTTATCAGTTTTTCTAATCTACCGTCCACCCCTCTCTTCCTTTCTTCAAATCATTCTAAACTTGACGTTGACCTATCTTTTGTCATGATTGTTTGTCTTTCAACCATTATTGAAAAGAAGAAGAAACAAACATTCGTGATAAGTACTGTATCGCTCCCTTCGTGGTCTTTGGTTCAACTGAAGCGGTTAACTTGCTTTTGAAACAACGCGAAAATGACTGAGCTATCTCTCTTAATGCTTTATACATGTTTGATCCAAATCTATAAGAACTTGAACTGATGTTATTGCAACTGAAGTCAATTGTCTACGGTAGTTTAAATATCAGCAGTGGCCCTTCTATTGGGTGTGTATTCTTGCGATGCCATCATACTTTTAAAGGCAGTGAACACTATTGGTAATTACTCAACATAATTATGAGCATAAAACCTTAAAGAAGTAATTTTCCACGAATTTTATTTCGAGACCTCAGATTTAGAACTTGAGGTCTCGAAATCAACCATCTAAACGCACACAACTTCAGGTGACAAGGGTGTTTTTTTCTTTCATTATTATCTCGCAAGTTCGATGACCGATTGAGCTCAAATTTTCACAGGTTTGTTATTTTATGCACATGTTGAAATACACCAACTGTGAAGGCTAGTCTTTGACAATTACCAACAGTGTATACTGTCTTTAAATACTATACTCAAACGCCATACACAGTGTGCAGTATAGGAAAACGTCTCTACCTCATTTGCAATGTTGATTCCATAGCTAATAACCATTATACATGGTGTTGTAGACATAATTTAGAAAAACAAAACCATTACCAAAATTACCAAAGAGGATGATAGCCGCCTTTAAAATGTATCTGCCCGCAGGATGCTGACTAATTGTCGCATTCAATTGTTACTAACAATTCACAATAGTGCTACAAAACGTGACTAAAGGTGAGCCACCCGTTACGATTGTAGCTTCTGCATGACAGCGTGTAAAGTGGACAAGTGTAGGGCAAGTGTTTTAAAACATCAACATTAAATCCAAAGATAAAGATTTACAAAACTGACTATTTTGAACACTGTACATTATCAACCAACTAATTAGCAGTTGATGAATTTCCAAAGTCTTCATTGGTAACCGGCAGACCAAAAACTATTCTGAATCCGCGGCGGAACTGTCTGTATTTAACGGCATAGATGAACGGATTCAGACACGAGTTAGACGCAACCAGTGCCACCGAAACGATGTATACAGCACCGTTGAAATCCAGCGGGTAGCCGAAGTTAAACATGAAGAACACAACGGCATTCATGGACCAGCATCCGACGTACGTGGCGAAGACGATCACCAGGGTCTTGAGGGTGTTGCGACGGGCCCGTAGAAGCGATCTCTCCATGGTGTCTACCGGGTGCGAAACACTGCTGACCGTAACCGGTTGCGGGCCCACACTCACCGCTTTCCGCTTCAGCACTACCATGATGTGGACGTAAGCGAAGAGCATAGCGCACACCGGGAGAAAGTACTGCAGGAGGAAGATCATGACGCCGATAGCCTGCGAGCCCGGGACGCTTACGGAATGGCATGACCCGTAGATTACAGCGTAGAAAGCGATATCGTAGAAGCTACTTGCCATACCGATGATCCAGACCCCTGCGATCAGAATACGGACCGGGACAGTCCCGTAGATTACCCCGTGCTGGAACGGGAACACGATGGCGACGTATCTCTCGAAAGTAACGGACACCAGGTTCAGTGTTGAAGAGGTGAAAAACGACCACAAGAAAAAATCTGAAATCCAGAGGCGACAGAGTAAGTTGCCACCGAGGTTATCAGCGAGAAACACCGGTACTGGTATGTTGCTGCTTAAGAGGAGCATCACAGAGCCGAGGAAGTCTATAGTAGCCTGGTTGAAGATGAAGTAGTTAGTAGTGGTATGCATTGATGTCACTTTGTAGATGACCAGACAGACGAGAGCATTGCCCAGAATGCCTAGTAGCCCTACAATGGTCTTGATCACCCGAAGAACCAAGATTCCCTCGGCCATTTTTAGGTAATACTTCAAGTTGTTTTACGTGTTCGTTTTTAAGAGGATTTCTTTGAAAACAGTGGAGCACGTTTACCAATAGATCTTTTTGAATAACTCTAGTTGAGTACCCACGCCTTATATACAAATAAGTATTTTTTTGCCAGCGTGTAAGTGACAAACTATACATTAGAAGAGCGTGTCACGTGACTTCGTTTCTATTATAAGACGCAGTATCCATTATAGTGGACCGTTCATACAACACATTAGTCTTGGTGCAAGACGTTTCTCGTTCCCTTTTCACGCACACCGCGGCCAGTTCACCGACAGCGCGCGCACCGACTCACCTGACTTATAGTCACTTCTCCGGGGCGGTGAGTGGACTATAAGTTAGGTGAGTCGGTGCGCGCGCTGTCGGTGATTTGGCCGCGGTGTACGTGAAAAGGGAACGAGAAACGTCTTGCACCAAGACTAACAACACATTGACGCGTTTCCTATTCATTTGATTATTAACTTAATAGAGGCAGAATCTATTGAAATATCCCTGCCCCGCCCCGAGCATTTCCTTTATCTGTAAAATTCAATTGCTCGTGCAAGCGTTACATTGAAAGTGTTTGGTACAGGGTTGAACATGTTCAGTGCCGTCTTCGAGATCCACTGTTCGACTGGAAGGCAATGGAGATCCGTGAGCAGAGGAGTGGCAAGGGAAATACTTCGGCCTCTATGGATCAGTCGAGGGCCTTGTTTCGGTGTTTCTGTAAAGCGGTTGAGACCGTGTTGCTTAAAGGCAGTGGACACTATTGGTAATTGTCAAAGACTAGCCTTTATAGTTGGTGTATCTCAACATATACATAAAATAACAAACTTGTGAAAATTTGAGCTCAATCGGTCATCGAACTTGCGAGATATGAATGAAAGAAAAAACACCCTTATCACACGAAGGTGTGTGCGTTTAGATGGTTGATTTCGAGACCTCAAGTTCTAAATCTAAGGTCTTGAAATCAAATTCGTGGAAAACTACTTCTTTCTCGGAAACTATGGCACTTCAGAGGGTGCCGTTTCTCACAATGTTTTATACCATCAACCTCTCCCCATTACTTGTCACAAAGAAAAGTGTTATGCTAATAATTATTTTGAGTAATTACCAATAGTGTCCACTGCCTTTAAGTCCGTGAGAAGGCAGTTGCAGTAGTCAAGGAGTGAGAGTACCAGTGCACTAACAACAGAACGACAGGTGTCATTGAGGCACACATAACGTAATATTGCGTACCTTTATTAGATGGCAGGACAGGGGGTTGTTAATAGAGCAATTCCGTTCTTTAGACGTCACGCAAGTCTTCCCGTACTACGGACGCACTATAGACGTGGTGCGCGCGGGTCGTCATTTGGAATGTCACACAAACTTCGTACCATCTTCGTAAATTTGGGACACTTTGACCTTTTGCAAGTTTATACGAAGTGTCCGTTATCCCGTAATCTGAGACGTCAGACACGTCGTACCATTGCTACTTCGTACCTTCGGGACACTTCGTACCGTAACCAAAATGGTCACTTCGTACCATGAGCCGAGAGCGAAGTATAGTATATTAAACCATTATCTGAGTCACTTTGTTCCGACAGCCGAGTCACTTCGTACCTTCAATATTTTCATATGCGTTAAAGGCAGTGGACACTATTAGTAATTACTCAAAATAATTTTTAGCATCATAAACTTACTTGGTATGCTGATAGTATAAAACACTGTGAGAACAACCTCCCTCTGAAGTAACTTAGGTTTTTGAGAAAAAAATAATTTTCCACGAATTTGATTTCGAAACCTCAGATTTTTGAATTTGAGGTCTCGAAATCAAGCATCTGAAAGCACACGACTTTGTCTAACAATGTTTTTTTTTTCTTTCATTATCAACTCACAACTTCGACGACCAAGTGAGAAGACTGGTCTTTGACAATTACAAATAGTGTCCAGTGTCTACAATGTCTGTTTAGCTTCGAAATCGACTGAATGAATGTTGTCATTTCTATGTTAAAATTATGTCAGTTTCCCTTTTGGATATGAAACTGTTATTTGGTTGAAGGTGAGAACACCGGACCGGGTCCGTTTGTAGAACGTTCATTCCGTTTACAGACAGACCCAACTCATGACCAGAATTTAACTCAAGCATATGACTGAAAGGACACAAATGGCGCGACAAAGGTATTTTTTCGTCCGTTATTTTTTTCGCAACTTCGACGACCAATATTGAGCACATTATTTTCACAGGTTTGCTATTTTATACATATATGTTGAGATTCACCAGGTGAGAAGAGTGGTCTTTGACAATTACCAAATGTTGTCAGTGTCTTTAACTTGCAGGCGTTCTAAGACACTTGCGAGTGAATAGATTTCAATAGTGTCCGGTAAAATGACTTTCTTAGTACCTCAGACTATAGAGACAGTTGCCATGTAAAATGGTGTGAGGCAAGCCTTTGCTATACTAGCGACCTCACGACCATAGGCCTAAACATAAATTCAGAATTTTCGCTCGTCCCGGGCCCCAGAGCCGTGCCTTAACCAAAGGCGCTGGGATGGGCAAACGTATCAAGCAAGCTCATTGGTCCATGCTCAGTCCCATCATTCATCACACTCGCACCGATCCCCCTACACGCATGACGTACTTCCTGAACAAGAACATGTGCAAGTTGAATTACCCATCCCAGCAGTCCTGGATAGACCACTGACCGCTTGGGCTGAGCAAATTTAGAATGGTACATCTGAGCCAGCTGAGGGTCACCGTCTCTTAAGTAACTATACGCAAAAGTTTGCCCCTAATCATGTGAAACAGCAATTGTCTCGATAGTCGGAGGAATTCAAATTTAAGTGGAAACTTGCAATCCAGAACATCATTGTGCCAAACACTATTCAATTCTCACACGCAAATGGCTTGTTAAAATATCCGTTATCCGGGTGCCGTTTACAACAGTTGTGCAACTTCGTGACGTCATGTGGGTATCTTGTACTTGCTGTACAACACAAGACTTGATGCACACGGGAGATAATCTTTGCCCTCACTTGCCCCACCAAACGAAAATGTCTAGTTACGCCGCTGATCTTGCTGTACAACACAAGACTTGATGCACACGGGAGATAAGACGTGAAGTTTGGGGAGCTCTTTAAAGTCACCTGGAAGTGGCATTTTTTTCAAAATAAAGCTTTTGTCACTAATATATGTGTTTTGATGTGTGGAATGTGAATAAACAGTTAACTAAGGTTTTAAACAATCAGTTCTTATGTTATTTACAAATTTAAGAGTAGACCCCGACCCGAGAGGGCGCTGTTCGTGACGTCAATCGAGGCAGACTTTGCCTGTAATGCGTAGAGTAAACACAATTGCAAAGTACATACCGACCAAGTCGTGAGTTTGTACGTTTCAAAAAAAAAAAAAAAAAAAAATTCCGGCATTGCCGACCAGGTGTATTGCTGCTGAATGAAGAAAAACATTTTTTGACGTCACAAACAATTACTAAAAAAATTGTTTTATTGTTCGTAAGCATATACTCTTATGTTTTATTATATTTCCAGGTGACTTTAAAGAAGCTGTCAGACCAACACACAGTTTATGACAACATCCTAATTATGCCGTTGGGGGCCAATCAAAAACTCGACCTGCCTTTAGGGGAGGTAGCCTGTAACTGGTGGGTGGTTTTGCTCTGGGGCTTTCTTTCAAAATTATTTTTTTCTGTCGTTTTTGCTATTGTGTAACCAAACCCCATACTGCCACTAAAGATACCTTGTAACCAAACAATTAACTCTCCAGTAGTTAGTTTTTCCCCCGCATGACTCGTAAATAGGCCTGACATTTAAATTGATATGTAGTGGGAGTAAAAACAAGGCGGCCTTTCCGTAGACCGGGTCCATTTGTAGCACGTTTATCCCGTCTAGAGACAGCTAGACCAGGGTTTTTCGCAAGTTATTGTATCGTAATATAAGCGAGGTTTAGCTGCACGTTACGTGAGGAGCAAATACGTGTGAAAGTGAACGTCAACAAAGTTGTGTTGTTTCTAGTTGACGTCGCCACATAGGGATTATTGCATGCTCAGCGTATGACGACGTACGTACTTGACGTGAAAAAATTGTAACTTCGCGTATGCTAAAAACGTGAGATTTTAATGACACAGTTTTCTGAAGTTCATGTCCACGTTCACACGTATTTTAGGCGTCTTGAGCACTATATTGGCGGATGTATACGCGTAATAAGTTTTGGCATTGTTATTATTATCCAACTCACTGCCAACCTTTTTTAGTAAAGGCTGGGTTACACCAAACTATAGTTCTCAAAACGTCCGAACTCGTCCTAAATAAAACGTAATTGGTCTGGCTAGAACTTTGTGCATTGTCAACATAGCATAAAATAACAAACATGTGAAAATTTAACTCAATTGGTCGTCGAAATTGCGAGAGAATAATGTGTGCCTTCAGATGCCTTGAATTTGAGACCTCTAGCTAAGTCTCGAATTCAATTAAAACATTTCAGTGAATAAAAACTTCTGTCTCAAAAACTACATTACTTCAGATTGAGCTGTTTTCACGATGCAGACTTGCAGAATAAATATTATCAGAGATATAGCGAAAGCAAAGTCCTCTTTTCCAATTATTTGACCTAAAACCAAACTGAGGGTCACCAAATGTATGAATGGAAACAAACAAACAAACAAATAAACACATTTTGAGAAGACTGATGGAAGTCAAAGGTTGACGTTGCAAATTGAAGTAGGCGCCATTCAAACTTTATATTGGTAATTCTACCTGTTTCCTACACAGTTAAACCATGTAGGAAGGAAGGGAAGGAGCTCGAACGACCCCCAAAATCGCAGAGTAACACAAGAATACCTTGACGATGCCCCTGTCAGGGATGACCAGTGGGGGAAAAAATAGGAGACCTCCAGCTGTACGGCCGATTAACGAGCAGGATTAGATCTCTTTGTACAGAACATGCGGTACCGCCGCTCTGCACCGTTGCCTTCGTGTAAAGTTGAATCATTGGAGACAAGAATTGTGAATACACACGTTTTCATTTACCGTTTACGGTGTTTACATGGACATATCATAGCATATTTTTACATTTTTTGCAACTTTCCGGTCACTAGCGGTGGATCAAGATTTGGGTACAAGCACACGAGGGTGGTTGGTATTCAATTGTGTTCATCATTTAGGTAGCGTCCTAAAATATTATCGCATCTAAAAAAGGGGTAGTTTTTCCTCTAGTATACCCATACGACATACGACGCCATAGTTTGGTGAAGAACCAAGTGCGCACGCGCAAACTAACACGCCAGGTCGCCCATTGTTTGTGTAATGGTACGTGGGTGGTTACCAGGTGTCGTTAAACGACCGCGGTACCACGGGTTCGACTTTTGAAGTCCCTTCATTCGAACTCCTTCTTTTCCTTCCTCCATGGTGAAACAGTGCCCTATATATTTTAACCATAAAACCTAAGTCTCTTTGAGAGATATATAAACACTAAAAGGTGCAACGTGTTTGGATGGGTTTGTTCAACCTGCAATATGAGTGTTTTGATTGTGTGCACTTTGAACGTGACGGTACGTCAACCGTTGGATACACGCCACTAATCTGTCATACCTTTTGACAGTGTGGCGATGCTAATCCATGCCGCTGTTTTCAATGGTTTGTCTGCCAAATGTACTGAGTTTCTTCAACTGCAACTGAAGTACCCTTTTTAATTGTATAGTGGCTCCTCAAGAATGTTAGCCCCAAAGGAGTTATATTGTATAAAATCTGCACGTGTATATGCCGATATGTGGAGATTGTGCAGTTAATTCACCAGAACCATAATCAAACTACAGCTGAACTCAAAATTGGACAGAACTGTCTGTAGCAACAGGTAAGTGGTGTGATTTTCTTAGTGGCTCAACCACAAGGGGGTACAGGGGCTGGAGCCCCTCCACTCAATGGTTCCCCTTCCCTCTTGGCAACATGAAATGGTTCGTCACTGCATACAGTCTCTGTAAAAGACATTGATTTTAGTTTTAGTTTTCCGGCATTATACAGTTTATGCCGTTGTCCAATGGGAAACTGTCCCATGGGAAATTAACGCGGGCTGGAAGAGGGTTAGTCAAAAGAGGGCGCTACCAAAAGACGTTTGTACACAGTACGCCTAATTAATGGACAGGATATCCGGGGTGACAGAATCTCCTGCCACACCGGAAAGAGTTATAACTTTTTTTCATTAAAAGGACATGTTGCCTTGGATCGGACGAGTTGGTCTACAAAAAGCGTTTGTAACCGTTTGTTATAAAATACACTGTTTAAAAGATGCTTTAAATTAAAGTAGGATAAGTATCCACACAAATTTGCCCAAAAATTACGTGGTTTTCCTTTTACTTTGCGAACTAAAACAGAGTCGGCCCTTTATTATGAAAGCCCACAATTTGACTCCAATCAATGGCCGACCGTATTAGTCGACGAGGTAAAAGGGCAAACCATGCAATTTCGTGGCATATTAATTGTGTGGATCATTATATTCTACTTTTACAACTGCTTCCTACCCATATATTATGCATTTTACAACAAAGGGTTACGAACGCTTTTCAAATACCAACTCGACCGATCCAAGGCAACGTGTTCCTTCAACTACTTTGCCAGGTATTTTCTACATCATGCTTATTAATTGTATAAGTTGTTTGGTTCCTAGTTGTACGTCCTCTGTCCGTTTATCTTGCCTCTGTCTGTTCACAGCCTGATTACTACAAGCCTCGGCTTATCAAATCGGCCTCCATATTCTTCATTTTCTTTTACTGTAAAAACCTACACTACTCTGTTCGGTATTCCATTGTGTATAAACTGTAATGCCTTGTTTATGACAGTATGAGAATAAATGTGAAATAAATCAGTCATTTGCGAGTTAGATTTTAATCAGCGTTTTAGCAGCGGCGCGGCGGCGCTGTAATGCTCAAAAACATTGGGGACAAGCATGATCCTAACTGTTGAATGGGAAATGCTATTCCTCATGGGCGAATAGGTCTTTTTGATCGCCGGTGCGGATAGGAGTAGTAGTGAATGTCGCATGAAGTTCCACCAATCAAATGACAAGGATCTGTATGTCAGTTGTCAGTTATATAATCCTATATAGAGCAAAATAATGACGTGCTTATAGCACAAGTTACCACTTACATTTAAATTCCCAGGACTATAGAAACAATTGCTATGTCAACATGGTTAGGTGCAAGCTTTTTATGTACATTGTAGAAACCTTCTGACGAGCAATCCATGGATTGTTAGGGTGTTAAAGACACTGGACACTATTGGTAACTGTCAATGACCAGTCTTCTCACTTGGTGTATCTCAACATGTGCATAAGAAAACGATTCAGTGAAAATTTAAGTTGCAAGATAATAATGAAAGAAAAATCACCCTCAGTCACACGAAGTTGTGTGCTTTCAGATGCTTGATTTCGAGACATCAAATTCTAAGCTTGAGGTCTCGAAACAAAATTCGTGGAAAATTACTTCTTTCTCATAAAGTACGTCACTTCAGAGATAGCCTTTTCTCACAATGTTTTGTATTATCAACGTCTCCCTATTACATATACCAAGTAAGGTTTTATGCTAATATTTATTTGGAGTAATTACCAAAAAAGTCCACTGCCTTTAAACGTCTCTAACGTAAAACAACTAGTCCGGGAGCCCAGCAGGGTTTATTGAAAATATTGAGTGCAAAAGGTTTGAGGTGTAGGATGTGCAGGGCCCCCCGTGGGAACCTTAAAATGTGAATTCTTAAGCGCACCGAGTGGTGCGTTGGGAGGGGGGAGCCCCCTAAACGCACCAAAAGTCCATTTAAATTAACTGTTGAGTGCAAGCAAAATTTCTTCATATATTGAAATGCCATGGTTCACTGACTATGAATTCCGTATTTAAGAAAATAAATAATGGTGCTAAGTGTACTTAAGAAGGCCCTTAATTAGTGCTAATTAGACGTTTAAATGAAATTTTGAGTGCAACGATCAAACATGTGTCAATGTGTACCTTAGACTGTGCTGACTCAAAATCAACTACTTAAGAAAATTTTAAGTGGTGCCATCTTTGCTTAAGAAAGGGTCAAAGGTCAACAAAGGTCAAATGTCAATATAATGAAAGTGATGATTTCAAGCAAAATGTCTTCATATATTGAATTGCCATTAATGGACACTAATGGTAATTGTCAATGACCTATCCTCTCACTTGGTGTATCTCAACATTTATGCATAAAATAACAAACCTGTGAAACTTTGAGCTCAATCAGTCATCGATGTTGCGAGATATATATAATAATAGAAAAAAAACACCCTTGTCACACGGAGTTGTTTGCTTTCAGATGCTTGATTTCGAAACCTAAAGATCTAAATCTTTGTCTAGAAATCAAATTTGTTGAAAACTACTCCACTTCAGAGGGAGTCGTTTCTCACAATGTTTTATACTACCAAACAATCCCCGTTACTCATTACCAAGTAAGGTTTTATGCTAATAATTATTTTGAGTAACTACCAATAGTGTCCATTGCCTTTAACCGTCTCTAACGTAAAACCAGCAAAGGCTGTCCCCGAATCATTTGGCACTGTCCCTATAGTCTGATGAATTCACATGTTAGTGACATTGCGTCTATAATAAGCACGTCACTGTAAAGTAAAGACAATAATATTCAAATCTAACACGCAATGGAGGCTTATTGAACTGAATGGTATAATATTCAAAGAAATAAGAGGTCTTGATAAAAATATATTTCCTCTTGAAATATACGGTCTTGAAATAAATATGTGGCGTTCATGATCGCAGAATGAACCACAACTTGTCCATGAATTAATATGTAAGTGCTTTTAAAATACAAATACATTTATGAAGCACGAATAGTTACAGATTGGCCCTGCTTCAAGGAGCTGGATATACACAAACGAATTGAGCAACTGCAACAACAAAAAGTTAAACACAGGCACTGGATGCTATTGGTAATTTGCTAAAAAATAATTGTTAGCATCAAAACTTACGTGTTCGACTTGATTTTCAGAACGTTTTTTTTAGTGGGTGGGTTCGATTAGCTCTCCTGGGTCTACCCCGGTGCGTGGCGGGTTTTTTTTCCAGGACGAACGTGGGTATTTATCTGCACACGTTCGTCCTAGATTAAAAAAACGCCACACGTCGGGGTCGACCCAGGGAAGCTAAACGAAAGCACCCACTGAAAACGAGTTCGGTGTGATGATGCAGGTAGATGAGGCACAAAGAGAAGTCATTGTTTACTTTCCTGTGTGAGTGCAGGCCTACTCCTTTTCGCTGCATACCAAATATAGGTCAGTGTGATTTAGTCGGACCTTATAAAGTGAATTCTTCCTTTTGATAAACGACCTATAAATGCGGACAGGTGTAAATCACATCAATACAATTTGTATCTCTATGCTCTATGGTATTACCAGCATTCTGTGGAACTTCACATTCATCTTGACTCTTGATGCAGAACGTATTTAACAAAGAGGTACTGCCGGGTGTCGCAGGGAATTCTGTTTGCCGATTCTGTCCTCCATCGTATGGGAAATAAACATGGGCTGGAGGAGGATCACTCAAAATGGAAGTAGTTTGTACCCAGTTTGAACAAAGTTTGCAATGGGTGCGTTCGTTTAGCTTCCCTGGGTCGACCCCGGTGTGTGTCGGGTTTTTTTCCAGGACGAACGTGGGTAATTATCTGCACACGTTCGTCCTGGAAAAAGAAAACGCCACCACACCGCGGTCGACCCGGGGAAGCTAATCGAGCGCACCCAGTAATGGGGGCATCTCCAGGGGAAAGAATCCCCTGCCACACCGGTGTCCCAGGGAATTCTGTTTGCCGGAGTTTCTGTCCCCAAAACCGGAAATTAACATGGGCTGGAGGAGAAGGATCCACAAGAGACTAACAGGAGAGAAGGAGTTTGTACACAGTTTCGCCGTATATGGGGATGGAATCTCCTGGGGACAAAATCTTCTGCCACACCGGCTCACCCGCCATACAGGACCGCTCACAGTGAAAGGTTTGCCGTCTACAGCACTTAATTATAACTTAAAGGCAGTGGACACTATTGGTTGTTACTCAAAATAATTATTAGCATAAAACCTTTCTTGGTGACAAGTAATGGGGAGAGGTTGATGGTAAAAAAACATTGTGAGAAACAGCTCCCTCTGAAGTGCCATAGTTTTCGAGAAAGAAGTAGTTTTCCACAAATTTGATTTCGAGACCTCAGATTTAAAACTTGAGGTCTCAAAATCAACCTTCTATAAAACGCACACAACTTCGTGTGAAAAGGGTGTTTTTTCTTTCATTATTATCTCGCAACTTCGATGACCGATTGAGCTCAAATTTTCACAGGTTTGTTATTGTATGAATATGATGAGATACAAATAACAATTACCAATAGTGTTGTAAAATGTGCATTTTGGATTTTAGCCGCTGTGTTGCACTGTTTCAATAAACCATCAAATAATATGACATTTCAGACAGAAATGTTTCAAGGGATGCTTTTAACTATCATCATTAGACCGTTTGAGGTTTTGTTTTAAATCAGCGATTTTATAGACAAGGTTTCCATCTCACCAATTCTGTAATGTTCCTTTAATAAATGTGAGACGGCTTTATTAACCCTGCTAGCCACCGAGTCCAAATATTTATGCGTTTGCCTGACGGTGCTCACTTATATACAGATATGTTGAGGTGTATAAAGTGGTGAACTTTTTAGGGACACAAACCTTGTTCTGTTGTTCTGAACAGATGAATCTAAGTTCATCTGAACAAACACACCATAGGTTTTAACATTCTAATTATTAGTACAGGTCCCTATGTCAGGTTTTTGGGTCCAGCTGGATTTTCGTGCCAAAATGGATTTTATTGGCTAACTTGGTCAATAGTAGTATAATATCGAAGTCTTACAGCGCACGTACCAAACAAGGTACTCAAGGCGCTGAGTATTATACAAACTTTCTGGCATTTGAGTAACTACCAATAGTGTCCACTACCTTTAACAAAAATAGAAACTAGTGCCCTACGGCGTTAACTCCTTCATGGGTCGCTGGGTTAAGCAAACACTTTTTTATCGCATTATAGCACCTGAAATATACCTGAACTCAAAACTCTGGAAATTCTTTATCAATTTAATTCTGGCCTCCATGGCCACTAGTTCACTGTAGTGACATGAAATTTGGGGTAGGGTATTTTTCTCTTTTACCGTCATGCGTGTGTGATACGAAGCTATCTTATTTTAAATTGTCAATGCAATTTACATATGATTGTATATATTTGTTTTAAGTGATTTTGTCACCTATGCACATTTTATTATATAGTTCCATGTTTTCAACAGTTTTTGCACCACTTTGTATTTTGGTGTTTGTGCAACTTAAGTAATAATATTAATTTTGGTTGTTTACGAATACACCGATGTGTGTTAGCACTGTATACTCAGTACTTTCCCCGATACACATGGTGAGACTACTGGTCTTTGCAATACTTACCAAACGTGTCCAGTGCCTTCAATGGGCATTATGTACGGGAATAAGGAGTATAGCGACTCGTTTACATCCGTTTACAACCTTGCCGGGTCATGGCCACGACATTTCGCAAGTTATCATATTACTGTAGGGAAGTTGTGTAGCTTCAATGCCTTTAAAGATTAATTTGACAAATTACTCACCATTATTAATCAACTTGTGAAATTTGATTATTTTTGCCTAGAAACTCACCGACTGACTTGAAACAAATCAATTGACGAACGACCAGATGGCAACGTTAGATCGTCCTCTCAGCTCTGGTGTTTGTGCTCTGACTATCATCCTGTACACGTCATTGCTTAATGGACCTCAGACGGTAAAAGGTAAAGTTGGTACAATCCCACGTTCTTGTGTGTGCAACCGTTGTGTAAAATAATCTCTTTTGTTTGGGGGTGTTTGGTCAAGGTACTGGACATAATTGATAACTACTCAAACACAATTGTTAGCATAAAAACTTACTTTCGCGAGAAGAGCAATTAATTGAGAGCTGTTGATAGTATAAAACGTTGTGGGAAACGGCTCTCTTTGAAGTAACGTAGACTTTGAGAGAGCGGTAATTTATCACTCAAATTGCTCTCCGTATTTAATTATAAAATACTAACAGGCATTAAATGACGCACATCCAATTGTGTGCAACAATAGTGTGTTTGTTTTTTGTTTGCATTATTCTATTGCGACTCTGATGACCAGTTGGTTCAAAGTGAATACTGGTCTTGGACAATTACCAAATGTGTCCAATGCCTTTTTCGCGATAGTTTTTTTTTTTTTTTTTGGGGGGGCGGGGTGCTGGTGTAGTTAAACAGTTAGCAGCTTTCCTGAGAAGTGTTGGCTTCAGAATCGGTAAATTGATCACATGTAAGTGAATTACCTATATGATAGTTCGTTCATACATAGTGTTTAGGGTCACTCACCTTTTAAAGTTATTTTGGGTTTAAGGGTATTTTTAACATAAATTATCCTGTATTGATTAGGTATACTGGTATTCCTTGAACCATTTTGTAAAAACGTGTTTTTATTTGTTATTGTTAACATGAAGGACTGAGCCAGTCTGATGTAGAACACCACTGCATGCGACCTTGTGATTGGCCATCGAAGCCCCGGACCTGCCGCTATGAGTTCACCGTTGAGTGGTCTTACAGCATGTCCAAGGCGTGCTTCAAGTGTCCCTTCAATGTGACTGATTGTTACCGGCCACATTGCTTGGCTCTGGACGGGGCTCCTAGAGCTGTAGCCGTTGTCAACAAGCAGTTCCCAGGACCGAGTATTCAGGTTGGAGTTTTACATTTTCCCCCCCCCTTAGAAAATAGTGCAGATTACAACAACAAAATTTTGCCACAAAAACGTTACTTGGTAAGAGTCTAAAACTCCTGGGTCAAGCTGACCCTATACCGCACTTACCGAGTGGTATTTTGCGTTGTCTCTGGACTTAGTCTTCAGGTGGTGGTTGACAACTTTCGGACTAATTCTGCTACAGACTTACGTTTTACGTTACGTTTTACATTACGTTTCGTTTAACGTTACGTTTTGCGTTATGTTTTACGTTACGTTTTACCGAACGATAGACTATAGACATTGATCATGGGGCGGCCGTCTTAATATCTCATAACGTACAATCAAAATGAGGTTGATAGGTCAAGTAGTCTGGTTCTTTGTTTGTACAATGAATAATAGCATTCCTCACTGTTACTGGAAACAAGGAACATGACTAAGATGTTGGAAGCGTAGTTGTCTCTGACCATTCTGCTACATGTTTGAACCTTCAAATTTTTATAATAAACTCTCGTTACAAAATATACTTCTTTTTAGGTTTGTGAACACGACCAACTATCTGTGCAGGTCAACAACTACTTGGTGAACGCTGAGGGCGTTACCATACACTGGCACGGCCTTCACCAACGCGGTACACCATACATGGACGGCACCTCTCAGGTCACACAGTGCAACATCCCAACTCGCTCCAGCTTCACCTACGAGTTCCTGGCGGACACCCCCGGAACGCACTGGTGGCATTCTCACACAGGTATGCAGCGATCCGACGGAGTCTTCGGACCTCTGATCATTAAGCAAGCCGCTCCTGATGATCCGCACAGCGGGCTTTACGATTACGATCTTCCGGAACACGTGGTGGTCGTCCACGACTGGTTTCACGAGGTTACCGTAAACCGGTTCGCAGGGCACCACCTTTCCACCCTCAGTGGTTCTCCGGATTCCATTCTGGTGAACGGCAGAGGGCAGTCTATCGAGTATACCATGAGTGACTCAAACCAGACTTACAAAACTCCTAGGGAAGTCTTTCACGTGGATCTCGGTAAGAGGTATCGCTTCCGGACTATCAGCAACGCCATCTTAGATTGTCCCATAGAGGTCTCATTGGACAAGCACAACCTGACTGTGATTGCCAGCGATGGGTCTCCATTCGAGCCCGTCCAGGTGGCGCGTTACGTTATCTACGGTGGGGAGAGGTTCGACTTCGTTCTGACTGCTGACAGGGCCGTTGGTAGATACTGGATGAGGTTCAAGGGATTAGGTCTCTGCAGTGGGGTCCAGGGACTAGCGATGGTGGTTTACAACAATGTTGAAGGAGAAGAGGATCTGGCATCAGAGGATTATCCAGGGATAGCCCCGGAAGGGATACTTCTCAATCCGTTTAATCTACCAGCTTCGGAAACTGTCATGACTGTTGATCAGCTGACCGCAATAGGTGAGGGGAATTCTGTTGTTGTTTTTGTTTCGTTTTGTGTTTTCTGTGTGTTTTGATAGTTACGCACCTTATAAAACAAACAATTTTGGAGTCAAAAGTTTTGGTTGCACGGGGTTTTATTTCTAACACACTGTTACCGTCCACAAACTTTAATATGTGAAAAAAAATTTAAAGGTTTTTTTCAAAATATTGATAAGGTTCTCACCACCACCGTCGGTAGGGTACGCAAGATCAGAAAAGCCGCGCACATTGGCGGACACTAGAGCAATTCTAAAGAGGACATTGACCAAAAGCTAAGATAATTATTTAATGTAGTTTCTTTGTAACAAAATCCAAAAAGGATGCTGTGCAATCCGTCTTGAATCACCCGGATGTTCCTCCTCTGTCTGTTTCTATAGAAAAGCAGGCGGAGTCTTTAGAGAACAACGACAGAACCTTCTACATCGCGATGGATTTTGGAAACATTACCAACCCTAACTACAACCACCCAGACTACTATCCCGTCGGGCTGAAACCTGGTCATTTTGTGTACACGTCACAGCTCAACTTCGTGGCCTTTGTACCCCCGGGGTCACCACCTTTGACCCAGCTTGCTGACATCCCGGAGTTTGAGCTTTGCAGCTTCGAATCTACGGAGGCAAAGAGAGACCATTGCAAGGAGGCGTACTGTGAGTGTACTCACTATTTGGAGGTCGACCTCGGAGAAGTGAGTTTTTTTTTTAAACTTGAGCGATTTGTAAATCGATTAGCTGTCAGATATACGTTTTAACGTGAAATACGTCTAAATGTCATGGCGTGTAATCTTATGTATAGAAGCAGTTACAATATTTTACCCTAGGTATCCATATTGTATATGTATACAGGTGGTCGAGTTGGTCCTAGTTGATGAAGGTATACCGTTTGAGGGCAGTCACCCCATGCACCTTCACGGATACAGCTTCCAGGTGGTTGCAATGGGAAAGATAGGAGATTCGACCACCGTTGAGGAAGTGAAAAGACTCGACCAGGCAGGTATGTAGACTTGTGACAAGTCGTTAAATGTCTGTCGCGGTGATAGCGTTCCGACTATATTCCGAATCTTCCCGCGATTCCCGCGGTATTCTCGCGAGACTGCTGGCCCCGCGAGACTACTGCTCTCACGACTACGGTCCCATTTAATGAAGAGGGGAGGTCGGAAATCATCAGTTCGCGCGAGAGTAGTGATCTCGCGAGAGCACCGCCACAACTCAACCATCTCACCGCGGCAGATTAACGACTTGTCCACAAGTCTAGCAAGTATGGACGGTATGTTCTTTGATGCTCAAGAACACGTAGGATCGCTGTTCATCTTCCACCCAAACGATGATGATGTAGCGCCATTTTGTACTGTGTTGTTCCTGTTCCGAGTATGTTGTTATCAGTGTTCTCATCGTTAGGGCGTGTGCGGACAGCTCACGTGGGCCAAGGGCACACCGCCCGAACTCAGGCTAAAAATAGATGGAATGTGTCATTCTGCTGAAAGAGGGCACTGCCAGAGAGGTGCCATGCCCCTTGTTCCTGATGACATGTTTGCCATCAGTTGGGTAACCAGTGTGTAGGATCGAGAAGCAGGGGGATGCCTACACAGAGATGTTAAGGTGTTAATGGGGACGGCAAAATCTATTGAAAATTCAAGACAAACTGAAACAGGAAACAACTACGAGAGTGGTACGACACATGAGTGTTTTGTACACACCTTAACGGGTGTCAGCGGCACACATGCCGGTGTCGCGGCCTACTCAGAGCTGCGGGTGACGTCACCGGGCATTTCGGCACGCAGTAATCACGGTCTCAGCTCTCTGGCGTGCCAAGCTCTCCGGGATGACGTCGCATGCTGTTGTTGCGGGCGTGAGTCTCCGGTGCTCTGCTATACGATTCCTCCCCCTCCGCCGCGAATAAATCTTCGAGACGTTGTTTTGTTATCGTACGAGTGCTTTTTCGATGGGCAACCCCAAACCCTCGATCTTCTGTTCTGGCTTTCAGAAGAACCCTCTTTGAAATTTCATTTCCTCAAATACTTTCGCAATACTGTCGTAGACACTCCACTCGTTCACCACACGATTTTCTTGTGGACGCCGCCATGAGAGCTAGGAGTAGAGCAAAACAGTCGGTCGACTCGGCACGACACTAAAATCGACTACTTTCGCTTGGTGTGCGCAGGCATGGCATGACGTAATACTACCGTGTTTGGTAATCCGGAGCTCCGAGTACGTCAGATGATTCGGCTCCCTTCGGCACAGCTCTGGTTCTATTCTGACCGCAAAACTTTAAGACTATAAAGGGTCTAAATCAATCAAAAAATGTATATGTTATTTTGTTTATAGGAGGCATCAATAGAAATTTCGTGAAAGCACCCCGTAAGGATACCGTGATAATTCCGGATGGGGGTTACACAGTCGTCCGCTTCGCTGCCGATAATCCTGGCTGGTGGCTATTCCACTGTCATCTACAGTTTCATAGTGACGTAAGTAGTATCGAAGAGTTAGTTAAAAACACTGGACACTGTTGGTAATTGTCAAAGACCAGTCTTCTCACTTGGTGTATCTCAACGTATATGCATACAATAACAAACCTGTGAAAAATGTCGACGTAGTTGCGAGTTCATAATAAAAGAAAAAACCTTGTCACACGAAATAGTGTGCTTTCAGGTGCTTGATTTCGAGACCTCAAAATTCTAAATCTGATGTCTCGATATCAAATTCGAGGAAAGTTAATCCTTTCTCGAAAGTTACATTACGTCAGAGGGAGCCGTTTCTCACAATGTGTTATACTATTATTCAAGCTCCCCATTACTCGTTACCAAGTAAGCTTTTATGCTTATAATTATTTTGAGTGAATTACCAATAGTGTCCAATTGATTAATTGCCTTATTCATACTGTACTTTTGTATGCAAGTTCGCCTCAAATAAGGCTCAAAGTAACCCATTGGTGTGGGGCTACAAGAGGAAAACGTATTCAAAGTGGAAAGAACTCAGGGGAGCTGGAGGTAGGAATGCTGATGTTCCTCCTAAAACAGTCTAAAATTGTATGATGGAGAGAAACGTGCACCAGGCAAGGAGTTCCAAAGATGCAGTACGTGGAATAAAGCTGTTAAAAGCTCCATATTCAAGATCTCAGCAGATCAAGAGATTAACAACTAGCTCAAATTTTCTTATAAGATTCGTTGCTTTTTTGCACATGTTTGGATAGTGAGATACTTGTCTTTAAACAATAAACGTATCCTTGTGTTTAAAGGCAATGGACACTATTGGTAATTGTCAAAGACTAGCCTTCACAGTTGGTGTATCTCAACATAAGCATAAAATAACAAACCTGTGAAAATTTGAGCTCAATCGGTCATCGAACTTGCGAGATGAATGAAAGAAAAACACACCATTGTCACACGAAGTTGTGTGCGTTTAGATAGTTGATTTCGAGACCTCAAGTTCTAAATCTGAGGTCTCGAAATCAAATTCGTGGAAAATTACGTCTTTCTCTAAAACTATGGCACTTCAGAGGGAGCCGTTTCTCACAATGTTTTATACCATCAACCTCTCCCCATTACTCGTCACCAAGTAAGGTTTTATGCCAATAATTATTTTGAGTAATTACCAACAGTGTCCACTGCCTTTAATGCGCAATATTTGTTGTTCTGAAAACCTACAGGTAGGAATGGCGATTGTGTTGCATGTCGGCAAGGACCAAGACCTACCTCCCAAACCGAAGGATTTCCCACGTTGTGGTAACTGGTACCCACATGGCAATGAAACTGACAAGCCCCCACCATCCCAGATGCCTTGCAGTGCCTTACGGTCTACTAGTTCCATGTCTTATGTGTTTATGGCGCTGAACTCATGTATGGTAGTTGCTGTGACTCGGCTTGGCTGCGCATCATTTTGGTGCTAGACAAATTCTGAATACAGGTATAGTATGCTGTTAATAATCCGATGGTCTGCGCATCGCAAACTAGACAAAATTCAGGTAGATGTTGTTTACGTTGCTCGGCTAGGCTGTGCATCATTTTGTTACTATATAAATTCCTATTATAGTATTTTTCTGTGACTCGGCTGGTCGTCGCATCATTTGGTACTAGACAAATTCAGGTAGGCCTACATAGATGTTGTTTCTGTTACTCAGCTGGACTGCGCATCAGTTTGGTACTAGAACAACAATTACCCTCTGTTTTATAAAAATAAAAGTCGGAAAATGTAGAATGTAAGATCAAAAGGTCTTCTTCCGTAAACTTCATTGGTGCCGCTGATAGCCACTTTCCACGGATCTCGGTTCAGCATCAACGTCCTCAACTGGTAGTTTCTTGTACGTTGCGCTGCGTCTGTTTTCACCGGTTCACGTATGTCTTCTCGATCCCTGCTCTAGTCTGAACATCTGACGTCACACGCCAGAGAGGGGCCTCATGCCTAGAGGCTAATCTTCGCCCAATAATTACCTTTCACCTACGTTTATTATGCAGACGACCGAAAGTGTCTAGCTGCCTAACGTCACCTTTTGCACAAATCCAAACACATATCCAATAAATTCACTGGTTCTGAAATAATCTGTCATCCTTGCGGATAGAGACAGGGTACCATGTCTATTCCCGCCTCTGCTCTTAGCAAGCTCCATCGACGGGTTCCCGAAAAAAACTACAGGGTGCACAGCAAGCTCCGGATGGCGTACACAGTGGTCAGTAAGTATTTCATCTTCTGCTCCCGATGCGGGTCGGCAGGTGTATTGTGGACCTCCCTAAACTTGCCAAAGCTCTCCTCAATCTCATCTCGCTCTCAGTCGATCTATGAAGTTGATGTATGAGCCCCACATGAGGGTAGTGCATAGAGCTACCGGTACATGTATATTGTCTTTAGATCATTTTTGGAAGAAGCCACAACCAATTTACCTTTTTTTTTAATAATAGGGGTACCAGGTGCTCCCTCAATGTTCGTAGGCCGATGCAAATTTTGTATCTTATTATAAAACAATTTTTTACTTAGTATTATACTCAGTTATAACAACTTAAAATTTGTGTCCACGACATTTAGGTTACTCTTTTCCCGTTGACATGAGCGGGAAAGAGCACACACTATTGGTAATTTTAGGTAATAATGGGGTAACATTGTTTTGGTAATTTTTAGGGAGTGTGGCTCTTGATTATAGTTTTCATTTTGTATGAGGGCTAGTTTTTGGAACTCCATCAGAGAATGATGCATTACTTTGTTTAGGTCAAGATAGATGAGTCGTTTTATTGTGGTTATGTCAAGCACAAACATGTTTAGACATCCTGTCTTGCATGTATAATTTCATTGTGTTTTACTTTGCTGTGTTTGTATAAGATATGCACATATTCTTCTCCTATCTTGTAAAGAAATAAATTAGCTGCAGAAGATTTATCTTTTACAATTGAGACGTCATCTGAATGGTTTTGTGTTTTTTAGACGCTCTTCATATTTCCAGGAAAGGGCAATCCGGAGAGGGCAACGAGAGGGCAACTCTGGAAAGCTGACATCACCGTCCCATTCGTTGTATGGCCAATAGAAACGTTACAAATAGGCTTATTTTTTTATAAAGAAAAGTTGTTATTTCAGTAATAGTCATTTTACGCATTATAATATTGTTTACACTTTTATGACTTTATGATGTACGTAGTACTATATTTTACATAGCCATCATAAATTATACCTTTACTTTGATACTTGTTTTAATTTTTAATAAAGACTAGAAAATACAACTCTTGTAGTATACCAATGAATCTGTCCTTTTGGTGCTGCAATTTGTTGATTTATTTATTTCCTCCTTCTTTCAAGTCCATGCAGGAGGAAAAGTTTGGTGTGTGGTTTGTATTTTTGTAAATGAGCAAGTACTGCCAAGACAGGTGTGTTTAATTCACAACATAGTCCACTGACAACGTTACCATTAAAAAGTGTGAAATTTTACACCGGCTTTATAATCTGCGAAATTGTTGTTTTTTTTCTCTCTCGCTTCTCTCTTCTACACAAAAGAAGTTGATTCACTTGTGAATACTTGTTGGCAAAATTCAGTTCATATCAAATGTCTTATATTTATAAACAAAACAAAAGGTACTTGAAAGAAACGGTTAATGGTAGGAATTTTAAAATCCTTTTTTTAATATTGTGTACATTCTGCTGTACTTTTTCTCAAATACTACAAGCAAGCAAGCAAGCAAGCAAGCAAATGTGAAAAATTCTTACAAAACAAAAGATACAAATTAAAAAAAAAAAATTGCGTCCACAAGACATAATGAAATGCACAGTAATCGCCTAATTTTTTTAAAGCATAAATATTGCTGCAATCCAGCAGAGCTATATTATGTGCTTAATCTAAGTCTAGTTTCTCGGCTCATGTGTGCAGGTTCCGCTGGCATGGTGTGCTCTTTTTCGGTACCCTGTCGAGACCAAGGGGATATGGGGAGCTTCACGGCGACATTTTTCTGTGCAGAGTCTATGGGATACTGTTTTAACAGTTAAAAGGTGCAAAGACAAAGAAAAGAACAAAACAAAAAATGCTCCCCATGGATGCATTAATTGAGAATATTTGTTTTATGTGTGTAAACTACCAAAACGAATTAATGTTTCAAAGAACATGTAATGTGGTTGCGTTGAGTTGACTTACACGCACACATGCCCCTGTTTGTCGATCTGTTCTCAAATTTTAGTCGGGTGAGCACTGTCAGCTAATTCCATTTTTTCAAGAAATGTAAAACTATAAGTTAACAAATTTATCATAAATAACCTTTAAATCTGAAGCACTCTGTATTTTCTTAGAGTATTTGCGTATAGTACATGCTGAATTTCACTTTAAACGATTCTAATTTACAACAAATTTTACGAAAAAAACATACATTACTTTGGGAATTATTAGTGAACATCAACAACACAACAACACCATGATTGTACAATTCCAATTAAAATACAGTTCGATATATTCTGATTACCCCGAAAAATAAATTCATAATAATTAGAGCATATTGAAAGCAATACTTCTTGCATCATAGGATTGTGTTCTTAAAAAAAATGCCAGAAAGGCTTTAGGTCAGAGTGCCCCAACACTGATTGCCTTTTCGATTGTAGCCCTCTGCATTGACACATTTATAATTTAAAAAAATTTTAATAAAGAAAATGGCTGTATCCTTAATTAATAATGGCTTTGAGCTAGTACTACTAGTATAAGCCACAAGGAATTTTGAGTGTGCTCCATGGTTAACTAAAGGTTTTCACATTTTTGACTCGAACGCATGCTGGTCAACCATTGGTTGACTACTGTGGTCGACCATTTGGAACCAGCCTCAGGACCATGGTTAACATGCTAACATGTGTAAAGCACAGAAGGGAACCAGTGACACTATCGGTAAAAGGCGGAAGCAATGAGGTGTTGAATACCATACAGACGGTTGACTAGACTTCCAAACGAGTCGTTCGGGTGAGTACGCCACTGCGCAAGTTGCTGGTCAGTGGTCAACTCAGTGTGCACACTTCATGTGGACCTCTATTAGGTATGGGTATGACAGAAGCTCCTGCAGTATTATTTACATTGTCTATTTTTTTCATTCTTAAGGTTTATTATGTGCATAAAACCTTTCTTGGTGACGAGTAATGGGGAGAGGTTGATGGTATACAACATTGTGAGAAACGGCTCCCTCCGAAGCGACGTAGTTTTCGAGAAAGAAGTAATTTTCCACGAATTTGATTGCGAGACCTCAAGTTTAGAATTTGAGGTCTCGAAATCAAGCATCTGAAAGCACACAACTTCCAGTGACAAGGGTGTTTTTTTCTTTCATAGTTATCTCGGAACTCCGACGACCAATCAAGCTCTAATTTTCACAGGTTTGTTATTTTATGCATATGTTGAGATACACCAAGTGAGGAGACTGGTCTTTGACATTTACCAATAGTGTCCAGTGTCTTTAAGAAGTATCACGAGGTCACGACCATACAATAAATCGAGCGGGCATCTATAATCAGCTGGTGGTGAACCAAATCACCCTGAAATATAAATTAATTATATAATTCTTTTTACATTCTACACGTATGTGCACAGCCACAATCATGAATATACATTTTGTTCGTGACTGTTTTATGAACAAGAGCTTGGTGAAACCACTGATTATGTCAATATTTGTTATTATATCGCAATTAACAATTGCTGTGTCAATGATACACAAAAAGTGCTTGAGTTTGTTCAATACGACATCAGCAAAAGAAATTACTCAACATTTATACACTGTTCATTTGGTGTCTTTGTACCAAACAGTTTACCCACGATTGTGGCTATGCACTTATCGAAACATCTGTTTGAAACAGCTCGGGAAATATTCTATAGGCCTACTTGCAGGCCATTACAAACAATCGTTAAACTTTAAAATTAGAAGCTTTAAATTTGTTTAAGTCTATTTACAATTTATTTCCCTCTTAGCTCCCAAAGCGAATTGGCACAAATTATAATTTTTCAGCTTGCCTCACAAACAGTAGAATCATGACCAGATGAGACGGGATGCTTGTTGCATTAGTAGCGAGTCACAACTGCAAACACAGATAAAGAGAAAAAATGGACAAATGAACACATTATTCATTAATACGTGGCGTGTCAGGGCTAAGTGGATAAGAGTACTGGACTCACTGGTGTTTCTGATCAGCAGAGTGTGGGTTTTTTGAGTCCTAGCCGTGAAACCTGTGCTCTTAATCAAGACACTTTACCATGGGACGTATAGCCGTTGGTCCTGTGTGCTGTGTAACACACTTGAAAGAACCCTGATGCACTTATTGAAAAGAGAAGGGGTTTGCCCTGGTCTTTTTGGTTTTGACTGGCATCATATTGCGCCACAGCACATTACCAACCATTACATGGTGCTTTAAAGGAATAGCTCTTATACTTATAAATCGTAGGCCCACATACCTTGCATGACAAAATACTGAGTGCCTTGATACACCCCAACAAGGATGTGAAAAAGCGCTACATGTATATAAGGAAAAAAAGTATTACATATTATTAAACCCTAAACATCTTAGAAGTCTCATTTAAGGCACTTACTGTTTTGTCCGGCTTGGTATGTGTAGACCGTTTGGCCAGGGTAGGTGTAAACTGTGTTCTGCACCGGGTAGGTTGTCCTTCTCTGGTGGCAAGTACGCCCATTGACGATCACCGTCTGATTGGTCGGGGGAACCACGTACTGTGTGTTGGGTGCCTGGTAAGTTGTGTAGGTGGTTGTGCAACCCCCATATGGGTTAACCTGAACATGCTGGACAGGGGGTGCCACAACCTGCTGTACTGGGGGTAGCATTACCTGCTGCACTGGAGCCTGGGTGGCGGAATAAGGGGGCGGGGCCATCATGTAGGAGGGTTGTGCAGCAGCAGGAGGCTGAGCTGGTTGTGTCTGAATGGGGAAAAAAGGCAAGAGATTTGAAATTATTGCTATTCTTCTATTTATCATGTATCATGTTTAAAATTATTTTAGTTTAGGTTGTACCGACCAATGACTATGGGCACTTAATGGGGGGAGGGGGGGGGGGGGGGGGGTTACAGCCTTATACAGGCCCGATACTTCACAGAGGCAATGAAGGCGATCGCCTCCATGCCCCCTTGGTCAATGCCATTGGGCCCTTGAAATGCCGTGACAGTAGCCATCTTTACATTTTCCTCATAGGGTGCCCTTTATTATGAAAATGCCTGGGTGCCCTTGCCCTTTCAAAAAACGAAGCATACCTATGTTTGTGAAGTAGGCATGACTTGCATTGAAATAACATCACACCTGTGGACAGGATTGTTGCAAACCTGACTCCTCCTTTTCCTCGGCAGTTTACCTACTTTCGCAAAATTCATGGAGCATTGTAACAATTCAAGAGGGAAAACATCTCCAAAACTTTAACAAAATTGTCACAAAATCAAAGACAGGAAACTTACCAGTGAGTTTTTGACCTCCAGAATTGAAGACTTCCATGAGACGCTGTCATCGACCGAGTCTGTGCAGAACAGAATATTGATCTCATGGGATCTGAGCTCCAGAAGGCAATGCTTGTCTCTACCGGTCGGGGGTGTAGGCGATCCTGAGATTTCCAAACCAGCCTGGTTGTAACAGAATAATAAGAACACGATAAAAAAATAAAATTATCGGCCAAAATTGTGTGTTTTTCTTTTACTTTGTCAACAAAAACGGTCTGCCATTTTGTAAAACCGAATTTTGGCGCTCAGACACATTATTACCCCTGATCACTTCTAGGTCATTTGTTTCATTCCATCAACCATCTCAGCTGCCTTGGCAGTATACAGCCTGTAGTGCCAAGTACGTACATTGTAGCACACTAAGCTAAATCAATCACACAAATCATTTCTGCCCTCACAGGTACCCATTTACCCTGGGCGAAGAGAAGCATTCACAGTTACATTGTAAGTGTCTTGCTCAAGGAAACAAGTGTCATGACTGGTATTTGAACCAACACCCCTTTGACTTTGCCACCAGAACTTGAATTTGATGCTTAACAGGCACGTAAGGGCAAGGGTAGCAAATTTCTTCTAGATCAATTCAAGGGCACCAAGGCAATGACCAGGTGTCACAGAGGCGATCGCCTTCGTTACCTCCGTGAAATATCAAGCCTGCTCTAAAACCCACTGCGCCATGTGCAGCCCCTTGCTTACATTGACTGCATAACAGCTCTTGGGGATGTTGATAGATCCTTGTTCAGAAGTCATCTTTTCATCCTTGTAGAAGTTGAACTTTCCGTTCCGGTACAAAACACAAAAGGAATACTTCCATCGGCTCAAAATGTCACCTGAATTCGGAGTTGAAAAAAAAAAACTGTGAGTATTTTCATCATAATTTTAGTTAAGTTTGTTGCAAGTAAAGCTATTTTCTCATCAGTTTATTACAGCTGAAATCTGTGGCCTGTCACGCCTGTAAATATAACATTTTGACAAACTTGAAGAGATAGGAAATGGAAAAATCATAAATTCAAGATGATTTTTACATTGTCTTCCTTGGGTATTGAGAAGAACAATACATGACATATGGCAGAAACAAAAATGTTGACCATTCTGACTACGAACAAATAAGTCTACAATATGTAAATTACATCAAAATTCTGCCAAGATGAGGCGGCGATAAAACATGAAACATTTTGTCTTTTTTAATAATTTTAAAACAAGAAAATAAAAAAGGATACAGTGGAAAAAAGGATGAGGTTCTGATTTACATTTTTAAGTAGTTTTTTACCAGTTTTTAAATTAATAACTTTATAGTTTTAACAATTCGGCAACTACAACAAATACAACGGAACAGTTTGTGGTTAAGTTAAAATATATGACACTAAAGGTTAACACTAACAGGTCATGACTCCATAAAAGTAAGATAGTCCCGTAGTGAACTCTTAAATGATATCATATAATAAATAACAATATAGTTAAATTCAATTCAAATATTATATTAAACAAATGCAATTTTAAAATTACGATGTCCAAAAAATAACTTTAAAAACTCACTCTGTCTTTGCATCCATGATGCTTTAGCGATACCGTGAGATCTTGTCACTTCTAAACTCGCCATTGCTCACTTCTCAACCTGTTAAAAGCAGTTCAACGAAACTCAATGTTTTATGCCAGTATGGTGTATGATTAATGAATGTAAAACACAATGTCCGGAAAATGGGCAAAACATTCACCATACGACTCAATCAATCAATTTGATTATCAATGAATGTCATTCAATTCAATAATTCCATGAAAATGAACAACAAAGAACACACTTACCGTAGTTTATTTGTGGCCGATCTTGCAAGTATGTCTACTGTTACTTTTTTTTTTAGCCTTTATTTCAAACCAACTTCCCGGTTCCACAACTCGTTTTTTACTCAGTTCTACTAGACTGCAAATCATAAAACGAAACTGTGTATGAATTTACATCGATGGGTATGACCAATAACATAACAAAACATTGTTTTGCCGATCCGCCGAACGCCCGAAAACCCGACGTGCATGCTGGTACATGTAGGCCTTTTTAAAACTGCGGCTCCCACCTTAGTGCACCAGCTTCGACTCTGGCTTTCGCTTTGTTAAGTACGTGCTTGCGGTACGGGATTCAAGCGGGCACATTAGTCTAAGCTGAAGCCCACAATAGAAATACAGCGTTTCGAAAAGGGCCAATAAAAAGCCACTATCACGGGATAAGTCTATAAATAAACCATTACGTCATGTAAATGGTGACGTCGTCAATGTCATCTTTCGTATCGTATCAAAGAAGTGGGGAATTGGCCGAGTAGTGATTCTGTTTGTAAAAAATCAAGCGGGGAACATTGTTGAGGCATGGTTGAGGGAATAAGGTTATAGTTGTGACAATTTAAAATCATAATACTTAATTAGCTAAGACTTCTCAATCTGCCCATGCATGGTGGAGGAGTGAATAATAATTTTTTTCGAGTCCGCGAGCCCCCCTTGTGTCCTCTTAGTCTATAGCATGGAGGTAAAATTCTACCTCCATGGTCTTAGCAAATGGCCGCGAAACAAATTATACATTTTAAAGATGCTATGTCAGATTTTTGGCCGATTTGACCCAAAAATTTTGATTTAAAATTCAATAGGTATTTTGATGAGGGTCGAGAAAGTTACAAGCTTTCATTTGAGCCATTGCGAGCCATTGCTCGTCGAAAGTGCTCAGTGTTTTTGTCGGGATCCCGACAATAATTATATCACGTGACCAATTCTTATGTGTTTTAAAAGAAGCGTTTTAAATTTTTGTCATGGTTCCTGACCATCAAAAGTAAAAGTTAAACTTTTTCCGTTAGAGCGGGTACTCTTTGAAATACCATTCACTTAAAAAATTCTATTTTTAATGTTTGGGGCCAAAAATCTGACAATAGCATCTCTCCAAATCAATGATTTACAAAACAGAAGCTTTACAAAAAAAAAGTTGAGAAAAAAATACACGTCCAGATGCGGTTAACAGTTATAATTTAATGGCTTCTGTGATGACAGGGACCCCATCCCCACACACAACTACGCATCATTATATGGGGATCAGACCACCGCCATGGTTCAAACCCAATTATACACTTTTAAATAAATGTTTTTGAATGTCAATTCGAATTCGATTTGTTTTGTCGGCTTAATTTGCTTTGTTTTGGTTCCATCATGGAGGTAGAAATAGTTCTGTTCATCGTTTTTCTCATGCTCAAGTTTAACTAAATATTCATAAGTGTATTAATTGTCGCCTTTTTATCTTTGCTTGATTGTTTATTTTGAAGGTTTGTTTGTTTACGGTTTTAGCTTTTTGTGGTAAGTTTTTCTTCTTTTGTTTTATCAATGAGTCACAACAACAACAAAAACGACAAAACAAATCGAATTGACATTCGGCAACTGAGGGCGCCCTTTCGAAACTGAAGACGCTAGCGATTCGCCTTTTCTACACAACAAATTCTGAAATCTTTGAAGTGCAGAGCAGCAAATGTGACCTGAAAATACCTGATTTCGAAAGCCAAGGTTCGTAATATACAAAATGATTCAGTTTAGATCTCCATATAGATAGTGTTGACCCAAAGCAGATTGGCTTGATTTTATTACAGATTCGTCAACGATCCCACTGAAAAAAAGCTCTGCTTCAAAATAATTTAATGTCAAAAACGAGTCACAATGTCAAACGATGGGGAATGCCGTCACAAAATGTCAAACTCAGAATTATCTAGAAAATGTAAAAAACGCAGATAACGTTCGTGGTTTATAGATAAAGAATACGGCTATTTGATTATATTTGTGCGATTGGGTTTTAAAATGTTAACTACTTAATCTCGGCTACAGACTTACGAATTCTAGTTTGTATTTTAATTTTGTAGTACAGAAATGAGAAAATAATGACTATGCTATGAATTATTATGATGGATTTGTTGACTTCTTGAACTCTTGTTGGTGTTGTGTAGCTGTAGGCTGAAATCCTATACAAACCCTTAACACAGTGTACTTTGCTATGTATTTGTTGTTTTTCTACTTTTCAAACACACAATAAATTAAAGGGAAGGTACACGTTTGGTAATAACTCAAAACAATTATTAACTGAAAAACTGACTTGGTCACGAGCATTGGAGACCTGTGGTTGTTGTTATAAATGTTGGTATAAAACATTGTTGTGGGAAACGACTCCCTCTGTCTCTGACTCTGAAGTAACGTAGTTTTTGAGAAAGAGGTAATTTCTCACTAAAATATTAGCTTCTAGCTAGAAGACTTCCTATCTGAAAGCACACAATTTCGTCCAACAATGGTGTTTTCTTTTCATCATTTTTTCGCAAATTCGATGACCAATTGAGCCCAAATTTCCACAGGCTTGTTATTTTGACAATTACCAAACGTGTACAATGCCTTTAATTAAACAAATTGGACAAAACAATTTAAACAAACAAACAAACGAGGAATGAAGGGGCTTTTTTTTCTTTTCTTTTTTAAATTTGTTTAAATGGAAAATGGCTGCCGGAACATTTTTTTCTGACAAACAACTGGGCTATATTATTTACAAAAAATATTTAGTTTTTGCTGAGATCGTTAGCTAGCAGTCTTCAAGAAATCTCTAAAAACCCACTTGTTCAATTGATTTGTTGGCTTATTCTGTTTTTTTCTTTTCTTGTTGTTTAATTGTGTGTACTGTGTAAAGCGCTGTGGTACTTTCCTTGGTTAGAGCGCTATACATTTGTGTGTAAATACCTTGATTTTTTTTTTAATTAAAGACAGTAAACACTATTGGTAATTGTCAAAGATCGGTCTTCTCACTTGTTGTATCTAAACATGTATGCATAAAATAACAAACCTGTGAAAATTTCAGCTCAATAGGTTGTCGAAGTTGCGAGATATGAATGAAATAAAATACACCCTTGTCACACGAAGTTGTGTGCTTTCAGATGCTTGATTTCGAGACCTCAAATTCTAAACTTGAGGTCTCGAAATCAAATTCGTGGAAAATTACTTCTTTCTCAAAAACTATGTCACTTCACAGGGAGCCGTTTCTCACAATGTTTTGTACCGTCAACCTCTCCCCATTACTCGTCACCAAGAAAGGTTTTATGATGATAATTATTTTGAGTAATTACCAATAGTGTCATCTGCCTTTAACATGATTTCTAACAACTAAATATAAACAACAAACTTGTTTCTTGTTTTGTTTTTATAGAGAAATCATGAATCCGAACTACCCTCCGCAAGCCTACTCGGCTGGGAGGCCCAATGGTGCACCTCCAGGTATGACCTTGAGCAGACTGAAGGCGCTTGTTTGTTTGTTTAGATTGTCACTCATCAAGGGAACTTGTAGTAGTCGTGGTAGCACGTTTATCCATGGAGGTAGAAATAGGGTTAACCAAGTAGTGCAAAAATGGTAATTTGGACTCTACTATTCTAAGCAATCAATGGGAGCCATTCATGGGAGTCAAATAATTTACTCCCATAAATGGCCGAGCGTGCTAGTCGACGAGATAAAAAGAAAACCACGCAATTTCAAGCATATTTGTGTGGATCATTGTATTCTACTTTTAAAATATCTTTCTACCTATATGCATTTTTTTACAAACCGTTATAGAACGCTCAAAGACCAACTCGACTGATCCAAGGCAACGTGTTCCTTTAAGCAACTCTATATGAAATTGAACCGTGGTCATAATGTCAGTCTCCCGTAAGGGTCTAAGTGTTGTATTTTGTATACACAATACATGTGTATTTTCTTTTTTTTGCGCTGACAGGTTATGGTGGACAACCCAATCCTGCCATTCCTGCCCAGCCTCCTCCTATAGGATTCAATCCGGCTCTGTATCAGCACCCATCCCAAACTCCAGCCTACTCGTCACAATGTAAGTTAACCCTCCTTCTGCATGACCGCTTAATATCATCCAACTGTGTTTTTTTCTAAACTGCAGTTGCATACCCTGCACAAGCTTGCTCAGGGAACCATAACCTTACAAGCTTTGCTTCTTTATGGGTTCCTCCACAGTTTCGCTTAAGTCCATGCTTATTATTCATTTGATTAATCTTATCAAGCAACTTAACTTCCAACTTACATTGCCTTTGATTTGATTTTGATAGTGATTTTGATACTTTGGAAATAAACTGATTGATTGATACCTGATAAATGCATGGATTTGGGCTATGGGTAAAGATCGTGTGGAGGCCCTAAGCTATGGAATGCTCTCCTAAGAAGTGACTGAATCTGAAAACCTGCTTATTTGAGAGCAGTTCCCAACAGACTACTCAATCTGCTCTCTCGTTAAGCCGTTCAGAGCTCCTTTGGTCTTGAAGTGCGCCATATAAGAACGTTTTATTATTATTGTGAATTATTTTCATTATTATTTCTATTCTTATTCTTATTATCGTTCAGCTCCGTATGCCAGTCATGTCAGTTTAGCCCCGTCCCCAGCACAGTATCGCTACCAGCAACCACCACCCATCTACAGCTCAGCTCCAGCTTACCTAACTCAGGCACAAGCTGTGTCCGCAATGTCATACAGCTCTCCAGGGGTAAGCTTCATATTTGCTTTAAAGGCACTGGTCACTATTGGTAATTACTCAAGATCATTGTTAGCAGTATGTAGCATAGTTTTTGAGAAAGAGGTAATTTCTCACTCAAGCATTAAAAGACTAAAAGGCCTGGAGCTTTATGCAACAGGGAAAGAGTTCCAACGAGAAAGGGTTAGTCTTTAAAGATTTTGTCTAAACATTTAGGAAACTTTGAAACACAGATTTTACTAGGTTTTTTTCCCCACCCTTATGAGAAAGAAGGGAAAGATTGTGGAATTTATACTTAAGTTCAATAATTCATTGATTCTGGCACGAAAAAAAGAAGATTTTTTTTAATAATTTTTCTCGTATCGGATTTCTTGTTTATTGAAGGCATACACGTACGCTCCAGGACAGCCGACATATATCCAGCAACCAGCTCAGCCTGTTTCCAATCTGACTGTCGTTCAGCCAGGCAGGAACGTCTATGTGCCCAATGCAACGGTAAGAACTATGTTCCTAGTACATTGGTCCATGTTGAAGGCAAGGGCCCAATTGCTGCTTAAGCAGAGAAGTATGCATAACACCTTTCTGCTAAGCAAAATTAAGCAGCATAGTACGACATGGCTTGAATTTGGGGGAAATGTCTACAAGACATTTTTGACTGGACAAGAATTGATTTTACCAGACCAGAATCAAAGTTAGTTGTACAAACGCCAAGAAGATCTATCTAGATTAAAGCCATTATTATACACATAATGAATGTTTATGAGTGCAATGGTGCGAATATGTTCATGAGTTGAAAGATGGAATGTTCTATTCAACGAGGCGGAGCCGAGTTGAATGGAACATTCCAGCTTTCAACGAATGAACATATTCGCACCATTGCACGAATGAAAAACATTCATTATTTGTTTTATATAACATCCAAGTAGAACTTTGTCATTTTGATTGAAAGAAACAACTTCCAAAACAAACAATTTCAACTGTAGAAGCCGAATGCTAGTAATTTTACTATGCTTTCTTGCAGTAACACCTGCTGCGTTACCAAAGACACGCGCACGCAGTGATGTTTTTACTCAGCTTTTTCGTTCCATCCGAAAAGTACCATTGCACGCTGGCAGCGTGCCAGCGTGCAATGGTACTTTTCGGATGGAACGAAAAAGCACGGCGAGTGACTCAGCGTGCAATGGTACTTTTATTTGCTATCACGTGACGGACAATCCTCCAATCAAATGGCAAGGATCTGCTTGGGTGTTATATAAACACTTTTAGTAAACAGTATTGTCTAAGTCCCACACTTCGTGTATCACAACTTATATATAAAATAACAAACCTGTGAAAATTTAGGCTCAATCGGTCATCGGAGTCGGGAGAAAATAATGGGAAACCCACTCTTGTTTCCGCGCGTTTCGCCGTGTCATGACATGTGTTTAAAATAAATCTGTAGTTCTCGCTAACGAGAATTTATATTGTTTTAATGTTTTCTCAAAAAGTGAAGCATTTCATGGAACAATATTTCAAGAGAAGTCTTTCACCATTACCTTCTGTAAACCCTGTAAGTTATTTGTAAATCTGTGAACTTTTATTTTTTTTTTGTACCGAAAGGGTCCAATGACTTTAACATCTCTTATAAGATCTATCTTATTAGCTAAACCACTGGCCTTGAACATGTGGTCAAGTGTTAATTTTGAGCCCAGATATGACATGGTAACTTGTGGTATATTTGCAACTAAGGGGTCATCGATACAAGCCCTGTGGGTTCTAAATGGCCCTCAAACTAATCAAACATTATATCTTGTATCTGACAGCCTAGCCACCAAAGCAGCTACGACGCAGCAACTCTGGCGGGTCTAGGCTTCGTAGCCGGGGCAGCCTTGGGGAGTGGTCATCACCATTACGGCCATCACGGCTACCACGGTCATCATCATGGCTTCGGTTCTCATCACAATCACCATGGCTTCGGCCACCACTGATTGGACCCACACCCCTGCTTATGTTTTTTTTAGACTCCTTGTCCTAAAGAAAAAGAGTGCAGTGAGTATGTGATGATTAGACAAGGTTTGCCTGAAGGAAAAAAAACAGTGGTCGTTTTTTGTTGATTTGTAGTTAAGCCTTGATTGGTACTGTCTCCATTATAAGTCTTGCAGGTTTTCAAACATTATGGGATACCCTTCTTTGAAATCATCGTCGTTTTCACCAAGCTATGAATCTGCATCGTAGCCATAAATCCATGTTTGGAAAACAAATATTGCATCTTTTTCAAAACTGCTGTTTTGGACGCTGCTTTATTTTTTATTTTCAAATTTTATTACCAACACAAAGTTGTTACACTTCTTTAACATGCAAAGGCAACTTAGTTCATTTTAACAGGTCCCAGCATTGTGAGACTTGCAACAGTGGAAATTAACTCATTTAGAAATCTTTGTGGTTTTTTGGGGGACAATTTTACAGACCGGCGAAACAGAAACCTCCTGAGCATAGAAAGTTTCTGTGTTAACCAAAACAGATTACCGGCTAAAACTCTATGTGATATTCATCGTATGTCACTGGCTCACTGCTGATAAACATGTTTAGCCAATAAATTTGCAAAATCTTATGTCAAAGTTCTAAGAACTATTTTGTTTACCGATGAAAAAAATGAGACAGTCTCAATCAAGGCTTGTTAATATTTGGCCCCCTTTTGACGCACTCGGGCAAGGCTGAGGTTTTTAAAAGACGTTCTTTCTCGTAGTCAGTGTTTCAAATGTAGGCAGCCTTGCCTGAGTGCCCGTGATTGCCAAATGTTTGTTGCCAAAGAAATTGTAAAGGGTTATTTGCAGCATAAAAATTATATTGGGACAGAGATTTAAACAAATTTTTTGTTTGTTACTGATGAAATTATTGCATCAGGAATGGAAGATCAGTTTGACTTGGTTTTGCTCTACTGAGGGCAGGCACTACTCAATAACTCTGATAGTCAGAAGGATTGGTAAATATGCAAACTCCTTTTGACCCTTAGTTGAGGGCGCCCTTCTTCAGTGATATCATATGCATGGACCTTATCGCTAATACTCGGTAAATGGTCATTAGGCGTGGAATGAGGTGCTTGATAGTCTAGTCATCAAGTTTGATCGTTAGCTAGACCAGCATGCACCTCATTCAACAGTTAGCGCATGCGCAATGGGTATTTGCGAAAAGGACTACAGTCTACTATATCAATGTGGGGCAAAACCAAATTGTATGAATTGTTTCTTCGATAAATTTTAGAAATTGGTCACATATAACCCAGAGGGTGGTAGTTAGGGAAACTGGACACCCGTAACAAAATTAAGATTTTACTATTAAACGGGGAGGGTTACAGGAGCTGGCTCCAGTTTCAAGAATTTTTTTACTTTATTTATTTTATTTTGTTTCCCAAAGGAAAATTTAGGCTTTATGTTTTGTATTATTGGTATTACAAAGAAAGTTTATTTGTAACTGGAAACACATTTTGAAACATTGTGAACAAGGGACAAGTCTGACAGTTTATGGAGGCAACGATAGCATTTTTCTCCATGCTCCGCCTGGTCATTGCCCTTTCAACTTTTCCAGTGCAAATTGTCATTTACCTCGATGAGGTACTCCTTATAAATTTTGGTTTGAACCCATACACGGAAGTGTGTTAGCACTGTATACTCAGTACTTTCCTTAGTCCTGTGAAAAAAAATATCACAGGCATGTTACTCGGTTGGGATTCAAACCCATGATCCTTCCAATTCTAGAGCAGTGTTTTACGAACTACACTACCAAGGTTGCGCCCGCGGTAGCTAGAGGCACTTTGAATCCTAGGTACTCCTTTAAGAAGTAAACAAAGACGCCTTGCCCTACATGAACATTAAGTTTCAGGCCTGATGGCCAATCAATTCAGTTTGAATTTAAATTCTACAAACTGAGTGCCTGGTATTCTTAGTTTGTATTTTATTTATTTTTTATTTATTCCCTAAGGATATTTTGTTTAATGTGTTTTTTTTTTTTTAATCAAACAAGATAACACTTCACTTTGTACTTAATGGGCAAAAGTATACCTACCACAAATTTAAGATTCTACAGAGAATATAATCCATGCTTATTGCTTTTCTCTTTGGTGGAACTGTTGAGAGATTAATCATAAAGCTCTTGAACGAGCCTAAATCTCTTGAAATGGTCTTATTAGGGTTTATGCCAGTAAATTAATCAACATGCACTGCACAATGCAGATGGTTAAATCCGATTAAATTTAAAATAAAATAAATAAAAAAATAGGCACAGATTTACCCTCACCCAGTATGTAAACGTTTTAATACTCTACACTCCACTGTAATCAACTTGAACCCTTTCGTGAATGGACCGTTCCGGCTTTCCACTAAGCTCCGTCCACCGCGCACGTGAGCAAGTTAGTGTACGAGCACTCCCAATGACATTCTGTACGATTCTGCCGCGCGTGCCAAATATACGCGCACGCATGACCGAGTTTGTCCGACCACAATCATTGCTGTGATTGGTCAAATGGGTGAACGCGCACAGTTTGATTGACAGGCCGGATCGGTCCATAGCAGTAGGTAGAGGGGTGGGGCCAAACACTCATCTGTGCCTGACAGTGATTTAGCCACCATGGGTGGGGGCGCCGGTGCTTGGCGGGCCTGTCCAGAACTAACAAATTTCGCCCAGCACTCGAGCACAATAAAACTGTGCTGCGCAGCACAGATTTCCCCAAGACTGCACTTTAGCATTGAATGCCCCTTATCTCAACTTGAAATTTTTTGTTGAACCACTCACCCACCCTTGGTGGACTAAATTTAATTTACAGCCCACCACTACAACACTGGTGCCTGGGTACTCCTGGTTTTAAAGAAAATACCAGCGAGTTGACCAACCATTTGAAACCCTTCAACAGCATGGGTTTTGTAGGGTGGAGCAACTGTGCACAGAACTAACTTGTACATTGTGTAGACACATCCCCATTCATCATGAAGCCAGAGTATCATTCAAACTAGGTTAAAAAAATAGCTTCTTATAAAGTTGAGAAAATGCCAACATTATGGCTAGATAACTCAGTTGGTCTGGTGGTTGCAGGTTCAAATCCTGTTCTACCCCCCAATTTTTTTTAGTGTACACCAAATTTGGAACTTTAATTTACCCAGTCGGTTTCCTCGGTGGTTTATTACATATCATTCAAAACCACAGTGGGTCCTGCTGAGTAAACCAGCGTAAACATAAATGTAGATGGTCAAACAGTAAGAGGGTTGACTGTGTACTGTGTATGCATTCATTACATTATAATATATATGAGCCAGGCTTAGCGCATCTATAAATTTAAGACTACAGTGGATGATACCACCGAACGAAAACAGTAGGAGGGTTGACTGTATTGTGTGGATGCATCACCCATGATATCTTGATGATGGTCAAACAGTAGGAGGGTTGACTGTGTTTTGTGTGGATGCATCACCCATGATATCATATTGCAGGCTGGTATACATTGTAGTTCAAAACTAGTTGATGATGGTCAAATAGTAGGCGGATTACTGTGTATTGTGTGGATGCATCAACACCATGATATCATATTGATGATGGTTAAACAGTAGGAGGGTTGACTGTATTTTGTGGATGCATCTACATGTACATTACAATATCATATTGCAGTCTGGTATACATGTAGTTTAAAACTAGTTGACGATGGTTAAACAGTAGTAGGGTTGACTGTGTATTGTGTGGATGCCACTACACCATTGAATCATATTGCAGGCTGGTACGGTTCAAAACCAGTTTGAAATGGTCAAACAAAACAATAAGAGAGTTCAATGCTTTCCGTAAAGTTTAAAGTCAATTTTTTCGCATGCCATGTAAAACTCTGTAAACTCAGTATATAAGTTTTTCAATTGTTAAAACCGCCCCTTCACAACAAAACATCCCCATAGAAACGCATAACTGAACTAACGCAAAGAGCAGTTCAATTGCTTCCAAAGGTTAACAACTCTTAGATGTTCTTATTAATGTCAATGTAACAATTCTGTTGTTCAGATTTTTCACTAAAACTTAAAGCCTTTTTAAGAAGCTGTGGTACGAACAAACGAATCCTCGAAATGATGCAATGAAAACCAACACCACTGCCAGCTGCTTTTTTGTTTTTAGTGGAACAAAGCAATTTGAGGCATTCAACTGCAGTGCATGCAAACATGAGCGCTTGGACCCAATTTCATAGAGCTGCTTTTCAAAGTATAAAAAGCTGCTAAGCAAAACAAACTTATGCTTACCAGAATGAGGTTACCAGTAAAGATAACATTTTATATGCACAAAATGTAACTGGGAGCCTGCTTAGTTGTGCTTAGCAGAATAATGTTTCACAATAGCAGCTCTATGGAATTGGGCTCTGGGAACAATACTGTGTCCCGAAGAAAAGTATTGAAATTTGGTTTGATACTTTTCTCGGAGATTGGCAGAATTGATTGCCTGTTTGACCTGAACCAAAGGTTGGCATAAGTTGGCAATGCATTTTAGTGTTTCTTTTTAACCGTGTGCATAGCACACCTTGGTCCCAATTTCATAAAGCTGCTTAAGCATAATATGCTTAAAAGAATTCTGCTAAGCAGAAATGAGCAGGATACCAGGCACAAAGTGTACTCGTGAAATGGTAGTTTGGCTGTTCATTTTGTTGTGCTTCAAGCCACTTTTTGTGCTTAAGCATCTCTATGAAATTAGGCCCTGTTCTTATATCAAACCATATCTGTGGACTGGATAGTTTAAATGTGTGTCCTTAATAAGCGTTGTAGAAAAAGGTTAATTCAGAGCAACATGGTCATAAGACAAACTTCTTGCAAATCCTTTGCCTCGGTGTTTATTCAACATTCCCAGATGTAGAACCTTTCCTTCATCGATGGTTCCACCAACCCATTATTAAAGGAACACGTTGCCTTGGATCGGATGAGTTGGTCTATAACAAGCGTTTGTAATGGTTCGTTATAAAATGCATGGTTGGAAAGATGTTTGAAAGGTAGAATACAATGATCCACATTAATTTGCCTCGAAATTGCATGGTTTCCTAGGAAAACCGAGCAATTTCGAGGCATGTTTGTGTGGATCATTGTATTCTACTTTTACAACATCTTTCTAACCATATGCATTTTATAACAAACGGTTACAAACGCTTTTCAAAGACCAACTCGACCGATCCAAGGCAACGTGTTCCTTTAAGTGTGAAGTATAAGGGCCTTGTCACAACTTTTACAGGCAATTTGAAGGCAACCAAATGCAGTCAATTCTACAAGACAACTTGGGTAGCTTATGAGTCATTTTTCAAACAATGTCAAATAATTATGTGAACATTGAAATGTGAATGGCTTCTTTTCATGGAGATTGCCTGGAACCGATTTTAAAATGCCTCATGTGACCTGGGCCCAATTTCATGGCTCTTCTTACTTTAAGCAAAAAATAGACCTTTACCGAAGCAGGTAATTCCGCACTAATGTCAAAAGTATTTCCTGGTTTAGCAGGGAATTTTTGCTTCTGTCGTACATACTCCATGTTACTAACTACGCATTCTTCGCTTACACAGCTAGCACAGAAATTTGGCGCTTGCACAGTAAGCGGAGAATGGTGATTGTAAGCACAGAATTCGGCAGTAATAAGCAGAGCCATGACATTAGGCCCAGGGCTTTGGTGTGAAAGTGTTGCATTGACTAACGACCATGTTGCACTGATCCAACAGTACTGAAATCTTTACAGTATGAAATATTTGTTATAGATTTTCCTTTTTTTCCAAGTCGTACTTTTATCTTTTGGTAAATCCTTACTATATGATTTTGTAATAATAATTATAAGTAGGGTAGCGACAGTCAGCTTTTATCTATAATTTTTTTAGTATTTAATATTTTTTCTATTAAATATCTATGTTATTATCATGTAAGTGATTTGATAATGCTAGTTTAAGGACATGTTATTTATAATAAAGTGTCCAGAGGTATGGTACCACATTCAAATTCTGATGATTTATTTCAACCCAGTAGTTTTATATGCAGCAACTCCCTCTTTTGGCACTTGCACAGTAAGCGGAGAATGGTGATTGTAAGCGCAGAATTCGGCAGTAATGAGCAGAGCCATGAAATTAGGCCCAGACTGCACTGGAACAAGTTTAATTCACCCATTTCATTGTATTGTATGCAACCGAATAAACCGATACCCCCACCCCTCCCCCCCCCCTCATACCTAGTAAACTAGTACAAGTTTTAGCCAACCGACTCCCTGACCTTGCAGACTAGTACTAGTTTAATTGGCCCAGTTCAGTGTTTTACATGCAGCCATCACCCTCGCAGACTAGTACGAGTTTAATTCACCCAGTTCAGTGTTTTACATGTACATGCAGCCAACACCCTCCCCGATGCTTGCAGACTAGCACAAGTTTATTATTTCACTTAGTTCAGTGTTTTACATGCAGCCAACACCCTCCCCGACTTCGCAGACTAGTACAAGTTTAATTCACCCAGTTCAGTGTTTTACATGCAGCCAACAACCTCCCCGACCTCACAGACTAGTACAAGTTTAGTTCACCCAGTTCAGTGTTTTACATGCAGCCAACACCCTCCCTGACCTCGCAGACTAGTACAAGTTTAATTCACCCAGTTCATCATTGTCTTTAATTTGAAGCCAACCATTTCCATGACCTTGCAGACCAGACTAGAACAAGTTTAATTGGCCCAGTTTATCATGCAGCCTACACACCCTCCCTGATCTTGCAGACTAGTACAAGTTTAATTCACTCAGCTCATCAAATTTCTTGCAGCCAACCCCCTCCCCTGTGATCTTGCAGGCTAAGACTAGTACAAGTTTAATTGACCCAGTTCATCATTTTCTCTACCCAGAGGTTCACTTTGATCCTTAACAGCAGGGAAATTTGCAAAGTGAATTCTCAAGTGTTCCAAAGCTTTCCTTGTTGATGTATTTTCTCTTTTCTCCTTATCAAGTTCATCTTTAGCACCTTGAAGTTCCTCGTAGAGACTCTTAATCTGTCGCTCATAGTCCAGGCGGATCCCGTCCTCCCTGACGATGGTCTCCAAAGCGTTCTTCTTTCCGACCTGTTGCAGTTCTCCTTTGAGTTTAACTCCAGTCAGCTTCTCGACACTGAGCTCATGTCTTAAAGCCGTGAACTGCTTCTTGAGCTCTTGTTTGGACTCTTTAAGTTCATCAATATCCTCTTCCTGAAGTCTCGTAATCATCCTGCAGTGCTTTAACTCTTTCTCTAAATGGTGGCAGCGGAGGGATAGCCTCTCCGTTTCCTTGGTCTTTTCGAGTAGCTCTGTGTTCTTAACGGCAAGGGCTTCCGACTGCCTCTTGCATTTGCGTCCAAGTTTCTCTCTTTGCTTTATCGCAAGGCTAAGCTCAGCTTGGAGTCGTGTTTTCTCTTGTTTTGTCTCCTCAGTCGCCTGGCGTAGAAACGCCAGCTCCTCAGCTGTCCAGATACATTCTTCTTTATTAGTTGGCGTTTTCCTTCCAAGCTTAGATTTATCAGGAGATACGATTGGAGACTTTTGTGGAAGATGCTCAGACAATGGCTCTCCTACCTACATAGTAAAGAAAGGAAGAAGATTGTTACCAACAAGTCCTGGAGTTACATGCAGGCCATGCACGCAGGTCATGGCCTCTGTTTCTCTTGTCTTGGCCTTGGTGCCCCTTTTACAAGTTTTCCGTTGATTTTAAGATTTTTCAATGGAAGTGCCCTTTGTAATGGCCTTGCCCTTTTTAAAGATGAAATTTCATGCCTGTAATTTGTCATTGAAAACACTATTTGGGAATGTGGAAAGGGCCTCCTCACATTACGGCCCGCGGGGCCTTCCTCAATTGTCTAAACTCTGAAAAGCAACTGGCTTCTTTTCATTCAGTTGTTGTGATAATTGTACAAAACCCTCCTCCCGACAGCGGGAAAATGGAGGGAGGGCGTAGATTTAAGATTATCGCAACAATTCATTCAGTTGACCTCATCCTCACCTGGATGCATTTCTGTTGTCGTTCTTTTTCAATCTGATTCAGATCGATGCGAACTCTGTCGTACATTTCCTGAATACGCTTGATGTACTCCTCCTCATCATCATGAGGTTTCAAGCTGGGACTGTCTTTCCCTTCTTCTTCTTGTGATGTTGTCGACTTGTCCAAGGTGTAAGTGTAGAATGGAGGGAACAGGTCCTCAACCCAGTGTTTTTCCATCTTCGAAAGTCAGATTTGTTTCGTTGCACTCTGTTGTCGTCTTGATTTTGCTGTGCATGGTCAAAATAAATGGTAGGCCTACATATTTTTAAATAATCATCTTATCACAATATTACAGTACACTGTAATTATAAAAAATAGAAAAAAAATCTCAAAAAATTATAAAACTGTAATTATTTTTACCCCTACGAATTTACTTAAACCTTCTTCCTCCCCCCCCTTCTTCCTCAACAATTGATCCGCCCCGATCATGCATGGTTCGAATGAATGAATGTATGAGATATCACGGTCATGATGAGCAGTTTTTGATACACAATAAATACCATTCAATACATGTATGCTCAATGAATGGAGTGCTTGTTTATATTATTTTTAATGCCTCCCCTGTCTGTTCTCTAAATAAACGTTACCTTCACTGTTCACTCAGCTCAGCTCAAAAGCTGACACTGATTTGTAGAAAGCATGGAGGAAAGATGTAGAAAGTAAGCTGTTTATCGGATCTCGGACGGTCTGAACAGATTGATCACACTCACAGTGTATTTAAAAAATAATTCTAGCAACAATAGAGCAAGAATACATACCAGCCCAAAACCCCAAGTCGATCATCGAATGAAGTCAACAAAAGCAGGATCAACAACAATCACTCAAAACTCGTCAATTGGTGGCGCTGTTCGTCGCACACGTAGACGAGGCAAAAAAAAAAGTGTCAATGCAAAAGGCATGTGTGCAGCAACATTCCGTGCATTTACTTTTGACGTGAATCTGGCGGTGACAGCGAGAGCTGCTGAGTGTACATTTTGCTTGGGAATTGCTGTAAGTTTCAGACTCTTTTGGCCAAATATATTCTCTATAACTGTAACTACAAACATGACCACCAATAACAGAAAATTTCATTATTTGGGAGAGGGCCGGGGACAGGCCGAGGAACAATGTTATTCAATTGTTCATTTCAATCATTTATTTTATTACAATTTGTGAATTTTGTTTCTCCATTTTTGATGGATGGGGCGGGGGGGGGGGCGGCAAGAGGTGGTGTCAGAGGTTCCGAGCGATGGGCTACAGCCCCCGCCCTCTGCTCCCCCATCATCTGCCTCTGGCTGGCTGCTTACAGCATGCCGAGTGCTACCAACTTTTTGGCACTGCCTGGTGGCCAGTCATTCATGACCAGTTTCGCAGCTGGTGACTTGAGAAGTTCTTCATTTTCTTTGTGATTCAAATTATAGTCCTCAAGACAAAGTCAAATAATTTAACTGGACATGCTGGGCGTGCTGTGCGTTACAATAATTGTAACGCTCTGGCATTGTCCGGCAAAGGTTTACCCTCACCACAGAGCGTTACCTTACATTTACAATTAAATGAGCCAGGTGCTGCTGCTTGTGCCTGTTTTTTTCAAAATGTTGATATCTGCAGTCCATAGCACTATCATCAGTGTATGTGCTGTATCTAGTGCGACTGCAGATGTAAATAATAATAAAGTGCCCCAGTTTTATATTATAGTCACCTAGCTACTAACCATGCTAACTTGGTCTATAGTCACCTAGCTACTAACCATGCTAACTTGGTCTATAGTCACCTAGCTACTAACCATGCTAACTTGGTCTATAGTCACGGAGCTATTAAAGGGTATATGTACTTTTTGTAGGACAAAAAACACAAGTGACAATGTCCACAGATTTACATTAAACTTACACAGTTTGAAGATTATGATGGTAGACAACTTGCCCTGAAAATATTACTTGCTGAGGTGCTGTAGTTTTTGAGAAATGAATAAAACAATGTCATGAAAATAATTTCCGTCTCAGTGATTATGAGACGAAAATTATTTTAGCATCTAAAAACGTATTTTCATGTCATTGTTATACTCATTTTTTAAAAACTACAGCACCTCAGCAACTAATATTTTTAGGTACGCTTTCTACTATCAATATCTTCAAAAGGTTTAAGTTTGATGCAAATCTGTGGACATTGTGTTTTGTGTTACAAAAAGTACCCAAATCCTTTAATAAGCCCTACACAACCAGCCAGGGATATCTTATACAACGGTTTGTCCCATTCATTATTATTTTGTTTCTTGATTCATTTCATGTTCTTAATTTTGTTTTAAAAAATTGTTTGATCATCCAACTTATGGTTGGTTTAATCTATTTTATCCTTTCACCTACAGGCTCCATATTCGAACATCATTTGATGCTACTTTGCATGAGGCCCTCCGCATAATAACTTCTGTAAGGAGACGAGCCAAAAACCTCCCAATCTGTCAATTGCAGACACTCATTACATCTATTACTCCATAAAATTTTAGATTCAAATTGCTCAATTCATCTTTTGCTCCATATGATCTGAGGAGTGAGATCGGGATTTGAAGGAGTCATGATTGCAGCATGCTGTGCGCTGCTGTTGCTGTACACTCCGCTGTCTGATGCCAAGACAATGAGTGGAATGTTTGAGCCAGTAACAGCAGCAGGGAGCAGCGGTCAGTACATCGGCAAGTTTTGTTTCTCGGGTAAGTCCATGACGAGCAGAGTTTGCACAAATTGCATCCCCTGCATGTATCCTGCATCTATGATAATTCTTGTCAAAGCTTGTTCAGGTGAGAAGAAATTGAAGAGATTTCAGTTTTAGACATGAGGAGATGAAAACCCCTGAGAAATATTTCAAAGAAAACCCACGCAGTCAGGTAGCGACTGAAAACGCAATCCACATACATGTACAGTGTAGTGCCCTTGGTGGGATTCAAACCGCAGTCCCAGAGGTGGAAGGCGAGGCAAGACACCACTATGTTCAAACCTTACTATTGGGACCATACCAGGTGTCTTTCTCAAACCTTAGCTTGGGCTTCTTCACTAGCTTGGGCTTTGTGTGCTGCGTATGAACTGGCTTCGAGGCCTATACATTTTTTGGAGCTGCGTGTATTTTGCACATGGTGGCGGTTTGAACATCAGCAGAGGGAGCCTGGAGCCCAAGCCGAGTTTTGAGAAAGGGCCAAATTTCATGGCTCTGCTTACCATAAGTAAAGAATTTGTGCTTACGGAAGCAGGGAATATATATTATTTCAGGTATTAGCAGGGAGTTTTTGCTTGTGCGCGTGTCTATAGGCCCTACTCTTTGTTACTAGGAATTCTTTGCTTACTGTTTTAAATATTAAAGCAAGATCTTTCTGTGCTCAGCGATTCCTTGTGCTTAATAGGCTTTATGAAATTTGGCCCTTGGCTTCACTGGATCATAGATTGCTATGGCTTAAAAGTTAACACTAAAATGTGAGTCAGTCAGTTTAGTTTCTAATTTGTTTGAAACTCGTCCTTCTGTTCAGGTCATACTGGGCGGATCCAGCATGAGCGACCAAACAACAATCTGTTTTCAGGCAAGTTGTATCTTTTCTCGACGGAAGAGTGGGAGCGAAGCCTGGCAAGGAAGAGCAAAGATGACGGAACCGACTGCGCAGCTCGGCTGGCAATGGCTCAAGGCGTTGGTAAGGGATTGTTCAAATAATTTGTTATTAATTATGGCTTCTTATATAGCACCCATATCCGTCACTCAGTGGCGCTAAATGCACTTAAACATGCGGTATTGTTCCTGAAAGATATTGTGGAGTTTCGTTTTTGAAGTATGAGACCTTTTTCTTTATGGCACCATGTAATGGTTTACAAGGTGCTGTGGCGCAATATGCTGCTGATCAGACCAGGAACACTGGTGCAAACCCCTTCTCTCTCATGATAAGTGCGCTGGGTTCTTGTACATGCATTACACAACACAGGGGACGAAGGACGCAGCAATAATGGTAAAGTGTTTGGCTTGAGGACGCAAGTTTCACGAGCAGGACTCAAACCCACACTCTGCTGAGCAGAAACACCAGACATCGAGTCTTACGCTCTTATCCCTTATCCGCTTGGCCACGACATGCCAGTAACTCTTTCCACCAGAGCCATGCTCCCTACAAAATAGTGAGAAATACAGAAAATTAAGACGCTCTCTCTTGCTCAAAAGCTGAAGAGACCGTTCCTTAAGGCCACTACATCAAACTTAACTATTTGCTGTAAATACGTGAATCACAAAAGCTTGAATGAGACAGATGAACACTGAGGGCGCACTTGGGTTCCCTACATTAATTAAAAATAACCAATTCTTATTGTCCCGTCCTTGTACTTGCAGTACCACTTCATGACAAAACGGCCAACTACACGCTGAACGATCTCAAGCAGCCCATTGTCTTACATGCAGTCTATGCTGACATGTACACGTGTAGTAGGGTACCACCACCGGCTGAGCTTCCTACAATGGACTACGTTTTACACTTCTTCAATGCGGACAGACACGATGAGACCGTCAATCACTTCAGCTGCGAAGAGACAGGTAATTTGTGAACAGGAATTTCTCTCAGTATGCATGGTACACATTTTACACTGGACATTTACTTGAGGATTTTTTATTTTATTTGTCAAACTTATGCCCATGTTTCACTTGAACTAAAGGCACTGGACAATCCTTTGGTGAATTTCAATTCAATTCAATTCAATGAACATTTATTTTCATGTCGACAATAACAATTTCAGGATACACTAGAAAACAAACCAGTATTCTCACTTGGTGTATCCCAACATCATAATATACGTGAAATAACAAACATGTGAATATTTGGGTTCAGTATGTCATCAAAGTGGCCAGGGAATTTCCATGAAAGAAAAAAACATCCCCTGTTGCTCATGTGTCCTTTCAGATGCCTAATAAAAGGCTTAAGATCTGAAGTCTTTTTTTATATTTGAGTGAGAAGTTACTTCTTTCTCAAAAACTATGTTACTTCAGTGGGAGTCTTTAACTTGTCCTTGGTTGCCAGTCCATTTTTCATGTTGTCCATCTTTTGTCATTTCTTCGGGCAGTGTATCCAGCCCGTCTTCACAATTATTTATACTACCAACAGCTCTCCATTGCTCGTTACCAAGTAAAAAAGTTTTTATACTGGACAATGATTTTGAATAATTAACATTAGTGTTCAGTGCCTTTAATAACAACCTTTTAATTTATTGGAATGAAATTGCAAGTATGACCTTAAGTTGTTGTTTGTTTGGTTCCTCTTCAGGTCTGTTGGGTTTCTATGAGATCCTGACGTTACTCTACTTCATTGTGGGATGTATCTGGGCACCAAGACTCTATGAGAATCTCAGGAAGCGAGGGCCGATGCATGATGTAAGTAGAACACCAATTACCTCGATGATCAAGTGCAAGATGAACTCGTCCACTAAAGACCTTTTCACTGTTGATAAACAAAGTGCGCCAGTTTGCATGGCAATAGAGTGGTCTATCTTTTTCATAGTGCAGCCATCTTCCATTTTAATCAATGTGATCTAACCGAGGCTGGAAGGACAAAAATAGACTGGTACAATGAGAGAACCATTATTCATTACTGCTGATGCACACAGAGAACAAGACGATTGCCTTTTTTGGATTTGTAATTATATTCTTAACGCTCTTATTAAAGCCAAACGAGAAGAGAGAAGACAATGAAGAAATTTCATAACTTGATATTGGAGGAAAACCCCTGAATAGGGACTGAAAACCCAATCCACATAGTGCCCCTGCTGGGATTCGAACCGGGTTCCAAGAGGTGGAATGTGAGGAAAGACACCACTTTACCTTCCTCTTGTACAGAAGTATCTTTCCTAAGAGCACCAAATTATGTGAAGTAAGGCCTTGCATGCTGATGAAACTGAACTATTACACCAATTGTCCATTTACAATCATGTAAAGAGTTTTCTTTGTTTTCATTCTTGGCCAGGTGTTGGTGATGTTGACGACAGTACTATGCCTTCAAGCAGTAGGATCACTCTGCATGTTTATTCATCTGTATAGCTATTCCGTGGACGGTCAAGGATCACCGCTAATGGAAAATGTCTCAGAATGTAAGTTGTGTTACAGCAGCTAACGTCTCTAATGAGGCTCTTTTTTTTTTTTTTTTCTTTTTTTTTTTTTTTTTACTCAAGATTGTTCAACCACCATGCAAACAGCTTAGATCGTCCACATCTTCTCATCAGTTTATCATGCCCAGAACCCATGCTGTATCATTTGCATATCGCTCACTCTCCTAATACGTCCCAAAAGAATGGAACACTCTTCCAAAATCACATCTAGGATGCTCAGACTACCTACTCATATTTTCATGAAACTGCTCAAATGTTATCTTTTCCAACAATGTACTTTAGTTTCATGTTACTGTCTTGATGAGTGTGCCTTTGAACATTTATAGTTGATGTGGTCGATATACACCAATTCAGGCACGCACCGGGCGCGCAAGTGTTGAGCACCGCGGCCATTGCTGAGGTAACATGTGCCTAGTTTTGTGCACAGAGACATAAGGAAATCATGTTTCTTTTCTCTTTTTATGGAAATTTAATGTCTTTCTGGACAATCTATGCGATTTCTCTGACATGGCTGCACTATATGACGATTTACGACATTCTTGCTATTTTTTTTTTTAAATAAAGCACAAAGCAAAATACTGAAATTCTGACAAAACCTCATTTAAGTGACTATTTTATGCAGTTTCCGCGCATTTTCTCCCTAATTCACCTAAGACAAGCACCGTTTTCAAGGTGATTCGGTTTGTATTTAGTTGCACATTTTGTAGTCAGTGATCTTCTTTCATGATGTCCTGTTAAGGAAAATGTGATAGTCGTTGAGGAAAACATCTTGTGTCCATCAAGAGTGAAAAGAAACATGATTTCCTCATGTCTTTGTGCACAAAACTAAGCACATGTACACCTCACCAATGGCGCACGGTGCTCAACACTGCGCGCCTGAACTGGTGTATATCAATATTTTCTGAATGAATGATTGTTTGATTGGTATTATTTCTGACCAACACTAAATTATTTATGTTTTGCTTTACTACCTGTATTTAATAACTCTTTTCCAATTGGGGTTTTTTCCTACTTTTTTTAATCTACTTTTAGTTTTGTTTGCCTCCATGTTTACTTGCTTGGCTGCTTTCTGTACATTTAAGTTTTTAAAATGTTATTTTGATAATTTTATTGAAAAGTATTGAATGGTCTGGGTTATTATAGTTTTATTATAACATGCTTTGGGATAATTTACATTAGGTGCCATACAAGATATTTTTATATTGATTTTTAATAATTATATCTAATATAATAATCTAATAATAATTATCTAATAAATTTCCATCTATTAAATTATTTTTTATTATTATAATAACAGTTTGATTTCATTTTCCAGTGGCAGACATCGCTGCTCAGTTTGAGATGCTGTACATGATGCTGAGTCTATCTCTGGGCTGGACGCTAGGCTCGGCTAAAACTCATGTCAAATCAGAAGTCTGGAAGAGTTCACCGTTAGCAAAGTTAGCTGCTGGAATGGCCATCACACAGGTAAATAATGGCTGCCAATGTAAATATAGCATTGTCATGGAGAAAAGCTACCTGGGCAAACTAAGGGGTCTAGACTTAAAGGCAGTGGACACTATTGGTAAATACTCAAAATAATTATTGGCATAAAACCTTTCTTGGTGACGAGTAATGGGGAGAGGTTGATGGTATATAACATTGTGAGAAACGGCTCCCTCTGAAGTGCCATAGTTTTCGAGAAAGAAGTAATTTTCCACGAATTTGATTTTGAGACCTCAGATTTAGAACTTGAGATCTCGAAATCAACCATCTAAACGCACACAACTTCATGTGACAAGGGTTATTTTTCCTTCATTATCTCGCAACTTTGATGACCGATTAAGCTCAAATTTGCACAGGTTTGTTATTTTATGCATACTTTTCCATCATTTGAGACATTCAATCACAGGCTGAAAACACATCTATGCAAAGTGATGATGCCTCCATACTTAATTAAGTTTTCTGCTTTGTAAAAATGCTCTCTTTCTGGTGGTCATACGTACTGTTTAGAATTGTTCATGAATTATGGAAATAAATGTGAGTTTGATTTGACTTGAGTTGAATCTTGTATGACTCTCTTATTCACAGAGTGTGCTGATTCTGTGGGAGCAGGTGTGGTACTACGACCACAGTCCTTATCATTCTCACCAGAGTGTGACGGGTCTCTTGATCCTAGTCTTGCGGGTAGCCTTAGCGTTGCTCTTTGCTCACACGCTCCAACAAATCTTGCCCAAGGAAAGGAGCGCCATGAGGCGTGAGTTTTACAGCAGTTTTGCCAAGGTGAGTGTTAGATCCAGGTACACTCTAGCCCTTTTAAGGAATTTCAAAGACTAAGAAATTCCTGTTTTGATCTCATTCTCACAGCGTTGCCTGCTGCCATGCGTACGTGCGTACATTCACGTGTAACAAGACATAAATAAACTTATGTAATTCTTGGTCATTGTATCTTGACTACTCGGCGTTAACACGCAAACGCACCGTAAGATATGCGCGTTGTGCATCTTGTGTATGCATGGCACACTGTGAGAATATGATTAAACAGAAATCATAATGTTAGGAAGTGTATTATTTCACAAAAATTACAGATTTGTGAGGATAAATGACGACCAAAACCCTCCGCAGGAAAATGTATGCTGCCATGGAATGTGAATCTTTTGGAATTAGTGGCTTCATGCAGGGCCCAATTTCATAGCGCTGCTAAGCAAAACAATTTGCTTAGCATGAAATTTCTCCCTTGAAAAAAACAGTTTTCCATGTGATTTATAGGATAAGCAAACAACAGCTGAATACCAGTAACAAGCAACATGAAACAACAGGAAATGTTGTTTGTAATCCCGTTTTTAACAAGGATGAAATTTCATGCTAAGCAAATTAGTGGCTTCTTGCAGGTTATAAGTTATGAAGCTTTGAAAGTTTTCCGCCCCAGAAAAGGACCCTGATATAGTACAAAAGTGTAAGGCTGCCAAGGCTAGAGCAATTCCTGGGTTCTGTCTTGTTTTTCCCAAGACTCGTGGAAAGACATCAGCTCTTGCAATGCCAAGGTTGTGGGTTCGAATCCCACCAGAGGGATTTGCTTGTGGATTTTTTTTTCACAGAACTTGGACAAATACTGAGTATACAGTCCTTCAAAAACAAATTACATTCCTTATCCCGATTCTAACATAAATCAACTCTCGTTGTAAAAGTAAGTTTGTATTATAAAGTTTGAATTTACCATTTTTTTGCAGTACTGTTTCCTGTGGTTTTTCGCATACCCAGCATTACTTCTAACATCACTCTTCATAGCGCAGTATTTAAGAAGAAAGGTAAAAACTAATTTTATTTTTAGTCTTTGTATTCTCTGACCGAGCTATGGTCATTTACACGTACCGACCCATACATGTATACTGGTATAGGTCGACGGCTCGATCACGCTTTAGCTAAATCCTTCTCAGCTACAGGGAAGTGTGTCCATCCCAGACTCCCACATTTATTATTAGTTAGGGCTGCTCCACAGCACTCTCGAAAACAAATTGTACTAACCCCACTTCCATTTTTGACCCCACCCTTTTCAGGTTCTGACCGTAGGAGCCGTCTCAGCCCAGACCTTAGCCGTAGTTCTCTTGTATCGATTGTTCCTCTCTCGAAGTCTCTACTGGGAGGTTTCGTCCCTCTCCTCTACGACCCTCCCTCTTAGGATGGATAAGAAGAATCTTAGCATCAAGCTCACCTCATGACGAGAAGCACTTTCTCATGGAAATCTCAAATTTTAATTTAAGCTCGCATTTTAACCGATGACTGTAGAGCGTCGAAGGAGCAAAGGAACTGGGGCTGAAAATAATGTGAAATCTGGTGACTGGACACATTTCAGTTTCACCCACTGTGGTTTTGAGTGATAGACAAACTACAGGCCTGATACCTCATGGAGGCTAAAAAGGCGATTGCCTCCGTGTCCCTGGTCATTGCCTCGGTGCCCCTCAAATGCTCCCCACAGTAAAAATGTATATTTTCCTCATAGGGTGCCATTTATCAAGGAGAAAATGCCTTGGTGCCCTTACCCTTTCAAAAACGAAGCATACAGGCCTGAAACTATACTGGCCTGTATTAGGGTGTCATGTGTGGTGAATGTATCTGAACGGTTCACAGTCAGCCCTCCCACTTGGGTGGGATTGGAACCCATGACCTTTGCATTGCCAGAGCAAATGTCTTACAACTTGAACACCCAACTAGCCGATGGCTTAGTGTTAATGTATGGTTTGTACACAAAGGTTTATGGGTTTTTTTAAATGGTGGAATGAAAATCATGGCTGCAGATGAAAAGTAAATAACAAAATGTGATTTTCAATGATGTTCAAATTCTAAGAAAATTTCCATTTTATTTATCACAAAAACCTCCTCGACCTGTACAATTTTCATCTTGATTTTCAAATGCTTTTTCGGGAACTCTTAATTTGCATGAAAAAAACTTGATAGTACATCAATATTTATTGTAACTTGGTGCTCCGTGACTCCTGAATAACCCTTTTTAAAGACTTTTTACTAATAGTGTTGATTTTTTATGACTTCTTGTTTTCAGCAAAAATATCTGACTGTACGACAGTTACAGCTCGCATTATTTTAAAACCTAAAACATTACAATTCAAAGTTTCTTTTTAAATGTAGATATGGTCCTTACATTTACAGTTGTAAATGTCAGGACTTGGCCTTTGCTTCAACCTTTGGGGTTGATACACGTATTTCTCTACAGCCAAAAGTAAACTTTTTACGCCACTAAAAATGTTCACTTAAGAATTAATTTATGAACTAAATTGTGCTTTTGTATGCAGTCTACCAACAGTAACACTTCTTTTTAAGCCTGCATGAAACCCTTTTACCAATAATGTCTGATGCCTTGAAATTATGTTAATTCCGAGCACGAGGTAAGGCATTCTTTAAATTGTCAGTAAATTAGTTTTTATTGCTGTAAATTGTATATTCGAGCCAGATACTTCAAAGAAGCAACAGAGGCAATTGCCTCCTTGCCCCCTCGGTGCCCCTCCCTTCACCGAGGTGCCCCTTACTTGGGGAAACGCTGTCTTGCCTCTACAAGAAAATAGTCTAGGGTCTGTTTCTTGTTCTCCAGTAGTTAAGAATAATTAGAGTATTTTAGATTTTTAGAATTAGATGTTGCCGATTGATTAAATCATGTTCCTGGATTTGACTCCCTAACCCACTCCCTCCAAAAATTGAAAGCAAACAATAAAAGCATTACAATATTCAGACAATAAGTGATAAGATAAGAGTTTCATTTTTTATTCTAACTGTGCATTGTGACAGTGTTTCTTAATCAAGTACTTTACAATACATTGTTTTTCTCTTCTTTGTTTGTAAATTCTTCTGCCCTCCACCAAACCAACACAGACCTAAATGTACATTACACACCTTTTTTGTTTCATTCCTTTCTTACGCAGCCTTCATGATTGAAGATAGTCATACTGGACCTACAGCTTTACGTCCCGTCTGAAGGATGAAGCATGCAATGGTCAAGTGTCTTGATTAAATACAAAAGTGTCACGACCGGGATTCTAACCCACACTCTGTAGATTAAATACAGCAGAGCTTACATTTGATGCTCTCAATTGCTTGGCCACGACACTTCCACTCTACAGACATTCGGTGATTATCTGAAATGCCTGGAATTTTATCTGTGAGAGGGCAACTTTATTTTCCTTTTACAAAGGGCACTTCCCTCAGGAAAAAATAAAAATCTACAGCAATCTTTTGGAGAGGCACCAAGGCCAAATCTTTAACATTACAAGTAAACTTTATCGGTACTGTGGCTGAATTTTTCTCCCAGATGGGCGGATTTCTTTAAGAGTTGCTTCCGTCGGGCATCGTCGAACCGATTAACCTGCAGATCATTTTCTCTGTCAAAGGGACGTCTTTCATTCTCTGAAGTACCTTGCTCCGCCTGATGGAAACAAAAAACAAGCATTTTGACTTTTACAAGTTTAATACAGCTTTCACAAGCTAAATTACAAATTTAATATTGTTGCTGGGTGTTGTGTATTTTCTGGGCCGATTTCATATATAATATAGCTGCTTTTAAAGCACAAAACATTGCAGGTCAAATTTCTGCTGAGCAAAAACAGACAGGTTACCAATCACAAATTTTACATACATTTTATGACGTGTTATTTCGACTGGTAACCTTAAATCGGTTTCGCATACATTTTTCATGCTTGGCTACTTTTTGTGCTCACAGTTCTATGAAATGCTCTGTTTCATGGCTCTGCTTACTGCCAAATTTTGCGCTTACTGAGGTCATTCTTCACTACTACTGTACAAGCTGACTGTACAAGCGCACAAGCAAAAATTCCCTGCTAACCCCTGAAATGCGCTTGATGTAAGCACGGAATTCCCTTTCTTCTGTAAGGCCCAGATGGTCTAATGTGAACATAAAAGAAAATATCTTGAAGCTTTGGAGACTGACCATTTTTCTCTTCCTGTTCTTAGAATGAATATCCATCAACGACTCCGCCCTTGCTCTCTCGTTGTGCTTCTGTACTGTCTCGGCCATCCCCCTGTCTCTTTCGGACATTTTAATTTCTTTTTTATCTTTCTTCTTCTTCCTGGATGATTTGGAGGATGATGCCATCGCCTGTTCTGCTGCTACAGCTCGCTCCATTCTCTCCTGAAAGTTAAAATGTAGTTTTAATTTCAGTAATTTCGTATTATCGTTGTATTTCCCTACAAGAGACTCCTGTCTATCACATTGCTTAATGTTGTAGAGGACTACGACTTTTAAGCTTAATTGCAAGTACTAAGACTCTTCATTCTTCATTTTGAGTTACTGTCAACTAAAAACACAGCAAATAGTTCTCAACTTATTTTGTTTGACATCTAGCCCTGAAGGCTGGTTTATAGTCCGTCGAGCGATGATGGTGCGATGGAAATCTTGGCGCGCGACACAGTTTATAGTCATCGCTGAGGCCTAAAAACTCTGTCTTTTTATGATCGCGCGTCAATACTTCCATCCCCTGACCATCGCACGAATGACTATAAAATGGCTTTATTACAGCCTCGGAACTCAAATGAATTGTGCCGTTTCCCCATTGCTTCTTTTACCTGTTCTTTCTTGGCCCTATCTGCTGGGGTTTCAGTCCAGCCTGATCTGTCCTTCTCATCTGGTCGAGCATTCTTACGGAATGTCCGAGGCCCCATCCCAAAACTCTTGGAGAATTCAGGAAGCTCAGTCATCCAAGAATCCCTGGATTGTGCAACGTCTTCGTCCTGACAAATGAAACAAGAAGTTATTTTAAAAAGGACACGAAGAATGCCAAGCAATTATGCAGGTAACTCAACACTTTTGATCTTGGCTGTGCTCTGTGGTCATAACGGGTTGATGTTGCTGGCAGCCGAAGGCGCCCTTGCATGCCTGCTTCTCGAACACGTTTTAGCCGCGTCCTTCGCAATTCAGCTCTTAGCTGCGAGTAAGGATGATTAGCCCCCTCAATTAGCCCCCACCCCACCCCCTGTGGGATTCGAACCGAGGTCCGCGAGGCAGACACCACTACACCAACCTGACCGGGTTAAGGGAGGTGAACAAGGTCCAGGAGAAACATTGCAAAATGAGACAATGTACCTTTTGTGTGAGCTTATCCTTCATAGCAGCTGCTCTGGCTTCCAACTCTTCAGCTGCAGATTTCCCTTGTCTATAGTCATACTCCGAGGCCGGCATCGGACCAATGACCTCCTCCTCGGAACTGTCTTCCTCAGAGTCCTCATCTGACTCCGGAGCATCTTCCCAGGGTCTTCTGAATCCTGGCGGTAAAGTTGGACCTAGGATGTGGTCCGGTTTAGAGTAAGCTGGGGGAAGAGAAGGTCCGTAGGTTTCTTCTGTGCCCGAGTCTGACTCTGAGTCTCTTTGTAATGATCTTGGAGGAAGGCTCGGTCCCTCTTGTGCTTGACCTCTTCTGAGATTGGGTGGTAACGAGGGACCGATATCTTCATTATTGAGGTTTGAGTTTGAGTTCCCAGGCGGCATTGGGCCTATTCCTCGTTCAATGAATTCACCGCTCCCCAATAAATTCTGCTCTGAACTTGACTTGAAATGGGGTGGTAAGGTTGGACCAATGTTACCCTGGGGGCTTTCTCCTCCAATGCCTCTCCTATCTCTGGCGATACTTGGGGGCAACATGGGACCTATCCAGGAGTCTGACATGTTTGTTACTTAAATTTGCTTCTCTATTTATGGTGATTTTCCCTACATGCTGAATTTCCAAATTTCACCAGATTAAATATTCGCAAGCAGGACCCTGCAAATAATTTTAAGAAAAAAAACCACAATATTAGGAAAAATGTAATGACACCGACATGGCGTATGAATTGAAAGCAATTCATTAAATTTGTGAAAGTTGTATACACTAAATCACTGCAAGCACAGACTGGCCACAGACGCACTCTGCTAAAAAGCCTAAACTGTACAATATGCAATCCGACCGTCGTCTGTCGACTTGATCTTTATTTAGATAATTGGTTATTGATACGTATACGGTATATGCTCCAACTGGACCAATTACTCAATCAATGTAACAAAATTGACTCGGTAAATATCATCCGTGTCTAAACTTGGACTTGTCACTTGGTCATGTTGGTTACTCTAGCTAGTTGCGAAACGTAATCATTGCGAATGATTGGAGGTCTATCTCACCTAGACTACGTTCACAGACTCAGGGAAGTGAAATTGACCACCCCGGAGTGCAGGAGGCTGCGAGGAGATCTTATCGAGACCTTTAAGATACTTAGGGGCCTTGAGGGCTTGCACCCTGAACATTTCTTTGATTTGTCAACCGTGCAGTAGAGGGGTCACCAACTTAAACTGTACAAATCAAGATCCAACCTCAACCTCAGGAAGTTCTGGTTTACCCAGAGAGTGGTCAACTACTGGAACATTCTCCCTCAAAAAGCAGTTGAAGCTTCAAGTGTGAACATTTTCAAGGGACATGTGGATAAATTCCTAAAGAACGTTGGGGGGCTCTACATAAGCTTATCTAAGCTGTCTGCCCCAGTAACCAGAACCACCATCTCCTCCCCAGTTGTGTGATGGCGTCGGTGGATTCAAGTAAGTAACCCTCCTCCCTCCCGTCAGGAGGAGGGTTACGTTATCGCAGCTTATTGACTTGTTGATGTTGGTCATGCCTTTTTGGACTGGTATTGGTAATTGTTTTTCGTTTTGATTTTTCATTTACAGTTTTACACAAAAGTCAAAAGCATGACATTGTCATTTGACAAGCACATGAGTCATAATATGACAAGTCAGGAGTGAACCTAAGGAAGCGCAGGGTACTTTTGTGTTGACTACACTCTATAATTATAGAGGAGAGATACCCTAAGTACTACATTACAAACTAGACCTATTGAGTGTTTAGTTGTACACCCAGTACATCAGCATGCATGGGATTTTGTGAATGTCAGACAACTCGTCCGTCGGACAACTCGTCCGTTCGCACAACTCGAAAGAATTGAACTCGGACGAGTTGTCCGACGGACGAGTTGTCTGGTCTCCGATTTTGTCACTGACTGTCGTCACTGCATTTTTTTAGTCCAGTGTGTATGTATGTATGTGTTACACTGACGCTCGCGCATTGGGATTTTGTATTGCTTATACGTGTGTCCGGAATTTGGACAAGTCGTAAAATAAAGTAAATACTCACGAAATATGCTAAGTACAGAAATAATTCTACACCAAACGAAACATGAAAACAATGATTAATAAAATAATTTCCAAAACTCTATGTCTCCTGGCCCACATTCCTTAAGAAAACGTTTTGAACTTACGATTGTTTTGGGAGGATTTCAGCAGCCAAAACAAAGTTGAGCGCAATGTAGAAACCCTCGCAAGGTAAAGACTTGCCCGCGCAAGGTTTGACCTCCCTGTAGTCAGGCCGTGTCCGAATATGCGACTTCGGCTACAGCTACGGCTAGATCAGCGCGTCTGTCAGTGTTGAAGAATAGGCAGACGCGCGCGCCCTAGCCGTAGCTGTAGCCGAAGTCGCCAATTCGGACACGGCCTCACATGGGCAAATTCGAAGCTTGCGCGGGTTTCGGCTTTGCGCTCCACAACTATTTTGTTGTGTGACAGCCAGCAAAGCAGAGTTGTTAGTGCCAGATTGCGATAAGTCGACATAGCTGATTTGTCCATTCTGTCTGGCAAAATGAAAGAGCAACAGTGATTGGCCGGTCGTTCAGGATTCTCATTCACCACGTTCACACATGTGTAAACTTCCACACTACACTTGTTTCACTCTTGACTTTTAAGCTTTGTTGAGCCTTAAAAACACAAAGTTCTTGATATCATGCCGAAGAATAAGGCTGGAGGAGGGGGAGCCAAGGGTGGTGGAGCCAAAGGCGGTGGTGGTGCCAAAGGCGGAGCGAAAGGGGGCAAGGGAGGCAAAGGAGGAGCTTCTGCAGCAGGTCTGTTCATTTTTGTATTTGGTTATTTTTTGTTGACAATTTCCAGGAGGTTCAGTTCCTCTTTAGTCTTACTTAGTAGAAGTTTGGAGACTCCCAAGTAATGTCGTACTAGTATAATGGTCAAGAGTACTCTTACGAAGTAGAACTTTGAATAGTTGCGATAACGTAACCCTCCTCTCGACGGCCGCCAGGCGGCCCTCCGATCATCCTGGGAATGCTGGTCATCTCGCCACCAACAAAGTCACCCCCTGCAAAGTCGCCCGGATAACTTTCCGTATGGCGCCACCACTTTTTCACTCATTTTTACAAAAAGGGATATATCCATCAGGTAAATTAGATACTATATTATTTTATTTCGAATGAAAAAGTGGTGGCACCATCCCATACGGAAACTTTTCCAGTCGCCCCCTACCCGGCTGGCCCCTGGTTGAAACGAAGTCGCCCCCTGGCAATGTCGCCCCCAAACAATGTCGCCCCCTGACAATGTCGCCACCAGCCAATGTCGGCCCCTAGCAAAGTCGCCCCCAGATGTTGTTCGGAAAATAATTAAGGCTACAATAATTATGGTAAAAAAAACCTAACCCTAACCCTAACCCTAACCCTAACCCTAACCCTACCCCTAACCCTAACCCTAACCCTAACCCTAACCCTAACCCTAACCCTAACCCTAACCCTAACCCTAACCCTAACCCTAACCCTAGCCCTAACCCTAGCTTTCCACCAAATCAACTATAGAAACAGGTAGTCTTACGATAAGTAGGCTTTACTTTATATTCTTTCCGATACAATAATTAAGCCATTATATTACAGAAATAATCCTTAACTATTGCTAGGGGGCGACATTGGCTGGGGGCGACATTGTCAGGGGGTGACTTTGCTAGGGGGCGACATTGTTTGGGGGCGACATTGTCAGGGGGCGACTTTGTAACAACTTGGGGCGAGCCGGTTAGGGGGGGCGACTTTGCAGGGGGCGACTTTGTTGATGGCGAGCTTGCTAGGTGGCGAGATGACCAGCCTCCCCTCCTGGCAGCCATCCGGAGGTACTTCTAGAAACTAACTTATATAAGGCTCACAGGGGAGCCTTATAGTGTCTAGAAGTAGTCGGGTGGAGGGTTACGTTATCGCAACTAAACTATGATTATGAATGATATTTTTTTGTTCCGCTATCGACCGTCTCCACGAACTTCATTTCATGCATAGTGGAGACTGAACAAACCTCATCATAGTTCCACACATGAATGTACGTTTTCTAGGGGGAGCTAGAGAGTAGAGAGACCAGGGTCCGAGCGAGTTTGCAACAGGTCTGTTTTCTCTGCCCACGCCGAATTTTGTTTTACTCATTTGGTGACTGCTCTACATGTATATTACGACATCCCTATGTTCCGACGCATCTATGTTCGGAAAACCCCTGATGATTTACACACTAGGGTCAGGATAAGGATTCTTTAAAAGGGTGTCGGACAGCGGTTGTCAGAACAGAGGTTGTCGGAACATAGGGAGGGATATCGGAAAACAGGGGTTTAACTGTAACCACTCAGTTGAGCAGACGAGAGGTTTATTTCGTACACAAGATTCAGACAGTTGTCAATTTTTAATAATTTAAAGAGGAAAAAGTTCAAATTAGAATCAGTAATTCATTGTTTTATGTTTGTTCATCTACTGTTAGATGGAGACTCTGGTGACAAAGTGAAGAAAGGAGGAACTGCAGTCAAGGTTTGTTCATCGTCGAAACAACTCCCCCCCCCCCCCCCCCCCCCTCTTCATTAATGCAAGTATTCCAATCCGAAATATGTGTACGTGTTACAGTATGTGCCACGCTCACTATCTCTTGGCCAATAATACATGTAGGTCTTCCTTTGACCTCATTAAGTGAGAAGCTCTGTTTTTTGAGCTTGTGATGTAGGCTAGGGGTCTAGACTCTAGTGATTAGACTGCAGGACTTGCGATTACACGGTTGTGGGTTCGAATCCTTCAGAGCTAACCACTGATTTTATAATGACTGGAATAAATATTGTCGTCTAGTTACTGAATCACATTTTCTTGATTTTGTGTGACTAGCAACTCAAAATCATAGAAATAAACCAATGTTTGTATGAGAGAGATTGGCTGTTGCCAGTTTATCCCCATATGGTGAGTTCCCTTGATGGGAAGATCATTGAGACAGACAGACAGACGATCACTAAAGCATCACCCCAGCTCAAGTGCCCCTTTAAATGTCTTTTCAAGAAGATAGTCGGAGCACACTGATCAAAAATGGCTCTTCTGAGAGCCACCACTGCTCACCAAAGAAATTTCTTAAATGGTGTCACCGCAAACGTTACTTACTTTCTGTTTGATTTGTTGTCTTAAAAAAATACAGAATTGTAATTTTAAATTTGATTTCCCAATTTATTATGTAACCTTTGACAGGTGAGGCACATACTGTGTGAGAAGCATTCCAAGTCCATGGAGGCTCTGGAGAAGCTACAGTCTGGAATCCGATTCAATGTAGTGGCTGAACAGTACAGTGAAGACAAGGCCGGACAAGGGGTGAGTGAGCCATTACTAAACCAGGGCCCAATTTCATAAAGCCTGTAAGCACAACAATTTGCTTAGCATGAAATGTCTTCCTTCATAAAAACCGGATGACCAACCACATTTCCGCGTGACTTTCAGGATAAGCAAGCAACAGCTGAATGCCAGGAACAAGCAATATGCAACAAATTAAAATGTTGATGGTAATCTTGTTTTTATCAAGGAAGAAATTTCATGATAGGCAAATTTTTGTGCTCTACAGGCTTTATGCAATAGGAGACTTTCCAACGCTAGGTGGCAGCAGACATTCCGGGTAAATTTCCATTGTTTACGTAGTTCTGAACATGCGCATAATTCTGAGAACAATGGATTTACCCGGTAAGTCTGCTGCCCTCTATCGTCCCAGAAAGTCTCCCATTGGGCCCAGAGGGTACGAGTCACAATTACCAGGGTTCTCCCTAGAGGCACTGGACACTATTGGTAGTTACTCAAAATAAATGTTAGCATAAAAACTTACTTGGTAACGAGCAATGGAGAGCTGTTGACAGTATCAACTATCAGACTATTCTTACTCAAATATGGAAAGACTTCAGGCCTGAAGCCTTTTGTTAGGTATCTGACAGCAAACACGTTTGTGCAACAAAGGTGTATTTTCTTTCATTATTCTATTGCAACTTATAATAGATGACCAAGTGAGTTCAAATGTTCACAGATTTGTTATTTTACGCATACATGTATGTTGGGATACAACAAGTGAACACCGCGCAATCACAGTGGTCTAGTTGGTAAGAAATTTGGTCTAGATGCAATCACGGTGCTCTAGTTGGTAAGAAATTTGGTCTGGATGGCAAAGGTCGTGGGTTCAAATACCACTCGAGTAAAATGCCTGCCCTGTGACTTCTGTTCACAGAACTCAGAAAAGTCCTGAGTATACACTGCTTACACATTTTAATTAACTTACACACGTATTATCGGTGTAAAAGGGTAAAACCAAATACATGTTGTAGTATTGCAAAGAGTGTTTCAGTACATTGTGGACTTTCACCGGCCTGCTGCTTCGTTTTTTAAAGGATAAGAGTACCAAGGCATTTTTGTTGTTGTATAAAAGGCTGCGCTTTTAGGAAATTACAAACTGTTATCGCAATTTTCAAGGGACACCAAGGCAATGACCAAGGGCAAGTAGGCAATTGCCTCTGTTTCTGTTGCTTTTGTTGTGTAGGTCTGTTTTTGTGACAGAGCAGTCTATGCTCGAGTTCTGTTGGCTAAATTATTTGTGTGCAGTCGATCACTGGTCTTGGCCACTGTGTGTCTTAGAGAATGCATTTAAACCATAATTGCTTTCATTATCGCGGGTGTATAAATACCAATGAGAACCTGTTAGGCCTAAGAAAGCATCTTGTTGGATGATCTATGCTCGTTGAAAAATGATAACGTCGTTAAGTGCCTTGATCTTGCTACTCAGGTTTTAGCACTGTCTACTATTAGGGCCCATGCAATGTACTGCATAGAGAAAGACACATTACATAAACAAACTTTATTTTGTATTGTATTTTATTACCGTGTATTGATTAGTTTGGATTCACAAAACAGTGAATGTATGAATAGAAATAAAATAAACAAACAACAAACCTACAACCAGTAGAGATTGTACCTAAATGAACACTTGCCATTCTTTTACCAGGGAAATCTCGGTTGGATGACACGGGGGTCGATGGTTGGACCATTTCAGGATGCGGCCTTTGCGCTAGCTACGAGTACGACAGATAAGCCTATTTACACGAATCCGCCGGTCAAGACGAAACATGGATATCACATAATCATGGTTGAGGGAAAGAAATTATAATAGAATGTTGACTATAGTTCGTGATGGATCGATTCAACGTGGTGTTTGTTTTTAGAGAAGAAAAAAATGTAAAGCAGAATCTTAAAGTGCAATCACACAGCTGGGTTATGCACCAAGCTTATTATGCACCCAAGGACACTGGGTTTCTTCACCCAAGGAAACTGGGTTTGTACACCCAGAGAAACTGGGTTAATTCACCCAAGGAAACTGAGTTAAGTCTCCCAAGAACTGGGTTTCTTCACTCAAAGACACTGCCTGGGTTTCTTCCCATAAAGGAAACTGGGTTTCTTCACCCAATTCTTCCAAAGGACACTAGGTTTCTTCACCCTAGGACACTGGGTTTCTTCCCCCAAGGACACTGGTTTTCTTCCCAAGGACACTAGGTTTCTTCACAGGGACACTGGGTTTCTTCACGCAAGGACACTGGGTTTCTTCTTTAAGGACACTGGGGGGTTTTTCACCCAAGGATCCCAAGGTTTCTTCACCCAAAGACACTGGGTTTCTTCAAAAAGACACTGGGTTTTTTCACCCAAGGAAACTGGGTTTCCTCCCAAGGCAATGGGTTTCTTCACCCAAAGACACTGGGTTTCTTCCAAAAGACACTGGGTTTCGTCACCCAAGGAAGCTGGGTTTTTTCCCCGAAGGACACCTGTTTTTTCATCCAAGGAAAATGAGTTTCTTTACCTAAGGAAACTGGGTTTCTTCACCCAAGGACACTGGGTTTCGTCACCCAAGGACACTGGGTTTCATCTACCAAACAAGGTACTCATGGCGCTTTCAAAATCACATCTCCTGAATTTTTGAGCCTTGATATGAGTATATAGTGTTAACCTTATCCAGCTGTATATGGATTTCACATGACGTCAATGATTGTCACATTTAATTAAAAAAACAGCCAATCATAGCCTTTCACGCATGCAAGTTTCATTAACCCTGGCGGCCAATGAAAGGGGTCTATACTAGGATGGTGCAGAATTGACGTCACAGGCGTAAGAAATAAAAGGGGAGAATAAAGTGGCCACTTATATTTAGTTAGCTTTTAATGAACTACCACGGTTAGTACTCTATTCGCCTAATACACACTCTGTACATTTTTATATTAATCTACATTGTGTTGAGGCTCTTAAACACCAAAATAGAACACAGGTTTTAGTAATAATAATAAAATCCAAATTATGGAACTCACTTGAGTTAGACTAAAGAAGTGTACTTTGTTCAGAATTTGTATCTGTCCCCTGCCACCAAACACCACAAATTAAAAATACTATCTTCAAAAGCTGTTACAAAATGGCATACTTTATTTTAAAACGTTTAATTCTAACAAAATCATCGTCGTGCTTTTACCACACCAACAACTCCATAAAATTGAGAATATTTACGATCCGGATTTTCAAACATAAACTGAAATAAAACAAACTATAGTAAATATTACATCCGAAGATATTGGGATCAATTTGATTGAACTACTTTACCGCAGAATTGCGCCTACAACCACCCATAGAATGACATGTTAACATGGGACCGTCAGCTCAGGATTCGTTGATAAACACTAAGTAGATCCATAAAATTTGGCCAGTTGAAGACAATGGACACTATTGTTAAATGTCAAAGACCAGTCTCATCACTTGGTGTATCTCAACATATGCATAAAATACCAAACCTGTGAAAATTTGAGCTCGATTGGTCGTCGGAGTTGCGAGATAACTATGAAAGTGAAAAACACGCTTGTCACACGAAGTTGTGTGCTTTCAGATGCATGATTTTGAGACTTCTAAACTTGAGGTCTCGAAATCAAATTCGTGGAAAACTACTTCTTTCTCGAAAACTGCTTCACTTCAGAGGGAGCCGTTTCTCACAATGTTTTATATCAACCTCTCCCCATTACTCATTACCAAGTGAGGTTTTATGCTAATAATTATTTTGAGTAATTACCAATAGTGTCCACTGCCTTTAACTGAATAACACAAAGTAATTAGTCGAACTAAATTCAAAGTGTTGACTCGGGAAAAGGTGTTTAACACACTAATAGGTTATTTTATTTTAGTTCAAATAAACACAGAAACCCATGGACCCTTATAGTACATGTGCTCAATAAAGACAACAGTTACACGTTGTACACCCCTGCTTTGCGTGGGGCACCAAAACAAATAACACGACATGACCAAAGTAAATCAACGAAACCACACTTTGGGACAAACAGTTTTATCATTTGTTACAAAACTGTCGTGGAGAGGGGAAACAACAAGTCTTTAATAACATCGTGAAAACGTATAATTGCACTTCTTAAAAAAAAGTTAATTAATTTCACTGTGAGAACTTGTACAATAGTTGCACTACTGTTAAAAAAACTTTTGAGAGAAAAAAACAACAAGTTAAAGCCATTGGACCCTTTCGGTAAACAGTGTTGTCCAAGGCCCACACTTTGTGTACCACAACTTCTATATCAAATAACAAACCTGTGAAAATTTAGGCTCAATCGGTCATCGGAGTCGGGATAAAACAACGGAAAAACCCACCCTTGTTTCCGCGCGTTTCGCCGTGTCATGACATGTGTTTAAAATAAATCCGTAATTCTCGTTTGTTTTGCTGTTTTCTCAAAAAGTAAAGCATTTCATGGAATAATATTTCAAGAGAAGTTTTTCACCATTGCCTTCTGTAAACCCTGTAAGTTATTTGTAAATCTGTGAACTTTTATTTTTTTTTCTGAACCAAAGCGGTCCAATGGCTTTAAAGGCACTGTACACGTTTGGTGATAACAACTTGGTTACAAGCAACGTAAAAGCTGTTGAAAGTATACAACATGTGAGAAACGACTCCCTCTGAAGTAACATAGTTTTTGAGAAAGGGGTAATATCTCACTCAACAAATAAAAGTCTTTTATTCCTATCTGAAAGCACACAAATTCGTCCAACAAGCGTGTTTTTTCTTTCATCATTTTCTTGCAGCTTCAATGACCAATTGAGTCCAAATTTTCACAGGCTTGTTATTTTATGCACATGTTCGGATATACCAAGTGGGAAGACTGGTCTTTGACATTTACCATGAGTGTCCAGTTCCTTTAAATAATTACATTGGAATAAAAACTTAAAAAACCGCCTGGTTTAAAACCAGGTGACTGTCATGAACAAACTTCCAAATTGGATTTTAAATGCAAATTATAAGTATACAGTCGTGATGACGAATCCGACTGCTACATTTTACAAATCAATCCACAAAAATAAGAACTCGACCCCATTGTGACATCGACAACTATGTAGTTCCATGTATAAATTAAATTATTGTTTATTTATTGATGGGTTCTAATGGTATTAAACGACAGAGATATCTTTATTGTACAAACAACAGTGTTGTTGCCATCTCAACCACTTGTGGAAACATGATCAGAATGATTGATATAACTGATGCGACCTTGTATCAATATTAATGATTCGAAGCGAAATCCATAGTGAGAAAGGAAAGTCCCCCCCCCCCCCCCCCAAAAAAAAAAAAAAAAAAAAAAAAAAAAAAAAAAACTTACTCGGTAACAAGCACTGGAGAGCTGCTGATAGTATAACACATTGTGAGAAACAGCTCCCTCTGAAGTAACGTAGTTTTTGAGAAAGAACTAATTCCTCAGTAAAATATTTCAGTTTGAATTCGAGACCTCGGAATTAGATTATGAAGGTCCCAAAATCAAGCATTTGAAAGCACACTTTCACTTCGTGTGAAAAGGGTGTTTTTTCATCCATTATTATTATTATCTCGCAACTTCGACGACCAATAGGAGACTTTCCAACGCTAGGCGGCAGCAGACATACCGGGTAAATTTCCATTGTTTACGTAGTTCTGAACATGCGCATAATTCTGAGAACAATGGATTTACCCGGTAAGTCTGCTGCCCTCTATCGTCCCAGAAAGTCTCCCATTGAGTTTACCTTTTCACAGGTTTGTTATTTTATGCATATGTTGAGATACACCAATTGGAAAGACTGGTCTTTGCCAACTACCAATAGTGTCCAGTGTCTTATAACCTTGTTGATACATATTAGTACCACATTACTGTCTTGGACTGAAAATGTTTGGTATTTTATTCTTTTCGATTGAAAATTACCAAAGGTGTCCAGTGTTGCGACCTTGTATCGCTGATTCGAAGCGAAATCCATTATAAAAACGAAAGGATACTAAAACCGGCCCCTTCTAAAAAAGCAATACTTATAAGCAAATTACAATATGACCTATAATTAAAATCAAACAAAGGCCTAGTGCCTTAATTAATCAACTTAACAATTTTGTGATATAATTCTCAGTGACCTTGTTGATAGACGCACTGCTCATCCATCGATGACAATAACGCAATCATTGAAGTGCAGTCACCCATACCCATATGGGGTCTTAGTAATTGTTTATTTACAAAGTGGATACTCGTACCTGAAGCCCTCCATCATAATTAACTACATAGGCGGTATACGTATAGACGCTGATTGATGAATGATGGGATTCATCACAAGATAGAGTCTTTTGCGTTTTTCAGGGTAGGCACTGTACTTAATTCCGGACTAATTGAAGGCCTTCTTATTGTGGTTTAAAATCAACATAGATACTGTATAGTTACCTATTAAAACAAAGGTTATTTTCGTATTATTCTTACTTAAGTCTGGTTTCCGTTGTTTGTACCCTTGCAAACATTCTGGGGGGAAATGTGATAATAGTCCAGAAACGTATATTAAAGGCATTGTATACACGTTTGGTAAATATTGTCAAAGACCAGTCTTCTCACTTGGTGTATCCCATCACAAGCCTGTGAACATTTTAACTCAATTGGTCATCGAAGTTGCGAGAAAATGGTGAAAGAAAAAAACACTCTTGTTGGGCGAATTTATGTGCTTTCAGATAGGAATAAAATACTTCTGGCTAGAAGCAAGTCTTTTATCATTGAAGTGAGAAATTACTTCTTTCTCAAAATCTATAGATGCTACTTCAGAGGGAGCCGTTTCTTACAATGATTTATAGTGCCAACAGCTCTTCAATGCTCGATACCAAGTCAGTTTTTAAGTTAATATTTGTTTTGAGTATAAACGTATACCTCTACTTTATAAGGGTATAGTCGTGTACTTAGTTCTGGAACATACTGGGCACGTTATCAAGGCCTTCTTGATTAAAATCAACATAGATAGTTAGCTATTAAAACAAAGGTTATTTTTCGTATTCTGATTTCCGTTTTTGTACGCGTGCAAATGATCTTCAAAAAAATGTGATAAGATAGCCTGACAAGTCTATTATTAAAGCTCTACCATTTGAACAAGACTTATAGGTCAGCCTCTACTCAATAAAGATTTCCTACTTTTGTCTTGATTCAAAACCATGCCTGATGTCTCCGCAAACTGATTTTTATAATATAAATAAATAAATAAAAATAAATAAAAATAACATCTTGTTAAAAAGAATGTCTCCGCAAACTGATTTTTATAATATAAATAAATAAATAAAAATAAATAAAAATAACATCTTGTTAAAAAGAATTTCGTGTGACGAAGGTTTTACCAACAATTTCCAACAAACATTTTTTTTTTTTTTTTTTTTACAATAATTGACGATAATGATTTCAGATGAAACAAATCATTAATGTGGTTTCATTCGAGTTCGCACATAATTTACCTAGTATCAACCTTTCTTTCTGAACAACTAATATTATGTGATATCATTGGTTGTGAACAATGCAATGGGCATGTTATAAAACAATAATTGTACATATTACGCCACAGAGAGCATTGCCGATCTTGAGAAAGTAGCCTTTCGACGACACATCTTACCTTCTGCAATTAACACAGAATGAGCTTTTAGAACTTTTAGACAAAAAGCTGTTTGTAAACAACGAACCACTTTGTCAATACGGCTTCGTTTTAGTAAACAAACAAATAGACAACATGTTTCGCATATACAATTTATCTAAGGTTTTACCAAAGAACAAGCTACGCAGCAAGTAGATAATACTACACATGGTGTTACCGCAAACACAATATACATTGATACCTCACCATTTCGATACCTCAAAAACATAACCAACAATATGAATGTGTATAGTACATTGTGCTAGACGGTGAATCGCTACATTATTAATGTACACAATTTTTTTAATTGGCCTAATAAATTTGTTGCGTTCATTTAATGCCTGGATGGCCGAAGGGAAAACTTAAACTTAAAGGTCAATTATTGACATGATCAGAGCCTTATGAGAGAGTTGCAACAATTGTGATTGCAGTAGCCGTTTTGTTCTCCCCCAAAACGCAAAACGCAACCCGGACCTCATAACTATTGTCCCTCTTTTGTTTAAACTCCGAGTATTTTGCAACATCTCCCATTGGTTTTGTACACGTTTTCCAACTGTGGACCTTTCCCAAACCGTGTACTCTAAAGACGTTTATATCGGTGTAGCCATCTTGATTTTACTGCATTCCAACTCATTGTAACCAAACCGAGGCCTGACGAAACAAATAGTCTGGTGCCATGTTTGCGCAATGAATGTTAGCAGTCATTACTGTTATTGGAAGCAGGGAACATGACCAAGATGGTGACAGCATGATAAAGGTATATTGTCCTATTTTGTTTGGTCCTCGGTTTGAAGGTGTATATACCTGCTCAACTCTACTCGTTCCAATCCTCCTGCTGCACCATAACCTCGTCGTCCTTCCCTCGGTACTGGATACGTCCAGTGGATGTCTGTTCATACATGTGAGCGTAGCGTACCTCGTGTAACCCCGGGTCGTTTTTGATGTTTGAGACCTCCGTTATGGAGGGGATTATCTGCTCCAGGTTTTCCCGCCCTGTCAGCCAATAGGTGCACATGATGCCTTTTCCCTGTTGGGCGAATAGAAAATGCGAAGTGAAAACGTTGGCTTTTCAAATTCGATTTGTGGAAGTGCCATGGCCAAGCGGTGAAAGAGAACCGAGTCCTAACTCTGGTGTTTATGTTCAGCAGAGTGTGGGTTCGAGTCCCAGTCGTGGCACTCGTGTCCTTAAGCAAGACACTTAACCATTGTTGCGTTCTTCAGATGGGACATGAAGCCGTTGGTCCCGTGTGTTTTGTATTGCATGTGAAATAACCCAGTTCACTTAATCTAAAAGAGAAGGGATTCTTTGTTTGATCTGCATATTGCCTCATAGCGACTTAATGTTACATGTTACTTTAAAGGAGTATGTCTCATACTCCAAACCGTATAGCTCCACATACATTGCAGGAAAAAATACTGTGCGCTTTGATGCGCCCCAAGAGATGTGGTAGAGCGCAAAATATAATAACCTACTATTATTATGATTATTTTCTTTGTTTACTGAAATGAACATACCTTTATTTCTATCTCTCCACGTCTGACAACCATGAACCCACCTTTGTCAACTAGCGCCATGTATGTATCGTTACTTATGTGTATACGACCGGCTAGAGTCAAAAATAAAATACAAGCATTATCAGTAACAGGGCCACGTTTGAAATACTAAAGCTTTGGAAAATCTTCCATGCAATATCACACCTCAGAAAATTTGTTTTGTCGGGTATATTTTTTACGGGTCATTTTGACTTAGATTCCTGGTCAAAATGACCCAGCAGTGGGGTCATGCCCGACGGGACCCAAACTTGGGTCAATTTTCACCCGTAAGTCTTTGGATTGTACCATCCGGTAAAAGTCTGATTGAAAGACTTTGTAACAAAAATTTCAACTTCAAACAAAAATAAGGCATTCGCTTTTGCGTGGCAGAAAAGCCGGCTTCATGCGTAGCCGAGAAAGAAAATCAAAATTACACACCATTCTATTTTCTGCTTAGCTACAAAATGACTGGGGGTTCTTCAGTCACTCCCAATAGTAAAATAGCTCAACTCAAGTAAACGACCTGAGGCTCTTCATACACAAACCTCAATAATACTTAATTGTGTTGGCCAGCATACTATGACAATGTCTCAAGTTAATCGCAGTATCAAGATTGATGCGTTTAACTTCCCTCTCAAGGCTTGTGAGAGAACCACCTGCTTCATTGTAAACGTCCCCTTTAAATTCAAAGGGTCGATCCATATAAATCAATTAGGGAGACGCAATTCACTTTGCGGTGACACATTGGAATGACAATGTTGTTTCTATCGCCTTGAACGCCAGATCTAAGATAACATGTTGCGTATTCGAATCTATCGTTACCAAACTAGTTCTGTGACGTCACTCTATTGATGAAAATGTATAGAGTATTTTTACGAATCTACACTCAACTGTAGATTCTATACGTAGTTTAGCACTGACTATATATAAATATGTTCGCACGAGTTATCTTACGAATCTACACTTTTTATTCAAAATTAAAATTCATTGATTCTCTTACATAATCGGGGGAATAGACTCTTTTAACACTTAAAAGTGTAGTTTCGTGACTACAATGTACTCGCCTTCGACTCGTACAATATCCACGAACCTACACTTTCTCGTCCCTGCTCCTTAACATATTTTGAATGTGTATTGGGAATACTTACGTAGCCCGGATGTCTGCATCCGAGACACGGTGTTGACTGCGAAAGAGACAGTATCTTCAAAGTGTAGATTCGTTACAACAATTCACATGTACTCGAGTTCGGCTCGTACAGTCTACTCACGAATCTACACTTTCCCGTCCCTTCTCCTTAACATATTTTTTGAATGTGTATTTTGAATACTTACGTAGCCCGGATGTCTGCATGCGAGACGCGGTGTTGACTGTGTCACCAAAGAGACAGTATCGAGGCATCTTGATGCCCACTACTCCGGCAACAACGGGACCTGATACGAGAACATTACCATTTTAATTTGTTTCGCGTGTACGGAGGAAACTTATATGATACCTAAAAATCTAAATTAAGACATTTATAAATGAATGCGCTTTCGCACTTTACAAATTTCATGTGCAACAAAAAATGTATTGAACTATTGCCCAAAGTGTCATTAACTACATATGTATCTAGTGAGTGTTTTATTTTTTTCAGGTTTGTTGGAGGGGGGGTTTAAATATATCCTGTTAATATGGCACTTCATCTGTCTCGTCTCTGAAAGAATTTGATACCGTGTTCGATTTCCAAGAAATCAATAGTTAAAGCCATTGGACCTTTTCGGTACAGAAAAAAAGAAAAAAGTTCACAGATTTACAGAGTTTACAGAAGGTAATGGTGAAAGACTTCTCTTGAAATATTAGTCCATGAAATGCTTTACTTTTTGAGAAAACGGTAAACAATATAAATTCTCGTTAGCGAGAATTACGGATTTGTTATAAACACATGTCATGACACGGCGAAACGCGCCAAAACAGGAGTGGGTTTCCCGTTATTTTCTCCCGACTCCGATGTCCGATTGAGCCTACATTTCCACAGGATTGTTATTTTATATATAAGTTGTGATACACGAAGTGTGGGACATGGACAATACTGTTTACCGAAAGTGTATAATGGCTTTAAGAGTTAAGTTGTAGAATCCACCCCCGCCCCCCCCCCCTCCCCTTCAGTAAAACGTGACATTGTGTATTTAAATGCTTTGTATTGACTTACCGGTGTGGATACCAATTCGTATCTTGATTTTCATGTTCTCTCTGTGTGGCACCTCAAGGAAACTAACATGATGAAGAAGATCAAGAGCCACTGTGGCTAACTCTCTGACGTGTTCACCGCCTACCATACGGTCAGGAAGTCCTGCATAGGAGATACCATTGTGTAACATAACAAATGAAATGTATAAGGCGCTTTTCAATCAAGAACATAGCGCACTAGAAAGCAATCAACCTGGAAAACGTGATCTGAGTCTTGTACGAAATGAAGATAAAGTATAACAAATTCCCTAATGGTAGTGGGAAGATTGTTCCTTCCCTGGACGGCCTGTGCTTGTTTTATTGTTTTGTCCGAAGAATTAAAATAAATAAAAATGGCCCAGCTACACTGAAAGCTTTTTGACATGGAACTTTGTTTTGCTCGGGGAACATTCAAGCGATTGATGCTAGTATGTGTGTGTACTGCGTTTAGTATCTTGATTTACGTCTTGGTTGTTTGTTTGTTGTGAGGTTGGTTCACATAATTAAAGTGATCCTATTTGACTCAGTGTGACCCAGAAATTGTGTCAACATGGCACAGAAGAGGGTCAAACTGCTGGCGCAGAGTCCTAGTAAAATGCTCATTATGTGACATGTTTTCGGGTCGGTCTGACCCAGGGAATGGGTCAAGCCACTTGCTGAACCCGGAATACGGGTCAGTTCTGACCCGAATGTTTTGAGAGTGTAATGATCGCAAACCATTCACGACCCGGCATTACATTTTGTTTGAATCTGACGTTGTGCTACAGCAGAAAGCACCTTTAAACCGATTATTTGTTTTCCAATCAAGAACACTACCATCATCAGAGTCCATCACAAGTTTTGGTTCTGGATTTAACTGGTGTTGTATTTTGCTAGGGCAAGGCTCTCTGTAAACCACTCGTGTTGGGGAACAATGGACATCAACATTTCCATTGGCAAGACTTCCACTTTGGTGTTAGTACTTTGAGAATTCACCGGTGGAGAATATAATACATAGCGTCCATCAACAGTCATATTAATTTGACGACAAACAAAGGGAAGATTGCACGTTTTAATACGCGCTGCATGCACACATCTTTCAGCCAGTTATAGCCTTTCGCGCGTGCACATTTCATCAAAGATGGCGGCCAATGACGTTATGTGCAATCCAACTATTCTGGTGATAATGATTTGGGATTAGGCTGTGACATTTTGCGTGTTATATCTACTTACCCGACGCTAGCATGTATGTTTCGTTGACTGTTTCCACCTTGTAGACGTTATACTGTTCGATACGAGAGTCGAACACAAGGTACAAACCATTCAACATCTCAACAACCTACGAGGTAAAGATATTATTATTTTTACATGGCGTATTGATTGAATATTGGTATTAACTAAACATATTTTTGAGCAAAATATCTTACTTGGTAACGAGCAATGGAGAGCTGTTGATAGTATAAAACACTAGAAGAAACGGCTCCCTCTGAAGTAACGTAGTTTTTGAGAAAAGGGGAAAGACTCACTCAGAATATTAAAAGACTGAAAGCCTGAAGTCTTTTTAGGCATCTGAAAGCAGAGTCCACGAATTTTGTGCAACAAGGGTTTTGTTTCTGTCATTATTCTCTTGCAACTTCGTTGCCAATCTCGCTCATTTAAACAGTGGTCCAACGCCAATGATTATGAATTGCACAAATCGAAAATTGTGATTCGGTAGCTATAGATGACTTCACTTATTTTTGGTCATTGACAAATCGGCGGTCAGCTTGGTAGGATTCGAACCAACAATCTTGTGATTGCAAGTCATGCAGTCTAATTTTATGTCAACATATTTAGTATAGTAAACGAAGTTAAACGAAAACTGTTGTATAATAAATTATAAATAATAGTAAACTTGCCGGTACAACCAATAAATCTCCTTTTAGGGAGTTTTGGCTCTCGAAAGAGCCGATTTGGTCTCGACGTTTCGAACAACAGGACGTTCTGCTCATCATCAGGAGAAAATGTGTTTAGTGAAATAAATCCTTGCCTGCATAGGTGTGCTGAGAGCACAGAGATGGTTGAACCCTGCAATGTCAGAGAACAACACAGTTGCGCTGTTATAAGACTCCGCCTTCACGTCTCTTTTCTGAACCAGCTGTTCCGCCACCGTTGGCGGCAACATGGAGTACAGCAGCCAGCTGGAACGCTTCTTCTCCCTGTTCAGAGCCTTGGTCTGGGCCGCAAGGGTCAAGGCGTAGTTCTGGATATCAGAGGTCAGCGACCAGATGGCCCGAAGGGTCAAAGGGCACATGACGATGACGACGACAACGAGAAGGATGCTGACTGCGATGGCTTCGGTGTCATTCTTCAGGTCGTCTTCGAGGAGGAGGAGGATCTGGTTGGCCATGTTCTTCTGGACGTCTTCCAAGATGTCGATGTAGACGCTCATGCTGTCGAACCACAGCTTCGCGTCGATGAACTTCGGTTCGATCTTGGACGCCTCGTTGACCAAGATCTCCTTCCGCATCGTGACGATCGTGTCGGTGAAGTTTTCCGACATTCCCAAGACGTGGTTGTCGAAGAACTCCGTGATGAGAGAGGAGTACTTCTTGGACGCCTCGTAGTTCCAGATGCCCAGGTTGTACTTCTCCATGTACCAGACGTAATCTTCGTGCCTCTCGAAGCCCCCAAGGGTATAAAACACCGAGCCTAGAGTGCGTTCTATTCCTGTTTCAACATTGCTGACGATCAGAAGCTGGTACGCTACCAGGACCTGCCACAGGTCGCTCCCCTCGGAGTTACCAATGCTCTCGTACAACCAGTCGATGAAAATCTGGAGTATATCCGTGTAGAAGTTGACCTCATCGTAGACAGCCGTGTCAGACCTAGTCACAGACTTCCGGTGCTCCACAAGGTGCTGCTTGAAGTCACTCTTCTCCCTGAAGAAGGGTAGCTCGTTCAGGATGCTGGTCTCAACCGGCCAGTCTTTAAGCTCCTCGATAGCGTTATCGGTCTCCGGGTATATCTCCGTCAAGATGGAAATATCCTGGGGCCCGATGAGACTCACGTACAGAGCCGTCATGTCACGCTCTCGCTGGAGGCGACTCAACAGGACCCCGATGTCTCGACTGAACCGGATCACATTCCGGATCTCTAAGTCGACGCTGTTGCTCTGCGCGATGGCTTTCAAGTCAAGCACGGCCAGCACGGCTAGGGAAATAATAGGAAGCAGAACAAGAAGAAGAATCTTGGCCAGCTGGATTCGCTTCCCTTTGAGCGTCAGGGGGTTCTCGCGGCACTTGCTGACATCGTTGGAGTGGAGAAGTAGCTTGCGGACGGACTGATCGAGCATGGACAGCGAACCGAAAGAGGAAAATGAGTCGCTGATTTTCACCTTTTCACGACTGATCTTATTAATGAAAGTCTCAGCGTTATTTTCTGCACCCGCCATGCTTGAAATCAGTGAAATCAATGAAATCAGTGATCTTCTGTAATCACTGATCAGAATTCCGGTATTTCATCATAATCAAGAAGGGTATCGACAAATCGCAGGCAACGTTTCATGTCTGTGTTTTAGCTCTATGTGAAGAAAGTGAATTTGAAGGAGCACAATATTAATACATTCTGCCGTGTATGGGGCTGAGTGCTTGAAGTGTTTCTTGCGAGTCTTCTGGAGGGGGTAATTAGTGCAGTGGTGGTCCTCATTAGTGGAGATGTACTAAACGGTTTCTCTGTTTTGAGGACGGCCTTGTGTTAGCTACTCGTGGTTACGGTTTTGGGAAAACTTGTTTACGTGAGGAATATATAGGTTCATTAACATAATCTTCAAAAAATAGCTAGAAAAGATGTGCTATCTAAATTTACTACATTTTCGTTGTCGATGTAGGCCCTTACCAATTGTATGTGTTTCAAAATAAGGTAAATTTGCTGGATAGGTAGCTATAATATTGTAACGGTCTTTTGTAAACGTTTTACTTTTGCCGGCAACATGTTGCGAATTGTTGAGGTTTTAAATTTTAGTGCAGTGCTTCACTACAAGAAAAAAACAGACAATATTGAGATATTTAAAGCCATCATTATTTACCAAACACACTGTGAAAATGTCAGTGGAAAAACATACATTGCAAAAACTTCGGTTTTAAATTGATTCCCTTTCTATGTATGTGTGGTAACACCGACACAGTGTTAATTTCACCAACACTATCTAATACCGTGTTGTTGTTTTTGTGTCACATAATAAAGGTATATACCGGGAAGAACCAATCTAACTCTGCAGTGTTTGCAGTGTTCTTTGTGGTTCTTTGTTTTTCATCATTTATCAGCCCGTACCGATTTGTTTAAATTTTCCATCCCCTGCCGTTTTGCTCGTGGCTGGAGCAACTTGCCTACTGACCTTGTTAACGATTTCATATGTGCCCCCTTACAGGAATTTTTATCTAAGCTCAAAAAACATTTTGATGTATAGACGGGCTTTTTAAAGTTCTTGTTTTGCTCGTTTGCCTTTTTTGTCCCTTGATTTGTATCATGTTCTATGCTTTTTAATTATTTTTATTATTGTTCAAATTTTTCCACCCCCTGCTGTTTTGCTCTTAGATAGAGTTACTTGCCTGCTTACAATGTCATTTCATGTGTCCCCTTATCGGAATTTTGTTGTATTGCTCTTTAACCATTTTGATGTATAGACTTGCTTTTTTTACGTATATCATTTTATGTGTGTTTATCTGTGTATGTCTATGCTTGTTTGCCTTTTTAAATTGTTTAGTGATTTGTATTATCTTCTGTGCTTTTGTATATGCCCCCTCTTGCCTTAATGTATTTTTTAGGGTTTTAGGAGACATATTTTTAATGTACGTACATGTGCTTGTAAGTGTTATTGCCCGAATAAATATTATTATTATTATTATTTCATTTTATCACAGCATGCAAAAGAAAGATCTCATTTTCCTTTGTGCCGGTAACTCCTCGAGCCGGGCTACGTCCCGTAGCCTTAGATCTCAAGGGTCTTTCTCAGGATCCTCGCTGTTCCCAAAAGCGCTGCCTTCTGTAATAGATCTACCCTCACATTTGTCCCTATTTCATCTAGATGTTTCCCCAGTGCTTTGGGAATGGTGCCAAGTGCTCCAACCACCACGGGGACTACTTTTACCTTTACCTGCCAAATCTTACGAAGTTCCCTGGCCAGGTCCTGGTACTTCTCGATCTTTTCCATCTCCTTCGAAGCTAATTATTATTATTATTATTATTATTATTATTATTATTATTATTATTATTATTATTATTATTATTATTATTATTATTATTATTATTATTATTATTATTATTATTATTATTATTATTATTATTATTATTATTATTATTATTATATTATTATTATTATTATTATTATTATTATTATTATTATTATTATTATTATTATTATTATTATTATTATTATTATTATTATTATTATTATTATTATTATTATTATTATTATTATTATTATTATTATTATTATTATTATTATTATTATTATTATTCCATTTTATCACAGCATGCAAAAGAAAGATCTCATTTTCCTTTGTGCCGGTAACTCCTCGAGCCGGGCTACGTCCCGTAGCCTTAGATCTCAAGGGTCTTTCTCAGGATCCTCGCTGTTCCCAAAAGCGCTGCCTTCTGTAATAGATCTACCCTCACATTTGTCCCTATTTCATCTAGATGTTTCCCCAGTGCTTTGGGAATGGTGCCAAGTGCTCCAACCACCACGGGGACTACTTTTACCTTTACCTGCCAAATCTTACGAAGTTCCCTGGCCAGGTCCTGGTACTTCTCGATCTTTTCCATCTCCTTCGAAGCTACCCTTATATCACCTGGCACCGCTAGATCTACCCTCACATTTGTCCCTATTTCATCTAGATGTTTCCCCAGTGCTTTGGGAATGGTGCCAAGTGCTCCAACCACCACGGGGACTACTTTTACCTTTACCTGCCAAATCTTACGAAGTTCCCTGGCCAGGTCCTGGTACTTCTCGATCTTTTCCATCTCCTTCGAAGCTACCCTTATATCACCTGGCACCGCTAGATCTACCCTCACATTTGTCCCTATTTCATCTAGATGTTTCCCCAGTGCTTTGGGAATGGTGCCAAGTGCTCCAACCACCACGGGGACTACTTTTACCTTTACCTGCCAAATCTTACGAAGTTCCCTGGCCAGGTCCTGGTACTTCTCGATCTTTTCCATCTCCTTCGAAGCTACCCTTATATCACCTGGCACCGCTAGATCTACCCTCACATTTGTCCCTATTTCATCTAGATGTTTCCCCAGTGCTTTGGGAATGGTGCCAAGTGCTCCAACATTATTGCATGCTGTGATAAAATGAAATAATAATAATAATAATATTTATTCGGGCAAAATAATTTATTATTATTATTATTATTATTATTATTATTATTATTATTATTATTATTATTATTATTATTATTATTATTATAAGGCTGTGGACACTATTGGTAATTGCTCAAAATAATTACTATTGGTAATTGCTCAAAAAAAGCAAGTCTATACATCAAAATGGTTAAAGAGCAATACAACAAAATTCCGATAAGGGGACACATGAAATGACATTGTAAGCAGGCAAGTAACTCTATCTAAGAGCAAAACAGCAGGGGGTGGAAAAATTTGAACAATAATAAAAATAATATTATTATTATTATTATTATTATTATTATTATTATTATTATTATTATTATTATTATTATTATTATTATTATTATTATTATTATTATTATTATTATTATTATTATTATTATTATTATTATTATTATTATTATTATTATTATTATTATTATTATTATTATTATTATTATTATTATTATTATTATTATTATTATTATTATTATTATTATTATTATTATAAGGCTGTGGACACTATTGGTAATTGCTCAAAATAATTATGAGCATAAAACCTTTTTTAAACGAGTAATGGGGAGCTCGAGATGTTGATAAAATAAAACATTGTGAGAAACGACTCCCTCTGAAGTACTGTATTCGAGACAGAAATAATTTCCCACGAATTTGATTTCGAGACCTCAGATTTAGAATTTGTGGTATCGAAATCAAGTATCTGAAAGCCCACAACTTCGTGTGACAAGGATGTTTTTTTTCTTCTTCAATTCTCGCAACTTCGACGACCGATTGAGCTCACATTTTCACAGGTTTGTTATTGTATGCATATGTTGAGATACACCAACTGCGAGCGCACTCTAGTCTTTGACAATTTACCAAATAGTGTTCAGTATCTTTAACCTTAACAGTACATGAGCTTTCCTCACTTTGGGATTTGGGGTAATACGTAGCAGCTGAAACACAGATAAGGGGTTTGGGCACAACACAAAACATGTTCACATATTTACATTAAACTTACATGGTTTAAAGACAATGATGGTAGAAAGCTTCTTTTTAAAAGATTATACGTGATGAGGTGGTGTAGTATTTGAGAAATTAGTAAAAAGCAGTTTCACGAACACAATTTTTCGGTGAGACAAAAATTACTTTAGCATATACAGCGGAAGTACGCGACTCTCCTGAAATCTGTCCATTGTTGGCGTGATTTCTAAGCAGCCTTTTGAGAACAATAGCTTTACATGAGAAGTCTGCCAGAGTGAATTCTGCAAAAGGACACCAAACTTCTTTAATTCTGACGATGGCACTTTTTATAAATTCACTGTTTACTTGAACTTCCGTTTCGAGATATCAATATTGTACCTAAGGTTGTCCTGCAAAGCGTATTGTATAAATTAAATACAAAGACACTATCGCTGGTGAAATACGAGTCGTGGAGTGTTTGTACAATAATGTAATTGCATAGGCCCTCCAGAGGAATAATGGGTAAACTGAAACTTGCAGTTGTGTTAAGGTTGCTGCTCCCCGTTGTGCATGGAGACGGTAAAGCGTAACTGGTAAACGGAGATTATGCACTGACCGGTAAAGAGTTATGTACTTGGCTGAAATAATAACATGGCGGCAGTGGAGTTTTTCTTGAGGAATATTATTGAAATATAACTTTGGAATTTTGTGAAGTGTGTTCATCGTTGTGAATAGGAAAACAGTATTGCAGGAAGTCCGGAACTGTATACGATGTAAGATCCGTATTTGTTTTAATATCTGCATGTTAAGAAAAAAACACCATAAACTCCGTAAAACGGACATCAATGGTCAAGTTCGAGCGAGGGACTATAAAGTCGACCATTGGGCGATTTTGCCTGGTACCCAGGATGTATTGCATGTACAGGTCACCGTGTAATTGTGACTAGTGGTTGAAAATGGTCGCCACTCGATTTTGCCAATTGAGGACAATCACAAAAAAAATTATTCTGCATCATGTTGGCTTCCAAAGTGATTTTGGTTTTATTGTTATTGTATCGTTGTTTTCTTTTTGCAGTGATTCCCGAATGTTTTGGAAGGATTGTGATTTTTTTTACGGATGTACTTTTCTGTTATAAGAATCACAGTGTGAGTACAACCCTTCTTTTCATAACTTTGTTGGTACATAGTTTGGAAATATTGACTGCCATTAGGGGCACAGTTAAAATTATTGCCCCAAGGTGATGTCAAAACCATGACTATGCCCGAAGCAAAGCTGAGGGCATCGTCATGGTTTTGAAATCACCCGATTAATAAGCAGTCAATATCTCATTTGTATACCGAATAAAGATTCTTCTGATCAACAACACTCTGACTAATGGACCTTATGCATTGACGTCATCCAGCGGCCATCTTAGTTGGAAAAACGGTGACGAAACAATCGAAACGCACAGATTTGTACGCGCGGCGCACAGGATTGGCCAACGAACAACCTCCTTTTGACCTCTAGGTGAGGGCGCCCTACTGAAATGAAGTCTTTCTATACGGGTGAAAGGTCGTCTGCGAAGAAAGGTCGCGCCGGACACGGAACGCTAGACATATCATAGTTGAGTTATTTTCAGAGCGGGCATAGTCAATAGTCACTATGACGTCATCTTGGTCGAAAAAGGGGGCATAGCTATTTCCATTACTCCATTTTTAACCAATCAGATTAGAGGATTCTACACATGAGGTATATAATAAGGTATATGTTTTTGAATGCAAATTTGAATATTTGATTATTTTCGATTGCTGTGTGAAACATTCCTCGTGGTGTGTTCGTGTGAACTTGTGAAGTTCCGTAATTTGTGTTGATGTGCTGTCCTTATAGTGTGTTATTGTAGAAATAAGGAAACTTAAAATGTTGTTTTATGAAACAGATGGCAGCGTCGGCTACTTACATGTTCTGCACATTTATTTGTAGGCCGCCCTCTATTGGCAAACTCGACAACAACACAATTGAACAACGCTGCATTAGACAATTAGTAAGGGCATGGCTTTGGCTTAAAATAATGGTAATACATTTTTGCCGATTGACCGAACAAGTTGCTATATAGTCTCGGAGATTACAGACCTTTTCGAATGATTCTGTGGTCAGAAAGTCAGGGGATGGGTATTTATCGACTTGACTTATAATAAGCTTTTTGGCGTCAATACAGTCGTGTATGTTATAGGTCATTCTACACATTAATGACTTATAGAAACATTATAACGTCTCGCCCATTGCACGAACATCTTTTGTTCCTGTTTTTGTTTTGTGTGGTTTTTTTTTTTTTTCGGGGGGGGGGGGGTTGTGGAAATATAATGTAATGACCTTTTTTCTTCTTCTTTTTTTTTAGGGGGGGGGCGTGGCTGGGGTTACAAAAGGTATACGACATGTCAATGTAATGTATGTGTCTGGCTGCAGGTAGGCCTATTGCAGCAATATATCCTTTAGCTACTTTTTTGACTGTACAAGTATGCATGATTCCAATAAAGTTGTTCCAAAAATATTCTTTGTTGACAGTAAATAAATTTTTAGGGACAGGATATAAGAGCATTGATAATATAATCAATGGATGTGTTTCTTGACCAGGTGTCAATGTGTTTGTGTGAAGAATTAGCAAAGGGGATACTAATTTTCATTGTAGCTTGTGTATATTTGTTTATAACTACTATAACGTGATTGTAAATTTCACAACGTTACATAAAGCAATAAAGAGAGGTGTAATTATTACTATATTTTTTTTGGTTGAGTAGAGTGTACTTTATTTGTTTTGAGTGCCTTTGTTCACCTCTTGGATGCAATCAAATCGAGAGAGAAACGCAAAACCCACAAGAAATAAGGCCAGATATCCCAAGATTATGAGCTCCTCGGACAAATCTTATTTTGTCCACTTGTTGCTTAGTAACGTTACACTGATCCTCTCTCTCTCTCTTATCATTGGAGAAGAAAACCAAAAAAAATCCGCAGATCTGACCATAAAGAGATCTGACCTACTTAAAGACCAGGGCAACGACCCGTCTGACAGCAAGCACACACGCCGAAGATGACTCAGTTTCAACGGTCACTGTTTCCACAAACACACCACGCCAAGAGCTCGTCCTCACCCACCGTACGGAAACCTAATCCCCCTCATACCGTTGTACCAAAGCCACACACACAAAATCCTCGTTTCCATCTCTCTTTTTTTACCCATTCCACATTATGCTCTCAGTCCGTTTACCGCAAAACTCATCAGGCCACCCGTCTAACCCGAGGGCGAAGAAATTACATGTGAGGTGTTTTTCCCCCTCTGCCTCACCCTCTCTCTTCGTCTTTTTTTCCTTGCTACGTGTTTCTTACCTCGAAGGCAGAAGAGCAGATCGAGCGATGATAGCTGGTCTTAACTGGGGAAGGATCTAATTTGTCAGTCGCTCGATTACCGGCGGCGAATGCGTGTCGGCAAACCTTGGCATACGTTGTTACCACACAGGAGATGGCCACGCTAATGAAGTGACCGTTATTAGTTTTACGCAACGTAAATGTGTCTACTGCCTTAGATATTGTCATCACATATTGGAGGAACAAAACTGGATTAGACGTGTGTATATTTAGTGCCAATATTGCAGAAACATAACTAGTCAACTATTTCGGTTTCTTTCTTTAATCAGATGAGCGTTTTGGACATCTGTAAAAGTTGGAACTTATCGATTTGCATATGCTGATACTGGATTATTGATTATCGAGTGATATTGATTGGAGGAAACGTCCCTACAATCCATACAGGTAAGTGACTGTTTGTGTGTTTTTTATCGAATTTGAAACATCATTTATTCACCGTGCTTCACCATTATTTAATAATAATAATAATAATGTGGAAATTTAATACGTATGACTCGAATCGAACTCTTGAAACAGTAGTTGTGTTGGACTCTTCTGCTTGATCGAGTAATTAGGGGCGACCTCTTTTGTACTCTGTGACGTTTCTGGTGAGGTGATGTTTAATACTTTGCATGGTGTGAAGGATACGGGTAAAAACTATTAATAATAGTAACGTGCGTGTCGACCATGTTATGAATCTCTTTTGAGGGAGTGTTGGCTCTGAAAAGAGCCGGTTTGGTGTCGACGTTTCGAACAGTATACTCTGCTCGTCTTCAGGAGAGAAAAACATGCCAACACTCCGTCGAAAGAGAATTATAACTTAGTCGTATCTGCAAGTTTGCTATTATTTATAGTTTATTCTTAGGGCTCTGGCTCAATTTAGACCAATATTAATCATTACGTCTCAAATATTACGCAACGTCGTTGAAATCTTAAGTATACAGAAAAAGTATGCGTTTTAAACATTAACTGTATGTTCAATGAATCGTAAAACGAGAAACTCAACAATCGACCAGGGATAAATTTCTGCCAAGCAAGTCCCAGATAATATTATATTCGTATAAACTTGGTATCAATTATTGTATTCGTCACAATGTGACCAGAATGGTCAAATCACGAGACAACTTACAAGAAAGAAAACAAAAGTTTAAATGGACAACAATTATAATACAACAGCCTTTAAATTTGGAATATAACCAGTAAAAATAATATTACAAGAAAAGGAAAATGATACACATTGCACGTTCGTGTTTTAGTAACACATTTGATAATATTTTCTGGTAAAGAAACTCGTTTTGTACTTTAGCAGCTTGGCGAAGTTGGAACAAAGCCCAACAAAACGTTCATGTAGGTGATTACTACATAGTTCGATGTCATTAAAGCTCAATTAATAATGCACTAACTTTAAAAGGTCAGTGCATATAGTTAGTTTGTGGTAAGCAAATGTGCAAATTGACAGAGGCCCGGTGCGAATGTAAAGCTAAACAGTTAATCCAAGCTTTAATTACCCGTGTTAATTAGCCATGTAATAGCCGACCACTTCTCATTGATTCTGATGCCAATTACCCATCTGTTTGTATTCAAGTTAATTTGATTCCTCGATACTGATTGGTTGACCCATACAAGAGGTGTAATATAAACCTATGACGTCACTGCACCACTCGTTAAAGATAATTGGCTAAACTCCGCGTACACTGCCCGAAAGGTTCAGGGGGGAAAAGATTCGCGGTCCGGACCATTGAATAGAAGGGTGTTGCTAGAGTACACGGTGCGGGTGAATGGAAGAAGATGGATGGTTGAGATTAAGTATATTTGTAAATACACACGCCAGTTTAAGGTTAATTGATGTCAGTGAGAGTAAGGGTGCATAGACGCGCGAAAAGAGGTGCATATTGGTCCCGAAAATGATAGAAAACTGTGCATTTATGCGAAAGACCCTTTTCTGAATATGGCAAACAAAGCGGTCGATTTGCTATTGCCTTTATCTACTAACGAGACGGGATAATTATATTTACTTGTACTGCAACATTTACCTTGTTATTTTATTCATAAAGTGATGCACTTGAGTGCATTTTTACTTTTCAAAAAAAAGCACGATGCTAAATAATTTATCCTCGGAGAAAATTGTATTTATTTATTGCAAGAGAATTCAGATGGTCTATCGAATGATGCACATCATTATGCATGTGCAGTTGGAGGATATTTAATAAATCCCATGGCCTTTTATCTAAGATAGTTCATGGTGCTTAAGGAACACGTTGCCTTGGATCGGTCGAGTTGGTCTTTGAAAAGCGTTTGTAACCGTTTGTTATAAAATGCATATAATTAGAAAGATATTTTAAAAGTAGAATATAATGATCCACACAAGTATCACTCGAAATTGCGTGGTTTTCCTTTTACCTCGTCGACTAACACGGTCGCCCATTTATGGGAGTATGAGAGTCAAATTTGTGACTCCCCACGTGTTAGTTAGCAAAGTAAAAGGAAAACCACGCAGTTTCGAGGCAAATTTGTGTGGCTCATTGTATTCTACTTTTAAAACATCTTTCTAACCATAATGCATTTTATAACAAACGGTTACAAACGCTTTTAAAAGACCAACTCGACCGATCCAAGGCAACGTGTTCCTAAAAGGCGGTATTAGGACCAGACGACATGGGTACCCTGAAGGTCAGGGAGAGCACATTCACTTTAATAAGAGAGAAAACCATGCAGTAACGCTTGGCCTTTAAAGACCCAAGACACGTTTGGTAAGCTAATTGTCAAAGACCAGTATTATCACTTGGTGTATCCCAACATTAATATGCATAAAATAACAAATCTGTGACAATTTGGGCTCAAATTGGTCATCGAATTTAAAGAGAACAATGAAAGGAAAAACACCCTTGTTGCATTACGTTGTGTGCCCCAGATGTAAAACAGGGGGCTTCAGCTGAATTATTTTATTGTTTCATTTGAGTGAGAAGTTACCTCTTTCTCAAAACTTCGATATACTTCAGAGGTAACCGTTTCTCACAACGTTTTATACTATCAATAACCGGCCCTCCATTGGTTGTTACCGAGTACGTTTTAATGGTAAAATTGACTTTGAGTAACTATACTAATAGTGTCCGTCCAGTCCTTTAATGCGGGCATAACGCTTGATATAGACGTTCAGTAAAACCGATTTACCTTCGTGAAAGATGTAAATTGTGCTAACCTTGTTTCAAGGCTCTTTAATCGGATGCCGGTTGGATCTTTCATCCGGTGAACTTCAAAATCTGGCCTAGCGTTTTGGAAAGTGGCTGATTAAGCCTAATGCATGATAAAGGGCGAGGCCCATATCTGTATCTATATAACAGCCGTAATCGTACCATCACCCTAAATGTAGTCTGGTTCCCGTATTTCTACGATATGGATACGTATCCACTATTGCTATTTGAAACAGGGAACACGACGGTATCGTACATTATGGCCCTTTTCGAAACCACGGCTTCGGCTTTGGATTCGGCCTCAGGCTTCAGGCTTCGTCCTCTCGTCTGAAGCCATGAGCGCATACGCAAAGCTCGCGCAATTGTCAAAACAACCGCAGGTCCAATCTAGCCTGAGTTGAATCTGAAGCCGAAGCAGTGGTTTCGAAAAGGGCCTTTACAGCCGTAACCGTACCATCGTCATAACCTAGTCTGGCTCCCGTAATTCCACGATGTGGATCAGTATCCACTTAATGCCATCTGATACAAGGAACACGACAGAAATATATATTATGTTCGGCCTGTCCAAATTAGCGGCTACAGCTACGGCTACGGCTACATTTCTGCGTCATCATGCATTGAAGTAATATGACGTCCTTAGCAACACACCTAGCAACAGCCGAAGCCCTATCTGTAGTCGCCAATTCGGATACGGCCTAAGGTTCATTTTTGTAGGGGAGTGAACTATTGATTAAAATACAGTAAGGCGCCAGTCCAGTTCGCAGTAAGTTCACGTGTTTGCTGGACCCGCTTTGAATAAATTTCCGTTAAATAGCCGTTGATTTCCGGCCGTTATTTGCAGAGATATTCCCGCCAGATGGCGTGAACGTGTAAACACGGTCTAAATGTGTGTTGAATCCGGGGTAATGGCTACTGCAGAGAGAAAGCATGTAGGTCAAGGATGCTCGATCCACCAACAGAGATCAGTGACTTGTTATTATTATTATTTTTTTACGGTTTAGTTACTCCATTTGTGACCCTAATTGTAATAAATACAGACTGAAACGGCCGGCATTCGGAGCGACTCGGGTGTATAATTTTTAATATTTTGGATAAAGAAAACACACACACACGTCATTACTGTCTTAAGCCCAAAGCACAATATCATGCACACACAAAATATGAAATAGATGAACCAATTTTAAGGGAATAATCCTACAAAATGTAAAAATAATAACTAGATAAACCACTTTTAAGGATGATCATACAAAATGATTAAATTACATTGTAAAAGAATATATTACTTTTTTTCGCCATAGCTACTGCCAAAGCTATTAAGTCATCCTTGGCTTACCGTCTGACGGGTAGGAAATGGGACATCGGCCCCACGAGTTACATATCTCGGTGGAAAACAAAATTCCACCCGATGTGTTTTTCACGGAAGCAATCGATGTAAAAGGCTTTGTGTTTCAAATCACGCGGCTCTCCATATAAAACACATTGAAATTGGTTCAATGTCTTGTTGAGGATATCGTGTTGCTGCACCAGGGGAAACTATACGGTGAACAACAGCACGGGATGTGTGTGCAGACCAAACGGTTGGTTTTTTTTTGTCTTGAGAAAGATGGGCCCGGAAAACTGACGTAGGGGCAGATCACGTTTTCTTGTTGAGCGATCGCAAAGGATCGTTTTGGAATCAAAGCATTTGCAATTGGTTGTGAGAGGGTCTGGAATATTCTATACCTGCTGGAACCTCTTGGAAGATTTTGTGTTTGCTCTAAACACACGAAGTAAATATCAATGTGCACTTTGGTATCGAAAAGTTGTAGAATGATTGAGTCTACTTGCACAGTTTTAGACATTTCACAATGTTAATTATAGTTTAAGTTTCATATGACTGATTTGTACTTAAAAGGAAGGGCAACAGTTTTCTTGGAATCAGATGGGGGAATTTCACTAGTTAAAACTAGTCCTATTAGGACTAGCCTAAAGTTTTTTAAAACACTCGTCCTAAGTAAGGACTATCTTTGTGAAATCGACCCCTTTTAACCATGTCAAACCACTCTCAAAGAATTCCTCTAAAATATCCCCAAATATTTTGCGAAAGCTATAAATAAAACTGCCTAGTGCTATAAAAAGTGGTGATTTAATTATCGTTGGTGGAATCTCACTGGTCTGTTGACTTTATATAAATTGGCATGGGACATTGCAGGGAGCCAACCAAAGGGCAATGGGAATGATATCCCTTCAATGGAAAGTCACACGGTGGTCCTGTTTCCCTTAAAGGCAGTGGACACTATTGGTAATTGTCAAAGACTAGCCTTCACAGTTGGTGTATCTCAACAAATGCATAAGGTAACTTACCTGTGAAAATTTGAGCTCAATCGGTCGTCGAACTTGCGAGATAATAATTAAAGAAAAAACACCCTTGTCACACGAAGTTGTGTGCGTTTAGATGGTTGATTTCGAGACCTCAAGTTCTAAACTTGAGGTCTTGGAATCAAATTCGTGGAAAATTACTTCTTTCTCGAAAACTATGGCACTTCAGAGGGAGCCGTTTCTCACAATGTTTTATACCATCAACCTCTCCCCATTACTCGTCACCAAGAAAAGTTTTATGCTTATAACTATTTTGAGTAATTACCAATAGTGTCCACTGCCTTTAAAGTCACTGGACACTTATTACTGGTAATTACTCAAATAATTGACAGCACAAAACTTACTTCTTTGTAATGAGCAATGGAGAGCTGTTGATAGCATAACACATGTGTGAAACGGCTCCCTCTGAAGTAACGTAGGTTTCGAGAAAGGGGTTTCACTGTTATTAAAGACTCGTGCATGAAGCCTTTAAACAGGTTTGTTATTTTATGCATTAATGTAATGGGATTTAGTTACACCAATGGAGAATACTGGACTTTGAGAATTACAAAACGTGTCCATAATGCTCAATGTAGTGTGAAAGTCACTGGAAATCCTTCCCCACTCTAACAGACATGTTAACTCCACAGCAAAAACAAAGTCATTTTTTTCCAATTTTCTCATTCAAAATCATCTTTAACTGCTTGAAAATTCTGGGTACACTCGACTATCCAACTTTCGCAACCTCTGTTTATTCCTCTCCGCTCGTGACATGTCCGTTGGGGCAATTAAACGAGACGAGTGGTGTATCGGAAACACTTCCTCCATGGTTGAATTAACATGGTTAATGGAGCCGCTCTCCCGCGCAAACCGCCTAGAAATCAAATCAAACGCACGGGAAGCACGAGTCTGATGTTCGGGGCATAGACACATGAAATTATTGCACAATGTTTCTAAACATTAAAGGGAAGGTACAAAAATATTAACTTTAAAACTGACTTGGTAACAAGCATTGGAGAGCTGTTGATAGTATAAAACATTGTTGGAAACGATTCCCTCTGAAGTAACGTAGTTTTTGAGAAAGAGGTATTTTCTCACTCAAATATTAAAAGACTTCTAACTTGAAGTCTTTTATTCCTCGCACGAAGCACACAAATTCATCCAACAAGGTGGGTTTTTTTCTTTCGTCATTTTCTCGCAACTTCGATGACCAATTGAGCCCAAATTTCCACAGGTTTGTTATTTTATGCTTATGTTGGGATACACCAAGTGAGAACACTGGTCTTTGACAATTACCAAACCCGTACCTTTCCTTTAAAGATACTAGACACTACTGGTAATCACTCAAAATGATTGTTAGCATAATCATAAAATGACCTGCAGTGTGTGATAATGTATGCCTTTGTGCTGCTTCTTTTTTTCTTTTCTTTTTTATCAAATGAATGAATGAGTTGGTAAAACAAAATATCCAATCTCCTTAGATGAAACAGCCGATAGGGGATGGAGTATGACATGCTGTAATTTAATGGCACATGTAACTAAAGAAGTAATCTTGAAGGCTGTTTCAAACCATCGTTAAGTCGTTCATTTTTTTTGTGCAAAAAGAACGTTATTTTCTGCAGTTCATGCATCGTTTGTTTTCAGTATATAGGGTGAGTGAATGTGCTGTTTGTTAAACATTCTCTACGCTGACAAAAAGAATGAAAGCGAAACAAAAGAGGAAACAAATTATAGCTCCATGGCGACCTGCACATTTCTATACAGGAACACTCAACACGAAGTATGGCCCCAGTTTATGGCTCTGCATATACCGTAGGATTGTATACGATGTGACAGCGAAAAGCTAATGGTCACCATTCAAGTGTGTGCTTTAATACAAAGTGGTGTGTTTAATTTAACGCAAGCATGTTCTCTAAGATGAGCTGCCGAAGTCACAAAACAGACTTGTGCTTCTGTAAGAAACAAATCGATAATGTACAAATACCCAGGTGTAAACAAATTATTTTTACATTGAAAAATTCCTTTCAAACGGAGTGCAAACAGAGTTAGTGAAGGGTAAAATTTATAATGTACAAAAAAAAAACATGTGAAAATGTTTTTAATTTATTTGTGCATTTAAACATTCCTTTGGAGCAAAAAGATTATTAGGTCTAAGTGCAATTACAAGTTTAATAGTGAATGGTTAAATTAATTGATAATGTACAAAAATAACCCATGTGAAAAAAATGCCTTTTGTACATTGGAAAAATCCTTTCGAGCAAAAAGATTTTTAAGTGCAGACAAAAAAATGGTAAAAGGCAAAGGTTAATTGTCAGCAAGTCAAGTGAATACAATACACAGAAAGCCCTACTGTATACATTTTTTAAGTGTGGTTTTGGTTGGATTTGCGACATTAAATGGTTTTGAAACTTTTGTAGATCAAGTTTGTGGCCGTGTCATGAATCCCTACTCAATGTGAATGAAGAGTAGTGTTTATTATTTACCTGTACAAGTTTCAGCTTATGAGGGAAAAAAGTGGTGAAAATCACGGAGTCGCACAAATCCGTTGCAAATGCTAAAATATCGTTCGTGAAATTGTTTTACTCATTTCTTATAAACTACAGCACCTCAGCAAGTATTTATCTGTATAAGCAATGTAAATCTGTGGACGATTGTGTTTTGTGTCGTACAAAAAAATACAAGAAATTAGTAAAAAAAATACAAGAAATGAGTAAAACAATGTCATGAAAATAATTTTCGTCTCATGAGACCAAAATTATTTTAAGCATTTACAAACCTATTTTCGTTACATTTTTTTACTCATTTCTCAAAAGCTACAGCACCTCAGTAAGTAATATTTGAAGGGAAGCTTTTTTTTTTTTTTACCCATACACCGATGTGTGTTAACACTGTATACTCAGTACTTTCCCGAGTCCTGTGAAAAAATATCACAGGCATGTTACTCGGATGGGATTCGAACCCACGACCCTTGCGATTCTAGAGCAGTGTCTTACCAACTAGACTACCGAGGTTGCCCGGCAGCTAGAGGCAGTTCGAATCCTATGTTTTGGCAGCGGGTACCGCAACGAAATAATAGATGTTAAATTTGCATCGGGGATAAAGAATATTTTATTCGAACCCACGACCTTTGCAATTCTAGAGCAGTGTCTTACCAACTAGACCAACTTGTTGGTTTTTTCTTTCCACTATCATTATTTTCAACCCCTGTAAGTTTAATGTAAATCTATGGACATTTTGAAAAAGTACCCAAATCCTTTTAGTATAATTTCAGTTTCCCATGATGACATTTGCCCAAGGCTATGCAAGTCCACATCATTAGAGTTTTTACTTTTGATTATAGTGGGGGATAAACAAATACTTAATCAACAGTTTGTCCCTTTTTGACGAAGGACCTCAGCCTGAATCGGATTGGAGGCTTGAAGTCAAGCACTTTATTCTTCTAAGCCGTCTTATGTATTGTATACGTCTGGGTCGTGCTTTTCGAAAGGCTGTGCTTATTTTGTCGTAACCAATCAAGAAATTGGAACACCGCCCCTAAGGGTAATTTAAATCGAACGGCAAATTTTCTCTTGAATCTGTTATTTTTTTCTAGGATCCTAAACCTGACTCGAGTCTTGAGGCTCGGGATGTTGAAAGGTTCCTGTGGAATCTAAGTTCAAGTGCAATGGTGATCATTGTAATACAATTCAATTCAAATCATTTTCACGTTTATCGTGGATGAGATTGTTCAGACTTTTGGCTGAATTCAGACTTTTTATGTCGGCCTAGAGAAGAAAATCGGACAATATTTGTTGCCATAAATAAATTATACTGCTCATTGGTCTACTTCTCTAGTGCTTTGGATACTGTTTCCAAAAGCTCCTTCGAATCTATAACCCCATGCAGGGGTTACCAAACGGTAGAAATGGCATAGTTTCAACATACCTTTGAATTAGTATCCAAGTTTGAATAAGTTTCAGACTTGTTCGTTAGTAATGACTCTTAGCCCTGGTTTATTCTATTCTCTTCTTGGAAGGTAATTCAATATGAGGATAAACAAAAGTGCGCATAAGTATAAACACAAATAATATGGTATAATAATTTGTAATAGTAATTAATAAATGTTGCGGTTCAAAACGAAATGCAACTCAAGGATCTGCGATAACTTTAACTGAAGACAAACAGAATGTGCTGCTCGAAACGTCGAGGCTATACCAATTCCGGTTCTGTGTGTAACACCACCTCTCCAAAAGGAGATATTTTAGCAAAGGGTTGTTTTTAGAATTCTAAACAAAATATCTTTTAAAGACACTGGACACCTTTGGTAATTGTCAAAGACCAGTCTTCGCACTTGGTGTATCTCGATAAAACAACAAACCTGTGAAAATTTGAACTCAATTGGTCGTCGAAGTTGCGAGATAATAATGACAGAAAAAAACAACCCTTGTCACATGAAGATGTGTGCTTTCAGATGCTTGATTTCGAGACCTCAAAATCTAATTCTGAGTTCTCGAAATGAAATTCGTGTAGATTGACTTCTTTCTCGAAAACTACGTTACTTTAGAGGGAGCCGTTCTCACAATGTTGTTTTACTACCAACAGCTCTAATAATAATAATAATATCGAAGTCTTATATAGCGCACGTATCTACCAAACAAGGTACTCAAGGCGCTGAGTATATACAAACTTTCAGAAAGATAGGTTATTGCATTGCTTGTATACCAAGTAAGTTGTTATGCTAACAATTATTTTAAGTAACTACCAATAGTGTCCACTGCCTTTAAACATATTGGCAAGTAACTTCATTTTTAGAAGTCAGTGTTTCCTATGAAAAGAAAGCGTAGTGTGTCTACTGTATCAAAACTGTTTTTTCAATCGGATCAGTTGGTTGAGCGAGAGGTTGTCTTCAGTCGACGCCTTCGGTAATTCGGTAAGATCGAAAAAGGAAAAAAAATACTCTGAAAAGTATAATATATATATTTGTTTTTATATACGTATACACAATGGTTACAAAACCTTCACCTTGAGATGTGTAAAACCAGACCCCTGCCAGCGATAAAAATATAATTATAAAAAGGAAATATTTAATTTAATTTCGATACCTCAGAATTAGATTTTGAGCTCCCGAAATTGGCATTGCATTAGCTCGTCTAGACAATTTTTTTTGCAAACTTATTTGTATTCGTTTAATCATTGACTGACTGCTATTTAACAACCTTTAAAGGCAGTGGACACTATTGGTAATTACTCAAAATAATTATTAGCATAAAACCTTTCTTGGTGACGAGTAATGGGGAGAGGTTGATGGTAGAAAACATTGTGAGAAACGGCTCCCTCTGATGTGCCATAGTTTCCGAGAAAGAAGTAATTTTCCACGAATTTGATTTCGATACCTCAGATTTAGAACTTGAGGTCTCGAAATCAACCATCTAAACGCACACACCTTCGTGTGACAAGGGTGTTTTTTTCTTTCATTCATATCTCGCAAGTTCGATGACCAATTGAGCTCAAATTTTCACAGGTTTGTTATTTTATGCATATGTTGAGATACACCAACTGTGAAGACTAGTCTTTGACAATTACCAATAGAGTCCACTGCCTTTAACACTTTATGATGAGAGGCAGGTCGAAGGAGATGCGTTCAAGTTTGAAATTTCACAAGCAGAAATACTTTTTTGATTTCTTTTTTTCTTTCTAACAATAATAATTCAGCCTTGGTAATTCAAAGGCCCACTGCTTATTTCGTTGCTAAAATTCAGTGTTTTTTGCTACTTACCGAATCATGTGGTATTACACGGACAAGGAAAGACTATTGCTTGTCATTGTTCGCTTGATTTTGAACTTATTTTTATATCTTGTTGTTTTTGCTGATTATCTATATTTTTTAATGTTTCTCTGTATTAGCGCCATGGAGCATTGTTTTCGATGGATATGGCACTATATAAATGTGAGATTCTGATTAAATTGAACGAGGCAAAGGATTCAAAGTTAAGGCGTTGATTGTATGATGACATTGGTTGATGGACAGAACTACAAATGTTCACTGATTTTTGCAGAAAGTTCACTGAAACCAATCTGTCCTTGTTATACAAAGAAGAAATTATGGAAAACGTTTCCCTATTGTAATTGAATAAAATTCTTTCAATGTCTTCCTGGATGTTGGAGAAATTGTCCCTGGTTGTGAGATGCAGATGTTGGCAGCTCTGATTGGATATGTTTTAGGCTCATTTTAGATTATGTAGAACAAGAGCAACACATCAAAAAAGGGAAAACTAAAAGGTCTCGTCTTAAGACTGGGGTGTTCCACAAGAAATGTTGTGCACAAACTCTAGGGGAAAACTGTAAAGTGCATGGGACAAACGAAAGAACAAGAGATTGCGTCACGAGGGTTGTTGAGAATGATATGATATTGTCTGATGTGTAAGGCGCAACGTGGCGTTTCTCAATAAAAATAGGGTTTGGTTACGCCACTGCATAATTTGATAAAATAAATCCGTACAAGTAGACGTATAAAAGGTCAGCCCAACCCTTTTAACGGTAAGTTTGGAAGATTGAGTTGCGCACATTTTTATACTGCAATATGATCCAAAATGTTAAAAGGGGTGAGTAGATTCAACTTGTAATGACCGAGGAATTTGATATATCGTCTGCATGAGCGTAATGCATACTAGATAAGCTTAAAGGGTTTGGGTTTTTTGTACGAAACAAATCACAAATGACACAGATTTACATTTAAACTTACACGGTTTGAAGTGATGATAGTTGAAAGCTTTCCTAAAAATATTATTTGCTGAGGTGCTGTAATTTTTTAGAAATGTGTAAAACAATTTTACAAAAATAATGTTCATATCAGTGAGACGGAAATTAGTTCATCACGTAAAACGGATTTACGCGACTCTCCTGAAACATTGCTCTATAACATTTTTCTCAAAAAAAAGAACAATTAAGCTGACACTTCCAGATAATTTGTATATACATCTTCATGCACACAGAGTATGGATTCATTCATGACAAAACCCTTGATCTACAAAATGCATTAAACCCTTTGCACTACCCAGTTCATTCACGCTATTCTTTTTAGCGGTCAATCAAACCGATTTAACCTGCGTTCACTGACAAAGATGTATGCAAATTCAAGCTTGTTTACCCTTGAAGCAATGCGTTTATCTTTGTGTGTTGCATAAATATGGTGTACTTATATTCGCTTCATCTAAGATGCACTTCTGAGGGGTTATGTGAGGCAGTTCCCCCACCCACAACCTCATCCCCACAAGACCATTACGCCCCAGACGACAGACTCGCGCGTGAATTCGCATAGATGAAGAACCGTCCCCCGGATCGATTACATAACACGAAAGACTTGCGACACTCGAACGTAATGTAGGTCGCGGGATCGACGTTTTGGTAAAGTTAGTGGTATCGTGTTACAATAATTTCCAACTCGTCTGCAGCATTTCTTGGTATTAATGTTACCGATCGACTACCCCTTTACCCAACTCGTGTGGCAAACTTGAGTTATTTACACTTAAAGGCACTGTACACTGTCGGTAATTATTCAAAATAAATGTGGGCATAAAAACTTACTTGATAACGAGCAACGGGGAGCTGTTGATAGTATAACACAATGTGAGAAACGGCTCCCTCTTAAGTATCGTTTTTTTCTCTCTTTTTTTTTTTAATAGTTAGTTTCTCACTCAAGTATAGTTAAAGGACTTCAGGCCTGAAGTCTAAGGCTGGACATCTGAAAACACACAAATTTCTGTAACAAGTGTGTTTTTCTTTCATTATTCTTTGCAACTTCGATGACCAATTGATTTAAAGGTTTGTTACTTTATGCATTTGTTGAGAAACATATAGGGAGAACACTGGTCTTTGACAATTACCAAAGGTGTCCAGTGCCTTTATTGCTACCGTTCGACTACCCTACCCAACTCGTGTGTCAAACTTGAGTACACACTTAACTTCGTCAATGTTTTGACCAATACTATACAGCCCCATTGGCCTATAGCGAATTATTAGTTTAAATAACTATTTGGGGTTCAATGATTTGAGTTGAATGACCACGTCGGTACAGAATACATCCGGATCCAAACCTTAAAGATGCTGTGTCAGATGTTTGGCCCCAAACATGCAAAAAATAGATTTTTTGAGTGAATGGTATTTTCAAAGAGTATCACCCGCTCTAACGAAAAAAGTTTAACTTTTACTTTTAATGGTCAGGAACCATGACAGAAATTCAAAACGTTTCTTATAAAACACATAAGAATTGGTCACGTGATATATTGTCGGGATCCCGACAAAAAACTAATTTTGAGCACTTTATTTCACTGCTACTAATAATTGACTGACTTTTTCGAGCAATGGCTCAAATGATAGCTTGTAACTTTCTCGACCCCCATCAAAATACCTATTGAATTTTAAATCAAAATTGTTGGGTCAAATCGGCCAAAAATCTGACATTGCATCTTTAAATGTGATTTCAACTGAGTTTCTTGTTGCAAAAGAAAAAATAAATACATGTTTTGAAAGGTTATTAATTATATTGATATTGTTGGAGAATTTATGTCAGACCAAAACGGACTTTCTGAGGGCATTTTTAATCGTCAGTAGACAGGTTTAGGCTTTCAATTTTATGTTATTTTCCATAAATGGACATAAAAGTAAGTTATGAAGTAAAATTGTACAGAAAAGCGTTTATGAGCAGATTTTTGACACCTTGTGAAAAAAACAAAAAATTTGGCACAATAACTGACAGACAGTTGAATTGGAGTATTAATTGATCAGTGCTCAGTACAAAGGGTAATCGGTTAAAGTATTTTTTTGCGTAAATTATATCTTTTTCATATAGACAAAGGACATTGGAATTATTTCTCACTCATCTGTTTATATGCTATTATTTATGAAAATGTGTAGTTTGGTGCAGTGGAGCAAGAAAACAAGATATCATGGAAAGTGTTTTGAAATACTCTTTGAAAATCTAAGAGATAGACTTAGACCTGGATGAATCAATTTTTGTGTGGAGTTGTTAATCCTGTGTTTAGGTGTCCGGTCAGCATGGCAGAAAAGAAGTCTTACGTGTAGAATAACACACACAAAACAGAACGGTCTTAAAGGCAGTGGACACTATTGGTAATTAACTAAAAATACTTATTAGCTTAAAACCTTACTTGAACACAAGTGATGGGGAGAGGTTGATAGTATAAAACATTGTGAGAAACGGCTCCCTCTGAAGTAATGTAGTTTTCGAGAAAGAAGTAATTTTCCACGAATTTGATTTCGAAACCTCGGATTAAGAATTTGGATCTCGAAATCATGCATCTGAAAGCACACAAACTTCGTGTGACAAGGGTGTTTTTTCTTTCGGAGTTATCTCGCAACTTCGAAGAACAGTTGAGCACAAATTTTCACAGGTTTGTGATTGTTATGCATATGTTGAGATACACCAAGTGAGAAAACTGGTCTTTGACAATTACTAATAGTGTCCGATGTCTTTAAGAACCTGAGTTGCGTTCGAAGTTCAGAGAACTATCACGGGCAGTAGGAATTACCTGGCGATTTGTAATATTAAAATGATGTTTACATACTTACCCTCTTGAAATACAGAGTTTTTTTTTAATACTCGTGTCGAGAATCTTTGCATCATCGAAAAACAAAAATGTGCAACCCCTTCAAATATGTAAGACAATTTAATATTGGTTTGCGGTAACACCATGTGTGTATCTACTTGCGAGGTAAAGTTTGTTCTTATTGCGAACTGTATTGCTTAATTCTACTACCGCGGAGTAGATTGTTCGGGTGTTCGGGAGACTTCTCAGTTCTGAAAAGAAGTGTCCTGCTTAATAACCATTACCTGGGCGGATGGTATAGAAATAGGCTGGGACTACTACTTTAGCGTATAGGATCGTAATTAACTGTACTACCGCGGAGTCAGTTCTTTTCTTTCATTATTCTGTTGCAACTTCGATGACTTATTGAGTCTAAATTTTCACAGATTTTTTATTTTACATCCGTTAGGATACATCATCGTGGGAATACTGGTATTTGACAATTACCAAAAGGTGTCTATGTGTCTTTAAAAGTGGTTCGATGGAAACTGGCGCGCCTGTCCTCCCGTAGATTGGCAAGCTCTTCACATTTGAAAGTTTGATTGGGTTATAAGTTATCCTCGGGGGTGCTAATGATCTGATTAAACCCGAGCAGTGGACCAAACAACCAGGATAATTGGTCAGAAGAAGATATTTTTGCATATAGCAGGCGTAAGATGAAAGTAGCAAGGGCACTTCCCTGATTCTGGGTCAGATCCAAACTGGTCAGAGTGACCCAAAAACTGGGTCACGGAGAATGCGCTCTTTATCCCCGATGCGAATCTAACATTTATTTGTGAAACGAATTTGTTTCCCTGCCTTTCTTTAATTCTGTATAGACCTGAGCGCGAATTTTGAATTGAGACGGATTTCTGCATGTACGGACTCAGTCCTTGGATCTTGGGGCCTTTGGTTTTCGCCATTTTGTGTTCTTCCACGTCATTAATAGTCTCGACCAGATATATATCTGGCCTCTAATTAAAGTGCTTTTCCGTAAAAGTTGGTAACCATCTTGCCTACATTTTTGGGTGCTGAATCAAAAAAAGGTAATTGATGCCAAGGCTAATATTTAGTCCTTGTCCATGATTTTTTTTTTTTTTTTTTTAAATAGCATAGAAAACCCAGCAGAAGACTGTAGTATCTTAAACAGATGTTATAAGGATACAATACAAGTCGGGTATCATGCTAGTTAGATTTCGGATTTAACACCCAAAATTAGTTAAACTACTTACCAACTTTGACTAAAAAATGCCGCTTGAAATTACTTGTTTTTTTTTTAATCTGGTGTAGACTATAATAAACTGAGCATTTTATAGTCGCTGTGTCGTTTTAGTTCAAACGTTTAATCCGATATTGGCGCTGGCGCTGTTTGAAGCGAATTTAAACGAATAATTAAATATACAAAGGCATGTCAGGACAAAACAATTTGCAATCTGATGTTAAAAAATAAATAAACTGGCCTTAAACCTTATATGACTACTAAAAACAAGACTTTGTGAGTAAATATAAAGTATTGTAAAGGCAATCGTTATATGCAATATGATATTAAAAAGTAATTGAACTGGCCTTGAATCTAAGATTGATATTAATGACGGGGACAAATAAATTACCACACGATTAGCAATCGATCGATGTTTTCCTAATATTTTTTACAAGTTCACTGTTTACTCTTGGCGGGAGACGTCACTGTATGCGCCCTTCACTTAATTCGCCAGGGCCTAATTTCGTGCTTATAAGTCATTTCATGTATTCACGGTCAACATCAATCTGTATAATTGTGTAGGATGGAAGGACTTTGGGGTGCCGATAAACAAAACAGAGTTTTACAAATCAATATGTGATTTTGTGTTCGGGGCTCTTGGTGCATAGTTTAAGGCTGTGGAAAATAAACTCAAAATCAGTTCGTACAAGTTCACCCAGCCTATTCGCAGAAATTTGCACCACAACCATTTTTATAATAGTAATTTATCGTCATTGCCTGTACTTGAGAACAATAAATTGTTAGTGTAAGTGCCACCCTAGTGCTATTTTAGAACATGCATTATATAAAGCATATTTTTGGAACTTACAAAATCGACATGTTTACTCCTTTGTTTTGTAACCTTCAAAAACACTAACAATTTAAAATACGTTTTTTTTTTTATATCCTATGTAGAATTATATAGAATGTTGTCTCTCTTTTTGCTTCTTCTTTACTATAACGTAAATGCATCTTTTAAAGACACTGGGCACTATTTGTAATTGTCAAGGACCAGTCTTCTCACTTGGTGTGTCTCAACATATGCACAAAATAACAAACCTATGAAAATTTGAGCTCAATTGGTCGTCGAAGTTGCGAGTTAATAATGAAAGAAAAAACACCCTTGTCACACGAAGTTGTGTGCTTCAGATGCTTGATTTCGAGACCTCAAAATCTAATTCTGAGGTCTCGAAATCGAATTCAATATTTTAGTGGAAAAATCACGTCTTTCTCGAAAATTACGTTACTTCAGAGGGAGCCGTTTTTCACAATGCTGTATACTATCAACAGCTCTCCATTGCTTGTTACCAAGTAGGTGTTTATGCTAACAATTATTTTGAGTAATTACCAAAAGTGTCCGGTGCCTTTAATCTAGGAGTGGGCTAACGCTGTCCTCGTTGGGCCTAATTTTAGTTTATTTCCCAAAAGGTTTTCTCCCCACATTGACAATATGATTGGAAAATAATCCGGTTTTAAAATAAATTGTCGTGTTATTGAAAATTATTCAACATGACTCGACCACACAACATGCTTTGCTCCAAAAAAACAACTAATATCTATTTTGTTTTAATTCCAATGTGAAATTATCGACATCAGATATAGATGTTTTCAAAGAGATGTGCTAATTTGAAACAAAAGCTTCTATTTGTAAATATTTATTAGAGCGTAGTCGTCTGTGCTTGAACAAGGCTATCAATTTCCCCCAATGTATTTAGCTCACTTGTCATTCCAATTGCTAGATTGTAATATTATTAACATTGTGTAAAAAATGCTTAAAGGCACTGGACACTGTTGGTAATTACTAAACAATTTTAGCATAACAAATCTTTTGTAAAGAGCAATGGAGAGCTGTTGATAAAACATTGTGAGAAAGGGAAGCCTATTATTTGCATCTAAAATCACACAAAATATTGCAATTAGGGTGTTTTTCTCTCGTTATTCTCTTGCAAATTCGATGAACAATTGGGCCTTTAAAGGCACTGGACACGTTTGGTGATTGGCCGAGACCAGTATTCTCACTTGATGTATCCCAACATATGCCAACAAATATCAAACATCTGAAAATGTGGACTCAATTGGTCATCGAAGTTGCGACAAAATAATGAAAGAAAGAAAAACACCCTTTAATATTCAACGAATTTGTGTTCTTTCAGATGCCGTCAAAGGGCTTCAGGTCTGAAGTCTTTTGACATTAATTTGAGTGAGAAATAACCTCTTTCTCAAAAACTATACGTTAATTCAGAAGGAGCTTTTTCCTACAGTGTTTTGTTTTATAGAAAATATGACAGACAAATATTCAAAATGGTTTGGTGTAAAAAGAACAAGTATATGTATTTTCATTTTACACCGAATCGAATTCAATATTTTAGTGGAAAAATCACGTCTTTCTCGAAAGTTACGTTACTTCAGAGGGAGCCGTTTCTCACAATGTTGTATACTATCAGCAGCTCTCCATTGCTTGTTACCAAGTAGGTGTTTATGCTAACAATTATTTTGAGTAATTACCAAAAGTGTCCGGTGCCTTTAATCTAGGAGTGGGCTAACGCTGTACTCGTTGGGCCTAATTTTAGTTAATTTCCCAAAAGGTTTTCTCCCCAAATTGCATATGATTGGAAAATAATCCGGTTAAAAAATAAATTGTCGTGTTATTGAAAATTATTCAACATGACTCGACCACACAACATGCTCTGCTCCAAAAAAACAACTAATATCTATTTTTTTTTTTAATTCCAATGTGAAATTATCGACATCAGATATAGATGTTTTCAAAGAGATGTGCTAATTTGAAACAAAATTTTCTATTTGTAAATATTTATTAGAGCGTAGTCGTCTGTCCTTGAACAAGGCTATCAATTTCCCCCAATGTATTTAGCTCACTTGTCATTCCAATTGCTAGATTGTAATATTATTAAAATTGTGTAAAAAATGCTTAAAGGCACTGGACACTATTGGTAATTACTCAACAATTTTAGCATAACAAATCTTTTGTAAAGAGCAATGGAGAGCTGTTGATAAAACATTGTGAGAAAGGGAAGCCTATTATTTGCATCTAAAATCACACAAAATATTGCAATTAGGGTGTTTTTCTCTCGTTATTCTCTTGCAAATTCGATGAACAATTGGGCCTTTAAAGGCACTGGACACGTTTGGTGATTGGCCGAGACCAGTATTCTCACTTGATGTATCCCAACATATGCCAACAAATATCAAACATCTGAAAATGTGGACTCAATTGGTCATCGAAGTTGCGACAAAATAATGAAAGAAAGAAAAACACCCTTTAATATTCAACGAATTTGTGTTCTTTCAGATGCCGTCAAAGGGCTTCAGGTCTGCAGTCTTTTGACATTAATTTGAGTGAGAAATAACCTCTTTCTCAAAAACTATACGTTAATTCAGAAGGAGCCTTTTCCCACAGTGTTTTGTACTACCAACAGCTCTCCAGGTTTTTATGCAAACAATTATTTTGAGTAATTACCAATAGTTTCTAGCGCTTTAACGAGACGTTGAAATGGGTCAGATGCAAGGTGGCCATTAGTCTTCAACTGACATAAATTGCGTTTCATTGCACACTGACATCAAGTGAATTACAACAATTATAAAAACGATTTGTATTCAATAACCTCATTCTATTTGAACAGGAAGTAGGTCTATAATGTTAATGTTTAACCATTTAGCCATTGGACCGCCCAGCCACCTAAAGCTATACACTGTATTATGCGGTAGGAGGAAACCTCGCTAAAGCTTTTGTTTGTAGAAAATAAGAAACATCAAAATAAAACTAGGTAGTCAATAGTATGCCTACGCATTGGTGAATCCATCTAGTTAGTCATAGATCATTATTAATTTTTCTCTTCACAGTTGACTTGACGAAGCTATTTGATGAAATAATTTAGCACTTACCCAACCAAACGCTTATTAGTAAACACAAAGGAAACTGTATTTATCATTCATGGTGAGATTGTCGAAAAACTTATGCCTTCGCAAATAATCAGCATTGAGCCAGATAAAAGCCTTGACAAGCTATTGTATCCATTTTATCATTATACAAAAATAATCGCCATAAATATTACCGTAGGTTTTTTTATTGTTCCCCAATGAGGACTTGTACAAATATTACCGAAAGGGTCAAAAATTGTGCGTTTAATTATAAATTATAAGCCTTGGCTATCTTTAAAAAATTTGAACTACGATTTCAGTAAAGTTACTGCAAGAATCTTGAAAAGAAAAACAACATTATTTCGGCAAACTCGGGCGGTGCAGGGACTAGAGGGTTAATGGGGGTGTCAGTTTGTTATCTTTTATGAATTTATATTCCAAAACCCTCATTTTGAAATACATTTTTGTTAGGTTCGGTTCGGTTCTTTTTCAAAACTGCAGAATAAAATGTTCATTATAGTCCGAAAATTGCTAGACAGGATTTAAAAGCACAATAATTGCTCCTCTTTTTGTGAAAAATATGCTCTATATTGTTCAAATAAATATACTTTTTCTAGGGCTAATATCGTATAAATGGATAAACTCTACTTACTTTTAATACAATTTATTGCATATTGTTGTCATGTTTGGGTTTGAATGATACTAATCCCTCCTCTTTTTGGCTGGGTTTGTGCGCATTCTTAAATTATACTCTCAGATATAAGAAAAAGAAGACAATTTTAACATTTAAAACAAATTTATTTTATATGTATTGTTTGTATCAGTAAAAGTAAAAAATGAAAATTTGTATTTAAAAATGAACTTTGTTTTTGATTTACATTAGTACAATTTTGATCAAACGACCAATGTGTTTTAGGCATTCCGAATAAGCTCTTGTAACGACTGTTTTGTAAAAAAAGAAAAACGGAAACTGGCAAACCATTAGGCTCACAAAACATTATTATTATGTGGAAAATGTAAAAATTAATATTGTGTGTTTTGTCATTCTATATCACAGACATTTAAAAAAAATAATAAAGACATCAAATAGACAACAATGTCAGAAGAAGAGCCCGGAACGCAGTCATAAATATTAGAAATTGGTTGAAGTTTCCTAAAGTCAACTTGAGCACGAGCCTGTGGCTTTTAGAAAAATAAATAATATATACAACCCTTTTACCCTAATCAAACTCACCGACAATTCTGAAGCACAATAAATAAAAGCATGTCAACAAACCGGGGTCGCTTACTGCAACAATGGGGCGAATAGAGTCGTTTCGCAGGTGATCGGTCCGAGAGGTGAAAAATGCCACAGTCACTAGAGACAGTATGAATTTTTTGAAATATCGTACGCCATGTTAGGTTCTGTTAAAGGCTAGCCGGTTTCACGAAACGCTAGGATTAATCCTATCTCGAGTTAGGACGAGTAACTCGTCCTATAACTAACTCGTCCTATAATTTAGGATGGGTTCAATGCGTCTTTACGTCTATGGTTACGGAATTTAACTCGTCCTAAGTCCTTAGAGTAGTCCTACGTGAAGAAGAGTGTGGTTAAAGCGACGGCTGTAACACTTTTAGTAATTGCTCAAAATAATTGTTAGCTAAACAACTTACTTAGTAACGAGCAATGGAGAGCTGTTGATAGTATCAAACATTGTGAGAAACGGCTCATACTATAGTAAGGTAGTTATTCAGAGAGAGAGAGAGAGGTGAATTCTCACTCAAATATTGAAATACTTCAGGACTGAAACCTTTGTAGCATCTGAAAGCACACAGATTTTTGCACCAATGTTTTTTTCTTTCATTATTCTCTTCCAACGTCGATGATCAATAGGAGACTTTCCGACGCTAGGTGGCAGCAGACATACCGGGTAAATTTCCATTGTTTACGTAGTTCTGAACATGCGCATAATTATGAGAACAATGGATTTACCCGGTAAGTCTGCTGTCCTCTATCGTCCCAGAAAGTCTCCCATTGAGTCCAAATTTTCACTTGTTTATTTTACATGCATATTATGTTCGAAAACACCAAGTGAGAATACTGGTCTTTCTGAAGGTGTCCATCCAGTGCTTTAAAAAAAATAACAACTTCATCATGATATTAATGTGTGATACGAATAACAGATTTGCATGATTTTAAATATATGCATGCTTTCATTGTAAGTAAAATGTCAAGTTGTGACTAAAGTCTCCAAACCTAATATGATGAGTTTAACACAAAAACAGAACAATTTCGCAGCAGATTGAAATTATATCTTGGTGAAAACAGTGACAAATTGTACCTTATTAATGGGTACCCTTAATTGCAGAAGTGCTGTGGAAATAGGACAAGGTACATGTACCTTGTTCGTGTTATAAAATATTAAACAGCAGTGGTCGAAATTCGCGAACGCTTATTCGTGTGTTTTGCAGCTGGACATTGCTCTATCGCGCACGTGCAATTTCACAGACTTGTTGAACTTGTTGTTTGAAGTGCTTTTGACATCCTTCATAAGTGCTGTTCAAATAAGGCAACACATATTTGCACTGTAGAATACTATTCAGTGGTGTGTTTGAGTTTGAGAGAGTACACCAGAACTGTCGTTCAATTTAAGAAGTTAAAAACTTCGACTAAAAGCGTTGAGTTCGCTTCTATAGACTGGACATGAATTTTTCAGATATTTGCAATATATTTTAAAGAGAGATCGCCTAACATTACCAGGCCACGGATAGCGACTTAGAGTGATGGGTACACTAACCCAAATCAACTGCCACCGGGGGACGATTTTTTTTCAAACGACATTGCAATGATTTGGTGAAGGAGCAGGACAATTTCATGATGACGTAATCTGACAAGAAGAGCCAATCACAGCGGCAGGGAAAACACATATTGCAGTGTCGTTTGGGGGAAACAAACCATGCCACCGAGGGGACATTGCCACCTACACATGGGGCTGAAACATGGACACCCCACATTCACAGCTCGTTAGGATGTAGGCATTGGTAGCATGCACTACCTTCCTAACATTTACGAAGCAATTGTGGTTAAGAGCCTTTGCTCGAGGGGACATGAGTCACGACCGGGATTCTAACCCACACTCCTGCTGCTGACAACACGAAGTAGACCCTGACTCGGTTGATTTTTAAAACCTGCATTGCCAATACAGAAGCGCAACACAAAACTGTTGACATCAAAGTGTGGGCGCTGCAGTGTCTCAAGATGCAACTTGTTTTGTCTATAACTTTTGACCAACACTTTTTAGGGAGTTGGGGTGGAGGTTCTTGAGTATAAATAGTATTCCACTTTTTAAAAGAAGGGTTTCAATGTGGAAATTTAATTTTTGTTGTGCACTTATTTATTTTCCAACATATAGAATTCCCATGAAAGTGAGGGTGAAATTAACCGTCCCTAACTTGTGTTAAATTGTGTTAGATTCCACTTTACTTTTGACCAACACTTTTTAGGGAGTTGGGGTGGAGTTTCTTGAGTATAAACAGTATTCTACTTTTGTAAAAGAAGGGTTTCAATGTGGAAATTTAATTTTTGTTGTGTACTTATTAATTTTCCAACATATAGAATTCTCATGACAGTGAGGGTGAAATTAATAGTCCCAAACTTGTGTTAAATTGTGTTCGATTCCACTTTATTTTTAACAACTCCATCAGAGCGCCAGGCGGAGTCGCTCGTTAGTATCTGTGCCAAATAGTTAAAGCCAGTGGACACTATTGGTAATTGTCAAAGACCAGTCTTCTCACTTGATGTATCTCAACGTGTGTATAAACTAACATACCTGTGAAAATTTGAGCTCGATTGGTCATCGGATTTGCGAGATAAATATGAAAGAAAAAACACCCTTGTCACACGAAGTTGTGTGCGTTTATAGATGGTTGATTTCGAGACCTCAAGTTCTAAACCTGAGGTCTCGAAATCAAATTCGTGGAAAATTACTTCTTTCTCGAAAACTGTGTCACTTCAGAGGGAGCCGTTTCTCACAATGTTTTATACCATCAACCTCTCCCCATTACTCGCTACCAAGTAAGGTTTTATGCTAATAATTATTTTGAGTAATTACCAATCGTGTCCACTGCCTTTAAATAATGATAGTTATAGTTATATTCAAGCTTCACGTATCGGTAAGCATTAGTGAAATGTTTCAAATTGTACCTTTTGACTGTCGCCAAAAAAAATCAATTTCCGCTGAGAAAGAGTATAAAATAAAATGGCAGTTAACAAAAAGAGACCCTTTTATGAAAATGGGGAACATTAAAAAGTATCTATTACCTCGCGTTCAATTGGACAGTGTTACATACCATTTAATTGTACCTACCCTTTCAGAGCAGACATTGATTTGTTGCCTCGGTGAAAAGGTCCAATTCCATGCAGTTTTGATTCATAATGATCTGGAATGAATTAACCATCTCTTTGCAAAATTGTACAGACCATAATTTGAAATACGGCGTCATCGAAAGTTTTTGGAGTTTGATAAAACACGCACTTGATACTTCCAAAGTTATTGGTATTTTACACTTTTTTTTTTTTTTTTTTTTTTATAAAGTCTCAATTTCATGGAACTGTTAGGCAAAAGATATTGCTAAGCGCAACTAAATGTTGCTTACCAGAATAAGGTTACTAGCCAAACTACCATCATGTCATATGTACAATTTGTGACTGGTATCCTGCCCCTTGTTATCCCTTGTCTTTGTGAGTCTTATATGCAGTGTTAGTCTGTCAATAGGTTAGGGTATACAAAAAAGCCAAGGCTTCACCCAATCCAAAGTTTTGCCCTCCTTCTGACCTGTTAATAATGTTGGTTTTACTGTTTATAATTGCCACTGTTAATATTATGAAACACCCATTATTTATTTTGTCATGTGAGGGCAATACCGACATCAAAGGTTTATTGAATTGGATGTTTGCTTAGCAGAAAGTAGTTAAGCATTTTTTTCTGCTTAGGCAGCACTATGAAATTTTGCCCCGATGACGGCCAAAGAAAAAGCTAGTCCAGAGAAAAGCTTGACATTTTTAGCTGGCTGCCCGAAGGTTAATCTGTAAGTCTAGGTAGACCTTGACGGTATGGTCTGGATTTGGGACAAACTCCTACAACAGGTAGATGGGGCGAGAAGAAAATTTGTAAACCTATTAGAGGCTCATCAAGGAAGTATTGTAACTTTCTTGAAAGGGTTTTGATACCTTTTGTAGTTCAAGGTTTTGGCCAGGGCATGCATCCCTATACTTACTGTGAATGAAGATATAATTTACCTGTAAAAGTTTCAGCTTCATTAGTCATCAACTTTTTAAGAAGAAAAGCAAAAAGTATAACACATAGCAATGTTTTCGGGAGAATCGCGTAAACCGATTGTACATGCTCAGATAATTTATGTCTTCCCGAGATAATAGTTTGTTTTCGTGAAATTGTTTAGACAAATTTCTCAAAACCTCACCGCACCTCAGCGAGTAGTATTTTAAGGGGAGCTTTCTATACCGTCATTATCCTGAAACCATGTAAGTTTAATGTAAACCTATGGACGTTTGTGTTTTGTGTCGTACAAAAACAATACCCAAACCCTTTAAGTTTATTGGTATCATAGTAGTATTTAAGCCAAAGAGATCGCTTTATTTAGGGATAATAGTCCATGTTGGATCCTTCGAGAGCAGAAGGTGTCTGCTATAAATTAAGTTTGGTCTTTCGTGCAATCCTATTAAAGGGATATAGTCTTTGCATTTAATGTGCGTCTTGAAACAGTTTACTGTGCCACGGGGGATTTTGAGTGATGTTGCACACTTTTTGGGACTGGTGCAAAACAGTCATTGCTTTTCAACTAAGAGCTTATTCCCTTTTTATGGTCAAAGATCAGTGTCTTATATACGCTGCTCATTGTCTTTGGAATAGTCTTCCTGTGCATATTCGCCAAGCTAGTTCTTTACACTGTTTATTAAAGTCTCTGTTAAAAACTCATATGTTTTAAGCTGTTTATTTTTGTAATCTGCTTTCTTGTAATTGTATCATTCACTCGTTGTATATGTCTCGTTATGCTCTTATAGCCTTTTGCGTTTAGGCGCTTAACAAATGTCTTTATTATTAGTCAATAATTATAATATGTGTTAAACAGGCTCAGGATATATATAGGGCTCGAAGTAAAGACTGTATTGTAGGCCGGAGGCTGGTGTTTTTAGCGGTGGGCCAGTTAGCTGTGGACCCTTGAAGCAAACCATAAGTAATGGCCTGACAATTCGACCCTAGCAGAGTCTTTCTCGAAGCATCTCGAAGGCTAAATGACAACAAACATGAACAGGTAACAAAGTGAAACATCAAAAGCAGTGAAGTGGAAAAACATGAATAGAGAGAGAGATTCGGAGAGCAAGGGAGAATTAGTAGAGAGACAAAAGGGGAAGAGGCTATATAGTTAAACAACATGATGATGGAAACACAAAGGAATGGTGGGAATAGGGAAAAAAAGTAATAAATTAGTGAATGAGGCAGGCTTAAAGGGGGATATATTATGTTGGTAACTTGAGGAGGCACAGACAAAAGGTTATTAGTCGTTAAACCCGTAGAAGTTCGAGATCAATCGGCCTTCTGTGTCACGAGAGATTAGTGAAAAACCGATTACAAATTTTGCATTGCATCGATGCCAAAACCAAAAATGAATAAAACGCTCACTGAGCGATAAACTCCAAATGAGAAATTTGAGTATTTATTTCTCATCAAAATGTGAAATTTCAGACAGAAATATTTCAAGGGATGTTTTCTACTATCTTATAGTATGATCATCATTAGATCGTGTAAGTTTTATGTAAATCTGTGATCTTCACGATTTTTGTTTCTTACAAACTCTGCAACGTACCTTTAATATAGACTTCCTGTCTGCGATGGCTCGTTACATTAGCTTTAGAGAAATATCTCATGATCTGTGATGCAGTTCCGTCCTGTCGAACAATTTTTAAACGGTTGGTTGGGGAAGCCTTGAAGCCGGATCAAGCATGTAATCCAAAAATTCTTAGTTTGTGTCCATGATGATCATTGTCAACTATTCGTGTTGGATCGAATCGATTGGCTAACTCTCTTTCCCATTCATACGTGAAGCGGTCACTTCGCTACTTTCTTATTGACCAGCCGTCGATTTCACAAAACTCTTCCTAACTTAAGACTAATCTTAAGGACTTAGGACGAGTCCCAACCCTGCACTGTAGCATGCAGACCTTAAGACCAATCCTCGTCCATTGGCTCGTCCTAACTCTTTGTGAAATCGACGGCAGTTCCTTTTTTATTGTCTCATTTTTTCTGTATGTCTCTTGTACGTGATTTCAGGTGTACTGATTGTGTTGTGCATCTTGTTATCGCTGTCTTATTCAAGTGTAAAGGTAATTTTTTTTTAAGTCGTATGTATTGATTGGTTATTTGTCGGGTTTTTACAGACTCAATCTAAAAATCAAAGTCTTCTTCATCTTCTTCTTCTTCTCCCCTCTCCCATTTATGTGAAGACGCCATCAATAGGACGCCAGTCGGAAGATGTTCGTTGGGGTCTCGTTGGTGACCTTGCAAAGTAGATGATTGTGTTTTAGATGAAATCATCACGGGCGTGTCGACGCCACATTCGAGTCAATTCGCATGAGTGTGTAAAACAAAGACTTGGGTGTCAATGGGTGTCATTAATGACCTTACAATGTGGACGAGCTTTAATTGAAATCACCATCATGGTTTGCGGACGCCACACTCTTGTCAGTTCGCATGAGAGTGCGTACATTTGTGTTTCAATTATCAGTTTGTACGGCCTTGCTTCATCCAACGTGAAATGCTGTCTTCATTATAGATTGTCTTATCTTACATACCAAAGGAGAGCATGTCGCCTGTAGGATGAAGCCAGGAAGAGCAACTGAGGCAAACTCTTAGCAGTTTATCCCATCTAAGAAATGTTGCAGCAGCCTCCCGTTTATTTAGTATGCAGTGCATCAGGTGCCCCACCTTGCTGATTTTTTTTAATTTTTTTTTTCAATTTGTCTTTATAAGTGTAAGGTACTTTAAACGCACTGGTCTTCTCACTTGTTGTATCTCAACATATGCATAAAATAACAAACAATTTGAACTCAATTGGTCGTCGAAGTTGCGAGAGAATAATAGATGAAAAACACCTATGTCGCACAAGTTGTGTGCTTTCAGATGCTTGAATCCGACACCTCCGAGGTCTCGAATTTAATTGAAATGTTTTAGTGAGAAGGTACTTCTTTCTCAAAAATTATACGTTACTTCAGAGGGAGTCGTTTCTCACAATGTTTTATACTATCGACAGCTCTCCATTGCTCATTACCAAAGTAAGTTAAATTCTAACAATTATTTTGAGTATAATTACCATGGTGTCCAGTGTCTCTCAGCAGATTGCTGATTTGATTTTTTTTTTATGGGCTATAAAATAATTTGTTTGATTGCATTTTTAATGAGTTTCTTTATAACTGGTAATTATTTGTGATAACATTATCCTTCCAATTATTTGTTGTTCAAGGGCAACCAATTATTGGCGGATGGTGGGATTAGTATAATGCACGTAAGATTTGCATATTAAATTGACTTTGGAGGCTTTCTTCCTTTTCTAACATCGCTGTAGCTATGAGTCTTTGTAGTAGCTTTTTCCCACGTACTCTATGCATCTTCTTGAAACTCCCTGCCTAAGCATTTTCCATAGCACGATATAGCCTGTTTTAAAGGCACTGAACACCTTTGGTAACTTTCAAAGACCAGTATTCTCACTTGGTGTTTTCCAACATATGCATAAAATAACAAACCTGTGAACATTTGGGCTCAATTGGCCATCGAAGTTTCAAGAGAATAATGTATACTCTTGCATGCTTGAAAAAGGCTGCAGTCACACGAGCAGTAATATTTTTTACAAATAAGACCGGCATATAAAAAAGTATAAAAAACAAAAAATTACTCAGCAAATTCTGATAAGGCCAGTGTCCAAAAAATATAAACAAAATTAAAAATCTAACTTTAAAAAATAAATATAACAAATAAAATAAAAACTGAAAAAATACCTCCACCTGAGTGGATGTAATCTTGGTATTTTGGTATCTTGGTATCTGACAATGGATACCACGCAACGGAATATGTTTTCCGGACCATCTTTGGAAACCAATGAAAACATTAGTAAACCGAGCTCAATAGTAAGCGGTTTAAACAACTATGCAACTGAATAAAATTAGCTAGAGCATGCATTTCTATCTGACTCTCATATGCGTGGTGTGTACCGGGTTAAACAATTGGTAAGCAACTTAATAAAATTAGTGAGGTGCGTACCGGTTTTAAACAAATTGCGCAGCAACTTAATAAAATTAGCTACTGCGTTCCCATCAGACTCTAATATGCTCGGTGTATACCAGTTTAAACAAAATGCTCAGCAACTTAATAAAAATAATAAGCTACTGCGTTCCTATTAGACTCATATTATGCGCGGTGTGAACAAATTGCTAAGCAACTGAAAAAAAAATTAGTTTCTGCATTCCAATCCGCCTGTTGCAGTCTCGCTTGGCGATGATAACCATAGAAACAGAGTGACAAACGCTAACACGCAGTCACAGTCCTACGTGTGTATAAAAACTCGGCTCATGTTACAGGCTTCTATCATTGACAAACTCAATACTGAATCGCTCGCCATACTCAGGAGCATCTCTTACTCTGTTTTCATACCGTAGATTCTGACGAGCGGCCCCATCAAGGAATCTGGAGTGGCTAGCCCCCACAAGTACGGAACTTCTACGATTGACTGCAGATAGGAGAGGATCCTATAAGACGTTATCATCATGGTATGGAGCGGGAGTCTCAAGCCTTAATCGTCTTCAAAGAGTTGTTACTGAAGTCTAGAGCCGGATTGGGTTGCTTGTTGTCCTGCTTAAAGGGGTGTTTACGCTGAAATGGTAAGTAATGGTTATTTATTTTCAAATTGTCAATCGACAGACTTTGATATTAATGTTATGTGTCAATTTTAAAAATACACTTTGAAGAAACTTGTTTTCTTCCACTCACTTATAATGTGCTTTTTTCATTATTGTCTGTACACTTTTTATCATTTTGTTATGAAGACTTTTTGAAGTCGTATTGAAGCTCAACATTTAAAGGCAGTGGACACTATTGGTAATTACTCAAAATAATTATTAGCATAAAACCTTTCTTGGTGACGAGTAATGGGGAGAGGTTGATGTATAAAACATTGTGAGAAACGGCTCCCTCTGAAGTGCCATAGTTTTCGAGAAAGAAGTAATTTTCCACGAATTTGATTTCGAGACCTCAGATATAGAACTTGAGGTCTCGAAATCAACCATGTAAACGCACACAACTTCGTGTGACATGGGTGTTTTTTCTTTCATTATGATCTCGCAACTTCAATGACCGATTGAGCTCAAATTTTCACAGGTTTGGTATTTTATGCATATGCTGAGATACACCAACTATGAAGGCTAGTCTTTGACAATTACCAATAGTGTCCACTGCCTTTAATATGGAACATTCAATATGTAAATATTACCTGTATGTCTTGAATGTCACATAGCTCAGCTTTGTGCTGCCTTGGTTGTTTAATAACAATGGATAAGTGAATGGATGAATTAATCTTCTAATTAAATTGGAATCTGATATCCGGAAAATCCATTTAAATAATATTTGCCCAATTCACATATAATCGTGGTCGTCTGCTCAACCTTTAATTGCTTTTTGTTGATCGGTTTGTACATGTTTCTATCCCTTGTGTTTATGCAAAAGATGTCTGTTGGGCACAATATATACATTTTTTTAATTGCAATGTTTTAAGTGAGGACTGACCGCGGGGACTCAAACTGACAACTATGACTTTACTGATGAAGGATGAAGACACTGACGTATGAATTTGATTTTAAATGTCATTGGGAGATTCGTTTTGTATCGTGTTTAAAGGCACTGGGCCCATTTTGGTAGTATTGTCAAAGACCAGTATTCACACTTGGTGTAACCTCCCGAAAGTGGATGGCATTTATCACTAAACTTAAAGCTGTCGAGTCCTTATGTTAATGTTGTTCTTTACCCATTTATACCGATGTGTGTTAGTATACTCAGTACTTTTCAGAGCTATTTGGAACCAAATCACCGGCATACTCGGGTGGAATTCGAACTGCCTCTTAGCTTCACCGTGCAATCCCCAGGGTCTAGTCGTTGAGATACTGCTCTAGAATTGCAAAGGTCGTGGGTTCGAATCCCAACCGAGTAATATGCCTGTGTTTTTTTTTCACGGAGCTCAACAAAAGTATATGCTGAGTATATACAGTGCTAACACACATCGGTGTATATGGGTAAAACCTAAATTAATGTATTTTATCTCCGATGCAATTTTCCATCTGCTAAAGGCACTGGACAGTATTGGTAATTACTCAAAACATAAAAACTTACTAACGAGCAGTGGGGAGCTGTTGGTAGTATAAGCACATTGTGAGAAACGGCTCCTTCTGAAGTAACGTAGTTTTGAGACAGAAGTAATTTCTCACCAAAACATTTGAATTCGAGTATTCTGAAAGCACACAACTTGTGCGACAAGGGTGTTTTGCTGCTATTATTCTCTCCAACTTGGAAGACCAATTAAGTCCAAATTGTCACAGGTTTGTTATTTTATGCATATGTTGAGATCCACCAAGTGAGAAGACTGGTCTTTGACAATTACCAAAGGTGTCCAGTGCCTTTAAGCTGTTGAATCTATTTATGACGATTCAGCAGAACGCATCAGGCATGAGGAGTTTACTCTCTCAGTCACCTCAAATATAAACAAGTTGTTTGACGTTTTATGACATTTGTAAAGATAAATTGCGGGTTGTATTAAAGTGCTGTCGCCAGGAATAAGGCCAGGAGTATGTTATAAATTTGTGCTTTGTACATGGGTAGAAAGATGGTGCAGTTTGCAGTTTATGGGAGAAAGATGCAGTAATTTCAAATAAATACAGTTAGTTAAGTCAGAGACAGTCAAGAACAGATCAAGAAAATCATGAATGAAAATGGAATGAACAAGAAACATCATGACATTGATACGGCGCAAGCGAATTACCTCCTCTCAAAATCTACATTACTTTAGAGGGAGCCGTTTCTCACAATGTTTATACTTCATTGATTGTTAACAAGTACGTTTGTATGCTAATAACTATTGTGAGTAGTAACCAATAGTGTCCATAGTGCATTTAATAAGGGACTGATACCATAATGGACCTGCAAGGTGCTGGTATTAAGCGAGATTTGAACTGAGGTCTGAGATTTGATGTCTCGAAAAAAATTAATAGACCTAGACTTATAAAAAATAGATGTAGACAGTATGGAAAGGTTAGCGGTAACACCATGTAATGGCTAACTCTAATGGGACGATCAGAGCATACTGATCGAAACGTCGAGTTGAAACCAACGGTTCTTTTCAGAACCACCCCCAACTCATTAGAGATAGTCATTACAAGGTGTTACTGCAAACCTTTCCATATCGTATTTCCACCATGCAAACTTTCAAATCTTACTTAGATGTGGATAGTTTTTTTTTTATCAAACGTCATTATTAGATGTTTATCCCATTAGTTTAACGTGGCAAAATAAACCTTAAAACCTTTGTTTTTTTTGGGGGGGGGGGAATTTTCAAAACCAATTAGGAATTTTTCTCTAAAAGAAAGATGACAGTCGTCATGTTTATCCCAGTCTCTCCATAACTCGTCACCGAGTAAAGTTTTATGCTAATAATTATTTTGAGTAAATACCAAAACGGTCCACTGCCTTTAAACTTAGACGATGTTGGTATAGAAAGCTGACGTTTATACGTTTTCGGTCTACTGGCTGCAGACCGTTAAAGCAGCGGAGGGTTTTAAACATAACATTTTTCTAGACCCTTGTCAGACGAGGCAATTTCTGCACCCAGTGTAGACTTAGAGAGGCAGTCAACTGCACTACTTGAGCGATGTCAACTTCGATGTCAACTATGTACCCTTTATTGTAAATTGTATGTAACTTAATTACCTTTTTTATCTTCTAAATTTTGGGAGGTTTTGAGGAAATAAATAAATAAATAAATGATTTGCTCAGCCCCTGCCTATCATGGAAAGTGTTTCTTAAGAAGCCATTAATAACCCCTTTAATTATTTGAAAGAATTGTGTCCACATTATTTTGTATTGTGGCATCCGATATGTTATATTATTGTGTGAAATTTATGCATCAGTTTCATATGAACGCTATTTACTGTGTACATTTTTTTAGAATAGAAACAAACATTGTAGTAACTTGTTTTCAATTTGTAGGTCTTTCATTCAAAGTCGGAAATGATATCCTTCAATTAAAGGGGTCTAGTTCATGATCGAAAAGGATAATCTACAATTTGAAGATGAGAATATGCAATTTGAAAGGGAAAGAACTGTAAGCTATTGAAGGTTTGCTAATGCATTTTGGTTTAAAGCAACTTAGTTTATCTGGGTTTCTGCATTTTGGGGCTAAACAAATAACCATTACGTAGCGTTGCGTTTGTACATATTTAAAACTTAATTAGATTTGCCTTAGTTTGACATAAAAGAGACGTCCATCTTGGCATGTGGGAAGTAGGGAGACCGACAACTTATATGGCTACAGCCTTGGCCATAACTCGCTGGGCCCCCGCACCACGGGGTCCGTGCCCCCTTTCAACGTAGGCTCTCGTTTGGCGGTCTGCGCTGCCATCAACATTGAGCGGGGGTGTTTAATGTCATGTTACAAAGGGTAGGCCTAAGCATTTTTGGCGGGATTGTAGATAGCTCAGTCGGTAGAGAGTTGGCACACTTGCTCAAATCTCTCTCAAATATCATTGTTCAAACATGCGTTTTGTTTTTCCACGTGTTACGTTGAAACTAAACTGTTCTAGCACAAAAAGTAGCTCAGCGCAACAATTTAGCTGACCATAAAGAGGTTACCATTACCAGGCAAAATATTGTATGTCACATTTACAATGTGTGACTGGTATCTTGCTTCTTTTTGCCAAGCAGAAATAAACGTGCGCACCATTCTTTGTTTGGAGCAGATATAAAAGGTTGCTGATATCCACGGACATTATTGGTAATTGCTAAAAGACATTTTATTTAAGTTGTTGATGTACACTCCTGATGAAGGTATTATTAATTACGTTGCCAAGTTTGTATTTTATTTACTGTTTTAAAAGAAAATCAAACTTTGTGATAAGGCTTTACCAATGTATGGTTTTGTTTTAAGTTAGTCGTCCTTTCCGTATGACTTCTTCACTAATTGTTATTTATTATTACAATCGTAGTTATTACTTTTTATTAATTATTTTATTTGACCTCAAGAAACACAAATGAATAAACCTAGCACAGTTCAAGTTAAACGATATTGCTACAACAAAAACAATCAAAATAATATTGAAAACAATTATTATTCAAGCAAAAATCACGCAATAATGAATTACAAAAACAGCTAAAAGAGCACGATGAGGAGGGCAACTTTTAATTGATTAATTATTTGAGCTCAACAAATACATATAAATAAACCTAGCACAGTTAAAGTTAAACGATATTACACAAAACAAAAACAATCAAAATAATAATGAACACAATAATTATTCAAGCAAAATGCACACAGGCGATAATTAATTAACTTTGTATTAATAATTAACTTTTTATTAATAATTGGTTACAATAACAGCTAACAGAGCATGATCATCAGGAGGGCAACTTTTTATTAAATAATTATTTGACCTCAACAAATACAACTAAATAAACCTAGCACCGTTAAAGTTAAACGATATTACAACAAAATAATAAAGACAATAATTATTCAAGCAAAAAGCACACAATTATTATATACAAAAAACTATCAAAGCTTGATCAGAAGGGGAACTAGATGAGCACAAATAACTAATGAATATAAGGGGAGCCTGCAGGCATGGTGAATAAGTCAACTGAGGTGAAACAACTGGACAAGCCAACTAGAACACGTTATGTGGGTCAGTGATTGTAAATTTCCCTCACTCAAATAATACAATACTTTAGGCCTCAAGCATTTTTAAATGGCATCAAAAAAACACACAAATTTGCAACTTTGATCACAGATTTGTTATTTTATTGTATTTGGCAATTGCCAAACGTGTCCAGTCCCTTTATAGGGCCGGTTTTGGTACCTCCTTTTGTAGATAAAATATTGTACATGATAAAATTATTATCTTCTCATGAGACGAACTGCACACTATTTTCGTGACAAATTTGTTTACTAATTTCTCAAGTATATACAGCACATCAGCAAGTAGGCATTATACTTTAAGGAAAGCTTTCTACCATTATTATCTTTAAACAATGTAAGTTTAATTAAACTCTGTGGGACATTGTGTTTTGTGTGATTCAAAAAGTGCACCAAAACCTTTCATGGTGAACGCTGTATTTTTTAAACCGTGGTTCAAAAAAATACGACGTGCACCTTGAAAGGTTTTGGTAATTTTTGAATCACACAAAACAACCACTGCACACGCTGACGAGATCCACGCTGCGTTCTATAGGAGGAGCTGTCTAGAAATAAAACACGTTTACGGTTGAGCTATTGGTGTTTGTGTTTTGGAGCAAGCCGAGCAAGCATAATTTCCCAAGTGACTGTTTCCAAGTGACTTTTCCCCGCCTGGAGATGTGAGTGCTTAAAGACGCTCGGTGTGATTTTGGTTGATTCAACCCGAAAATAAGGTTTATATATTATTTGAACAGCTAAGTTTATAGATTCGAAAAAGTTATACGTGCACAAACAATATTGCACGAAAATAGTTTTCCAATGGTTTATCAAACAACTCGAAGGTTATTATTGTCACGTCCATGTAACAAAAAAGGGTTATCACATAATTATTAAAACCACAAAGGAAACTGACTGGGTAAATTTTAAATAATGATTTTTTTTTCTTTGTTCAACCCCCAAAATTAATCAAGGTTATGTTACATATTGCTTTGCATTGTCCACAAAGCATATGCGATAGTTTGTGAATGTTTTTCGTTTTGATGTGTGTGTACTAACATCATCTGTCTTAATCCGTTAATTATAGAAAAACAAATGAAACAAATTTCCCCGGCAATAAAATCAGACTGTGAAACTTTAATACTTGATTGGTAAGAAAACATGAACACATGCCAACAAATCCAAAGTTACTTTTACACGGTTTCTATCATCTTAAAGGATTTGGGTACTTTTTCAAAATGTCCATAGATTAACATTAAACTTACAGGGTTTGAAGATAATGATAGTGGAAAGCTTCCCTTGAAAATGAGTAAAACAATGTAATGAAAATACGTTTGTAAAAGTCCAAAGAGTCAAGGACTAGTCTTACTCAAGTTAGGACGAGTTACTCGTCCTAACTTGGGACTTTGACTTGTCCTAACTCTTTGTGGATTCGACCCCAGCAGCCTTTTGTGAACTCATTTAGCAGCATCCGGTGCTGCAAGTCGGAATTGTTGATAATATGTTTCAGAAATGCTTACGGCTGAGTGAACAAGTACTAAAGGCGCTTTGCTACTGCAGTGGATCTTAAAGCGCCTAATTTAAATTCTTTACTGCTTTTGTCATGGCAATAATTAATCTAGTCGACCAAAAGTCCTGCGTTTTTTTTGTTTTCAAAGACACTAAGTGCTGCCATTAAAAAACTGACGTGTGCTTGAAAACTAATAAGTATAGGTCAGGTTTGCCGCTTTGCCGTTCTGTCAACAGAGTTCGGTCAAGGCCAACTATAGAAAAGCGTAACCAGTCCATCTGAAACATTTTCAGAAAACAGGTTAAGAAACCAACACGGAGAATTAATATTTTCTCTGACTCATTTAACATTGGTCGAGGTATTACAATAGTAACCCTTTTTCGTCTCTCGTTGTATGCAATTTTGAAAAAAGAAATCTGAATGTATTTTGCCCGTATCTGTTTAAAGGGTCTATGTAACTTTTGTTATAAAAAAAAAAAGCTTTTCGACAATTCGCAAATGAAACAGGTCAATCGTACCAAAGTCAACTCGTACCCAAGTCAACTCGTACTCAAGTCAACTCGTACCCAAGTCAACTCGTACCCAGGTCAAATCGTATCAAACACAGTAAAAGTAATGTTAAATGCAAATTATAGGGTTTTGATACCTTTTGTAGATCAAGTTTCTGGCCATGACATGGATCCCTACTCACTGTGAATGAAGATGTTGTATAATTTACCTTCAGAAATTTAAGCCTCATTACTCGTTTTTGAGGGGGGTGGGGGAAGGGAAAATCACCGAGCAATCTTTTCAGGAGAGTCGCGTAAACCCGTTGTAGGACGACATGCTAAAAAATCTTGTCGTCTCAGTGAGACAAAATTTATTTGCGTGAAGTTATTTTACAAATTTCTCATATATTACAGCACCTCAGCAAGTAATCTTGTATGGGAAGCTTTCTACTATCACTATATTTAATGTAAATCTGTGAACTTTTACGTCCTGTTTCGTACAAAAAAAGTACACAATTTTGTTTACTTTTACTCATCAACTTGATGTTGTTCTTGTTATTCAAGGTTGGGGAGTGGATGTTTTGGGACAACCAACCGATCCAATTCGATGTAATGTCAAATCAAGAAGGAATAAATATCGTTGGCATCTATAATGATCTCTTTAAACCTTTCTACTTATTTCTTCCTTTTTATTTCTTTGCTTTCAATTGTTTCTATGTAACTTGTGTAAATTTCCCATCGGGGATAACTGATTGAATTGAATTTAAGTAAATTGCAGTCAAAACATATAGTTTGAACGTTAAACTTAATTTGACTGTCCTTTCAAGTGATTTGTGCTGTGAGTGATTAATTTGAGTGCCCCGGTACATTACAAAATGGATTCTTCAAACGAAGATCGACTGTGATCTTATTCTATAGACCCTTATCACGCTGGTCATGTTCCCTGTTTCCAATAACAGTAATGAAAGCTACTATTCATTCATTGCGCAAACATGTCACCAGACTATTATTTCGTCCAGCCTCAGTTTGGTTACAATGAGTTGGAGTGGGGTAAAATCAAGATGGCCACACCGTGATAAAAGTATATTTGGTTCTTTTTGTTTATGTTATATTGTTAGCTGATTAGAATCATTCTTCTTCTCAATTTCAGTATGGTTTTATAAATCTCTGCGTGAGGGCTCTCGTTTTGGACAAATTCGACGACAAAACCTGGGAGAAAATCAGGTAAGTTTAATATCCATATTGAAATGTATTCTGATTTCTACATGACAGTTAGGATATTTAGAAGCCAATGTTTAGCAGACAATAATGCAACGGTTTTGTTTAATGAGCTCCCTGACTCTCTTAAACCACTTAAAGTTTAACATTTTACCTGCAGTTGACGTTCAGACACATCTCATCATTTCATTTGTAAGTAAACTTTAAAACTCTCGAAAACAAAGTTACGTTGGCCTTTTGATCGGGGCCCAATTTGATTTCTCTGCTTACCGTAACCAGAGAATCGGCGTTTACAGAAGCAGGGAATTCTGCGCTTACAGCAAGCGTATTTCACGGGTTAGCGAGGAATTATGGGCGTGCGTACTCCACATTACTAGGCATTCTATACGCTTACAAGGCTATAGTGCAGAAATTAGGCATTTTCACGTTAGCGGTGAATGTTGATCGTAAGCGCAGAGTTCGGCGGTAAGTAGAGCCAAGAAAATGGGCCCAGACGCCACCGATCCCGTGAACGATCCCGTATTTCTAGCTCGAAAAGCACGTCACTGTTTGTACAGTTCGCAACTTGTTTCTGTTTAGTGCGTAAAAAGTCCCAATCACTGTCCGCAAACTCTCAGGGAAGTTCGTGGTCGTAAAGATGCATATCCAACTTTAGCAACTTTTCTGTTTATGGTGTGAGAAGAGTCGCATGGCAACTCGCAAACTCTCACAAAACTTACTTGCATCACAGCGTAGAGCAAATCTTAAGTTAATCTACGCGTAAATCCATAATGCTGCACAGGTGGGGTTATTGGTTGTATACGACTTGGCGTCTTTTTATGGCTAGTCTTTATTCAAGTAGTTGTGATCGGCCTTGGCTCATGTGCCAAAGAGACACACCACTGAAGGACGTGACATTGACTATTCCGAGAGAGTCAGTAACACTTTAGGTGACTTGAGAAAAGGCGGAACATTGGACAGACATACTGACTACGTCTCACAACCACATTTTACTCCGTAGGATTTGAAACTTTGCATGTTGTGAGTTTCATCAGTGCCCAATTTCATAGAGCTGCTAAGCACACGAATTTGCTTAGCATAAAAATTTCTGTCCCGAAAAAAAAAACAGGATTACCAACCAAATTTCCACATGATTTTCAGGATGTGCAAACAACAGCTGAATACCAGTAACAAGCAATATGCGACAAATGGAAATTCGGTTGGTAAACCTGTTTTTATTAAGGAAGAAATTTCATGCTAAGCAAATATTTGTGCTTAGCAGCTCTATGAAATTGGGCCCAGGTGAAGTTTGCTGTAGCACCATGTGAATATCTCCTTAGAATATTGTTGGTTCTAAAAAATAAAATAAAAAATAAAAAAAAGGAACCGGTGGTTGGTTGACAACTCAACGTTTCAATCAATATGCTCTGATCGTCTTAAGAAAATATTCGCATGGTCCTACCGCAAACCTATAATCACATTGATTCTCATTATTAGCGCCTTAACTCACGACCTTTTCTGTCTCTCTTATTCGAGAATAGAGCATAAATTGATTCTTTCTTGTCAGTTCACGTGGAAAGATCTTGTCATAATCACCCAAGAGGCGTTAGATTGAAAGCTAATAATGTATTTTAAGCATTTTGCTCACGTTGCACGGCCTTGATTTTCTGCTTAAGGTAGCATTCGTGTAATTGTGTTTATGCGTTATCAAATTATTGAATTGTTTATTGACGGGTAAAATGAGAGTGGTGTAGAGCAGGTTTTACTTAGTGAGACTTAACGGTCAAATGCCATGTGTCTTTTCCACCTGGTGGGTTTGAATGTGAGGAAGTGCCACGTGGGAATGACTTAGCGGTCAGAGTCCCATCATGGAGCTGTGTAAGCACTAAGCACATAACTGTAGCTTAGCAAAGGCACTTTGCTCTTCACACTGTTGCGACTGGGGCCCTGCTGTCTAAATCTACTAAGCAATTTCAGAGAATGTATATAATATATATTTATTTATTTTTGTTTTATTACACTTCACACTGGCAAAACACTTACATAAATTAATGGATGTGCGAATGTGGCTACCCTTGTGGCTAGATCATTGTCTTGTAGCCGGTAGCCACTAGCCAAAGTCAATTGGTTCGGATTATCTTGTAAATCTGCAAAGCTTGCACGTTGCCTCAAAGTTACTCGAAGGTACCAAGTGGCGCAGTTCAAATACTCAGTTCAAAGTTCTACTCAGGCTTAGGCTTCATGAGTTTTTTACACAGCTTTAAAAATACTGGTGAAGTCGAAGCCATAGCCGAAGCCGTAGCCCTGGCTTAAAAAAAAGCCATACATTTTTGACCTGTATTTTACCAAGAGGGATTGCCTTTGTTGAAAACCTTCTTCGGATCTGTATTTTTTTGTTCAATCCTCATAAGCGATACGCCCCTGAAAGTTTGCCATGGCCTTGGGGCATGTTCATTACGGTACTTGAATTGCCTTCAGAGTAATTCATGTACGAAGCCTACTTAGTAAGACATTAGCGGCTTTCTACAGTCAGCACCATCTCAATCAGGCGAAGATCAACACGCAAGTCACTTTCATCGCTTGTAATTTGTCTTTAACTCTTCATCGCGAATTCATTATTGTAATCATCCATGTTGATGTTTGTCTTTTTGAATCAAATTGGATTGAAATATGCCTGGGATTTTTTTTCACCTTTTTCAGCTCGGGAAAGTACTGAGTATACAGTGCTTACACACATCGATGTAAGAAGGGTAGAACCAAAATTAATATTGTTTATCCCCGATGCAAGTTTAACATCTATTACACATTGAAATGGTTTATTGATAAAAACGTCATCGCAGCCAGAGAGCCGTATTAAGAAATTTTTTTACAGATAAGAATATTTACAAATATTCAAATACAGTTGCAATGCAATGATAACACAAACTAAACCATGATGCTTGTTGCTCAGTGGGTGTACCTCAGTTAGATCTGAATAAAAGTGCTATTCACACGACAGCTTAACTGGGGTTCGCTGCCTAATGTTAACAAGGTTGTAAAAATGTAGCAATGTTTGATAAGATTTTGCAAGAGGACGCGGACAGTAGAAAAAAATTGTTGTCCTTTCACACGAGGTACATTTTGTAAAATTTTCCAACCATGCTACTATTTAGCAAGGGACCCTTGCTAAATTTCTCTCGTGTGAAAGGGGCTTTGCTTCATAGCCAATATATCGCGTTGAAAACTAAAAGAGATTTTAGAACGCGTAATAAAAGCTATTCCTGCAATGATTCTGTCGTCTACCTGTTCATCTCAAGGTTCAATTGATGATAGAAAAAGCAAAATAGAAACATAAATGAGTTTAGCGATGTTGTAAATGTCATGGTAATTTGATCACATGTTACCATATCGCTACCTTGCGCTTGTATGTCTGATGTGCTCGAATGTCTATGCATTTCAAAGGTCCATTATAAGACGCTGGACACTATTGGTAATTACTCAAAATAACTGTCAGCATAAAAACTTACTTGGTAACAAGCAATGGAGAGCTGTTGATAGTATAAAACATTGTGAGAAACGGCTCCCTCTGATGTAACGTAGTTTTTGAGAGTGAGGTAATTTTTCATTAAAATAAATTAAATAGACTTCAGGTGGAGCCTTTTAGTATGCATCTGAAAGCAGACACATTTGTGCAACAGGGGTGTTTGTCGTTCATTATTCTCTTGCAACTTCGATGACCAATTGAGCCCAAATGTTCACAGGTGTGTTATTAGATGATGCAATGTTGGGATAAACCAAGTGAGACGACTGGTCTTTGACAATAAACAAACGTGTCCAGGGGTGGATTTCACAAAGAGTTAGGACTTATCTTATCTCGAGTTAGGACCAGTTACTCGTCTTACTTAGGACTATCCATGCAATTTGTATATCTCGTAGGTCCTAACTCTTTGTGAAATCGACCCCAGTGCCTTTAAAGCGCATTGAGCGTCACTGAGTGACTGATATGCGCGTTATGAGAAGCCACTATTATTATTAATAAAAAACTGTTCCTGACGATGGTTGTGGATAACTTCTTCAGCTCAAGGTTCCAATGTTGTAGAGAAAGCAAAATAGAAACATAAATGCGTTAGCGATGTTGTAAATGTCATGGTAATTTGATGTCTCGTTTTATCAAACGATTTAATTTCTGTGTTTGTGCGGCGTCTATGCATTTTCAAGGTTCATTAGGGACATCGAAGCAATTATATAGGCACTTCTCTCTGTATACGTGAACGTACGCAAATAGTGAGCTTGATATTCACCTTGTTGGGTTAACATGCTACTATTTTGAGCGTTGTTGACGTCAAGTTGCTCCTGCAAAGAAAACAATCATTGTGATAAAAATGAACAGCCCTGACTACTTCGGCTTCTGGAACCCTTGGTAAGTGTCAGAGACCAGTATTCTCACCTGGTGTATCCCAACTGCATAAAATAACAAATCTGTGAAAATGTTCACTCAATATTGGTCATCGAAGTTGCAAGACAATAATGAAAGAAAAACACCCTTGTTGCACAAATCTGTGCGCTTTCAGATGCCTAAAAAGGGCTTCAAGCTGGAAGTCTTTTAACAAAATTTGAGTGAGAACATATACGTCGTTATCAGAAAACTACGTTACATCAGAGGGAGCCGTTTCTCACAATGTTGTGTACTATCAACAGCTCACCAATGCTCGTTACCAAGTAAGTTTTTATGCTGACAAAAAGTTTTGAGTAAGTACCAATACTGTCCAGTGCCTTTTAAGGCAAATTTCTAATAAGTATTACCAATAGGGTTCAACTCTGCACAGAATCGTATTATAACCATTCGAATGTAACGGCGACTACTAAACAGTTACAACCGGTCCATTTTTGTACTACTCCATATCTTTATAAACTTTTGCCCAAAGTCATGTTATCACCATTTTTAATGGAATGGGTTGTACTTTTTAACACCCAACCCTGCACTATTCCATATATTTTCAAACTTCTGCTTGTAAAGTCATATAAGTACCAATTTAATGTAATGGGTTATACTAAACACCAAACCCCTGAACAATCAGTCTTTTGATTAACTTCTGCCCAAAGTTAGGTTATTACCATGTTAATGTGACGGGTTCTTCTAAACACCCAGTCCTAAAATTATTCAATTTCCATAAAAAAAAGTCTGTCCATAATGGCAAGAAATTTATGATTTCCTGTAATTTGTTATTGTGTTAAGCAATCAGAAGTTATTCGTTTGCAGTAGTCAAATTTTAACATCATTTTCCCATGGGTAAGATTCTACTAATTAACTTCGGGACCTTACAATGGAAATTTTATTTTATTTATTAATTTCTCTGTTGGCTGTTGTCATTTGCTTTGTCAACATTTTGATTATTTTGTTTTAAAGACTGTAGCACAACGTGGTACGAGGGAAAGCTCACGTAGCGGTGATTATAAAATATAGTTTTCAATTTGATCAAATTCAAACTCAGAACGAAAATTAATAGTCAAGGATGTTCAATGGATCCAAGTTGAATGTTCGATTTTATGCCTTTATTATTGAAGTAGCCAGCCAGCTTAAAGGATTCGGGTACTTTTTCAAAATGTCCACAGATTTACATTAAACTTACAGGGTTTGAAGAGAATGATAGTGGAAAGCTTCCCTTCAAATATTACTAACTAAGGTCGTGTAGTTTTTGAGAAATGAGTAAAACAAGTCACAAAATCATTTTCGTCTCATGAGACCAAAATGATTTTAGCATGTAAAATCCCCTTAACCAGTTATGATTTATACCAAAACCATAGTATAATGGTTATTCGTTTTTACATGCTAAAACTGAGACGAAAATTGTTACTTTTACTCATTTCTCAAAAACTACAGCACCTCAGTAAGTAAAATTTCAAGGGAAGCTTTCTACTATCATAATCTTCAAACTGTGTAAGTTTAATGTAAATCTGTGGACATTGTGTTTTTTGTTAGGAAAAAGTACATATACCCTTTAAAATGCTATAGAAATTACTTTAAAGATGCATGGCCTGATTTTGCAGAGAGTACTCGAGTATTAGTACTTGGGCCACTGAGTGCAATAGACCGAGTACCAAGTATAATCATGGATCTCTGAGTACGACTACCAGTGCCATCGGTCACGATGTCAACTGGGTCCAAGTACCAGTCATTCTGATACTCGAGCAACGAGTACTAGGGTGGTCAAGTAGTACTCGAGTGCTAGTACTTGGGCCATTGAGTACAATAGACCGAGTACCAAGTCCAACCGAGTCCGACAGCCGAGTACCAAGAATAAGTAGGTACACAATATAGGTTCACTCATTTCTAGATAAAAATGTGTACTTGTTTGTGATAACTGTCTGTTAAACATAAACAGATCAATTTAAATTTTACCTTTTCCACTACTCTATTGATGTATCATTTGGATACCAATGCCATAGGTTTACACTAACATAGCATTATTCATACAAACGTAATTGACATTGAGTACCTAAACATGGAGTGTAAGTACATACTATTATGAATGAACCTTTTGATCTATCTTTATCTTTCTAGAAAGATGGTTTTTAGCTCAAATCCACGTAACGCACGTAAACATATTGCTTAACAGACAAATTTACCCAAACCTTAGAGTATTGTGTCCACCGTATATCAAAATTGCTTATTGGTTTGTTTTGCGTATATATCTGACCCAATTCATAACATGTCATCGACACTGATACGAACGCGGCAACTGTCGACAGAAAACGTCTGAACCAATTCCAACTGTATTATTTATTTCATCCTTGACAGCTTTCTCACACCCGGGTGAAATATTGCTCTTTCCCTTCTTGAGTTTGTTCCTTGTGGACGGCGTGATAATACGCTACGTTGTCAGGGGCCACACTTGAGACCGAGTCTACAATCCCATCTTGTTTAGACTGCGCACATGGCCTTGCCTGACAAAATAGCAGGCCATTTACGAATGATGTAAACAAAACGCTTACACAAATCATATGACACTTTTTTCAAGTACAGTACAACTATTGTTTGCCTGTGACGCTGTGTTGTTCAGCACACAATCATCCACATCGGGGGATTTCTAAGACTGTTGGGGACATGATAGTGTGATGAGCAACTGTGATTTACTAGACTCACTTTAGGCGGAGTCTACAATGTCAGCTTGCCTAGTTTGCGCACATGGGCTTTGCCTGACAAAATAGCAGGCCATTTACGATCGATGGGCACCAAACGCTAACACAAATCATATTATGACACTTTTTTTCTTTCAAGTGCCTGTAAGCGGTGTTGTTCCGCACACAATCGCCCCCAAGTGGGCTGTATGGGACTGTTGGGGACATGGAAACACTGATTACTTTCCAACGAACAGAATTATTTCATTATTGCAACTATTGGACACCGATTTGGCAAAGTCCGTAGAACTGCTCTAAGTTACCAACCTTTAGAGGGAAAACTCATGTGGGATTTGATTCCAAGGCACTATGGTGTGTCGTGGCCTAGCGGTTAAAAGAGCACCTGGCTCAAGCTCGGGTGTTTCTGATCAGCAGAGCATGTGTGTGTACGAGTCCATATAAAGACACTTGATCCCTTGACCATGATTGCTGCGTCCTTCGGATGGGACGTAAATCCGTAGGTCCCGTGGGTTGTGTATTAAACGCACGTAAAAGAACCCAGTGCACTTTATCGAAAAGGAAGGGGTTCGCCGCGCCCCAGTGTTCCTGGCTTGATTGGCTGCATATTTCGCCACAGCACCTTGTAAACCATTACATGTAAATGGAGTAGAGCTCATACTTCAAACGCAGTCCCGAATACCTTTCAGGAAAATACTGAATATTGAAGCGCCTCGAGCATCACTGAGTGACGGACATAAGCGCTTGCGTTCGGTGATTACTACGTAATCAATGTAAATTTACCTGGTAAGTCTGCTGCCACCTAGCGTTACAAAGTCTCCCATTGATGCTAGTCTGGCGATGTATTCTGATGTCAAAGTAGATGAACTCGATATCCTAGTACACGATAAAGTTGCTTGTCATCTTCACGTTTATACAGGTCATTCTTATGTAATGCAAATCTTCCTTGACAAGAAAAAACCAATTCAAGACCATTAAGACACAAACCCTGTCAACGACCGCAGACAACCGTCAAACTCAGTTCCGCCCGCGAGTAAGAGAACCACCACCATACCGATATACATGTCAGTTTGAAATTGTATATCCCTTTCTATCCACTGTGAAGGAGCACCATTTAAACCTTTACCAGATTTAATGACGGTCTATTGACTTAACTATCTCCCATTTCAGTTGCTAAACGAGACCCATCAATAACCAGTGGTCTCTTATCAAATAATATGAGTGAAATCTGATACTTTATTATACATGGTTGGAACGTGAGTGTCTGTCTTGCTGTACTTTCGCCACATTATCTTAGATATGTTGTGTGAGTTTATCTTGCGTGGAATTGGGAGTACTTCAAGAGGTTTTTTTATGTCAACTTTGTAACTTGGTCTGAAAAACATTAAAGGTACACTCTTTTTATCTTCGGTGACAGTGGGAATGGTTAATACATGTAGTAGTTAAAAAGCAGAAGAGTTCTTTTCAGAACTGAGAAGTCTCCCAGATTCCGAAAATCTACTCCGCGGTGGTAGAAATACAGAAAAGACAGTTCTCTTAAAGGCAGTGGACACTATTGGTAATTACTCAAAATAATTATTAGCATAAAACTTTACTTGGTAACGAGTAATGGGGAGAGGTTGGTAGTATAAAACATTGTGAGAAACGGTTCCCTCTGAAGTGGAGTAGTTTTCGAGAAAGAAGTAATTTTCCACGAATTTGAGTTCGAGACCTCAAGTTTAGAATTTGAGGTCTCGAAATCAAGCATCTGAAAGCACACAACTTCGTGTGACAAGGGTGTTTTTTTCTTTCATAGTTATCTCTTAACTCCGACGACCAATCAAGCTCAAGTTTTCACAGGTTTGTTATTGTATGCATATGTTGAGATACACCACGTGAGAAGACTGTTCTTTGACAATTACCAATACTGTCCACTGTCTTTAAGAACAAAATCGACCTGGTATAGACAGATACAAACATGGTGTTACCGTAAACCCAATATTGATACCTCAACATGCAATGCTCTAAATCCCAAGAACTGATACTTCGTCCTAAGCAAGGGGCAAAAATAGAAGACTTTGTAACGCAAGGTGGCAGCAGACTTACCGGATAAATTTCCATTGTTAACGTAGTTCTGAGCATGCGCACATTACCTCGACAAATGAACTTACCTGGTCAGTCTGCTGCCACCTAGCGTCCACAAAATCCCCGTTAATTGTGGCACATAATCGCTAATTAAAAGGCACTTACCTATATGAAGGGGATGTGAATATTAACTGGGGCACTAAGGCACTCTTCTGAATAACCACTGGCATGGAAGTGATTGTCCCCGTGAAGTATCAGGGGTGGATTTCACAAACGGTTAAGGCTAGTCTAATCTCGAGTTATGGACGAGTTACTCGGGACTTAGGACTATAACCTTCAGTTTTTAATAGTTGGAAAGATTCCTAGGATTAGTCCTAAGTTAGGACTATCTTCGTGGAAATCGACCACACGTCTGTTATTTTAAATCTGCACAACAATAATTTGTACAGCTTTGTCACACACACACTGCCCATTTTCGATCGATATATTCAGAGTGTAGAGTTATATCATGTTAATGGCCCAACGGTCATGGACTACAAAATGTCCACAGTATACAAACTAGAATTTATGTTTTTTTGGAAAGGTGTTTTTTGTTTCTATATTAGTATAGGCCTAGTCCAATCTAAATATTATGTTTTTCATTGTAACTATACATCTTGTCATTAAGAAAGAAAAAAACTAATTGCTCTGTATCAATCATTCTTCAGTAGTATATCATTTAGCACATTCTCGTCATTTTCCAGGAAAACTTGCGAAAATCTTGCTAGTTATCCCAGGTGAAAATCAACATTTTCGAGGAAGACTTGCGGATATCTTGCAGACAATCCGCAAGCATTCCAAACATTATGTTTCGGATAAGTTGGAGGGGAAAGTATTGTAACAAAGCTTAAAGCAATTTGTTTACACAGAGTGACTTAACTACAGACCTTAGTATTCTGAAAACCGAAAACTGGAAAACCGTCAGGCACTTACATTGACTTACCATTAGTACTTTAAAAGGTGTGGTTCTTGAGCAAAGGATCTTTGAATTGAGCTTGTCACATTCCTTTCATGTGAGTACGCTTCATTGACGCTAAATTGTTCCATATTTTCTGAAATCTGCTCATGGTCTTATGGCCTTTCTATATTTTACTTCAAAAAAGACTCATCAATTTTGTGTCTCTTCTCTCACTGATGACCAACGCAGAAGCAACTTGATACCTCCATATAGGCCCAAGTGATTGTATTTTGACAGGCACTTCTGTTCGCACCATAACATAGCGGAATCCCTCGTGTATATTGTGTGTCTTATACGGAGAATATACGATTCTATATTTTTAATCACAGTCTTGTCATGGTACGTCTGCTACGATATGCAACCTCTTCATCTACCCCGTTGATTGATGTTGGGGTTAAAGGCACCGGACACTTTTGGTAAATGGGCAATGGAGGGCTGGTGATAGTGAACAGATCGGTGCTAAGTGAGATCTGCGTTCCTTTAATTAAGAAAGGACGAGCATTCGCCAAATTACATTCAATATAATGCAATCAATGGCGGCAAATAAAAAACAAACTTTTCCTGTACCGGTTTAATTTCTTCAAAACCCATAGCACACATGTATAAAACATTGTGAGAAACGGCTCCTTCTGAACTAACGTAGTTTTTGAGTTGGAGGTAATTTCTCACATTTTTTTTTCATTATTCTCTTGCACCTTCGATGACCAATTGAGCCCAAACTTTCACATTTTGTATTTGTTTAGACATGTGTTAGTTTTTTGTTTAGACATGTGGGATACACCAAGTGAGAATACCGGTCCCAATTTCATGGCTCTGCTTACCGCCGAATTCGGCGCTTTCGATCACCTGAATGCCTATAGTAATGTGGAGTACGCAACGCACAAGCCACAATTCCCTGCTTACTCGAGCAAAACGGTTGACGTAAGCACGGAATTACCTGTTTCCATAAGCAACGATTCTTCGCTTACGATAAGCAGAGCCATGAAGTTGGGCCCTGGTCTTTGACAATGTGTCCAGTCCAGTGCCTTTAATCACAGTATTGTCATGGTTCGTCTGTTTCCTACGCAGTCTCTTCATCTACACGTTGATTGATGTTGGTTTAAGGCGTCTAGTCACTTTCAACGTCAGATGTTTGGAATTGTGGCAGCTATACACTGAGTGGAGTGGGGAAGGGAACAGCGTCCGTAGACTTGGTTGAAGGCTGTGCACGACATTTGACCCCAACAAATGTTTAAATATATTTATTTTTTCCTGAGGAAATTTTTTATTAGATTAATATCGAAGTCTTATATAGCGCACGTATGTAGAACAAGGTACTCAAGGCGCTAGTATATACATTTTTACAGGAAGGTGGGTTATTGAAGTTGTGAATTCTGAGACCCAATTGTGTAGCACATGAGGGTTTACAAGGTGCTACAAACTTTAAATAACTCATTACTACTGAAAATCCATGGCAATAAATCAAAATATAAAATGTTCCGCTAATACACACTAAAACAGAATACAGAGTTTAAAAAGGCTTCATGCCTGAAGTCTTTAAACATTTATGTGAGAAATTACCTCTTACACAAAAACTACGTTACTTCGGAGGGAGTCGCTTCTCACTAAGTGTTTAACCATCAACAGCTCTCCATTGCTCGTTACCAAGTAAGTTTGTGTGCTACTATTTTGAGTAATTACCAACAGTGTCCACTACCTTCAACATAAAAACGGTTTCATAAACTGAGCAGGTACGTGACGAACTCGATGTTTGCTTAACATTATAGTTTCCTATGCATATAACCTAAATTTACTCTTATTCAATAAGTTAACATGTGAGCATGTAATAATTTGGTTGGCATTATACAAAACGTGACTTATACATATTTGTACAGAACGAGAGAATGATGTTTAAATTCACTGCGACGTAAGATAACTTGATGGCGTTAAAGGGGCATATTCATTACATTTCATATCATGTGTTATTAGTTCACAGGTAAATGTACTGAAAATAAGAACGATAAAGAAAACATAAACATACAAATAGGAGAGAGAAAACAAAGTAGCACCCCTGATGGATTTTAAAACAGGAAACTAAATGACTATCGAGTAAATCTCCTGATGCCATAATTTAAAAACAGACAATATAAAAGGACTTTAGATGGACATTAATAAAACAGGGCTTACAGCATAAAGATTTAGAACTATACATGCGGTTAAAACTGTTAAAGCTCATAATATGGGCATTCAAAAATACACATTTTGTAAAAAAGAGAAGCTGGTTAATTATTTTGCATTGTGATAGTGCGTGTAAGGATTAACAAGCGTTTGTTGTGAAATTAATATGGTTAGAAATCATATGTTCCCGTTCTACAAGATAGCAGACCGTGTTAGTTCAAGATGTAAAAGGAAAAACACTCATGATAAAAATCATTATGCTGTATTTCATTTTTAAATCATTTTGCCAACCATGGTAATTTCAAGAAAAGCGCTTTTAGAGAAAATGTCTCCTTTAATACACCGCTCCCAAAAATTTCAATATTTGTAAAAGGTTATGTGTATATTAAAGGCAGTGGACACTATTGGTCATTACTCAAAATAATATTAGCATAAAACCTTACTTGGTTACGAGTAGTGGGAAGAGGTTGATGGAATAAAACATAGTGAGAAACGGCTCCCTCTGAAGTAACATAGTTTTCGAGAAGGAAGTAATTTTCCACGAATTTGATTTCGAAATCAAGCATCTGAAATCAAGCATCCGAAAGCACACAATTTCGTGTGACAACGGATGTTTTTCTTTCATAATTATCTCGCAATTTGAACGACCAATTGAGCTCAAATTTTCACAGGTGTGTTATTTTGTGCATATGTTGAGGTACACCAAGTAAGAAGACTGGTCTTTGACAATTACCAATAGTGTCCATTGTCTTTAAATGAAACACCTTTTGCAGTGAACTGCAATATGGCTTAAATGCAATAATTTAGTTAAATTTGCCTGCTACGTTTGGACCATAGCATAGTTTACACATCTAAAAGTCTTTGCGAAAGAGTCTCCAGGGGTAGAATCATCGTAACGAAATTGTGTATCTATCAGATTATTAGAGATTTCGGCTTTTGTTGGACCATTTTCTTGACCATAAACCTTGGCCTTGTACAAGAAACCATTTCCGATATTGGATAGCAATCGGTTTGATGAAGGAGTTATCCGTTTCGGTCCTATTGTGTATCGTTTGAGTATAAAATGCTACTCCGTATTCAGGTCTTAATTAGATGAGCGTTTATAACGAAGACAGAATCTTTTGTCTCTTGACCTTTGCTCAATCCAAAACACCTTTCGTTGTATTGTCAGCGCTTGGTATCCGTAATGGTTGTGTGTGTTTTTTGTGTTAACCTGGCGAATTATTTACAGCAAGAAAGGCAAATAACCGTCAAAGGGATGTTTTTTTACATGTAGTGAAACACTGGGTGTATAGAAAATGGCAATGTTGTCATAAATTAGATGGACCTTTTTTAGTTGAACTCTACTTTCTAAACGTATCATCTTGAAAACAGCCACCGCAAACTCTTAATAAGTACAAGATTAGCTATTGTAAAGTGCTTATACTAACCAAAATTACATACGGTGTAAGTTGAAAAACATAGTGAATGGCCTGACTTTTCCCACCCTAGTACGGTCTTTCTCTACGCACTAGAGAAAGACTCTGTGAATGGCCTGACTTTTCCCACCCTAGTACGGTCTTTCTCTACGCACTAGAGAAAGACTCTGTGAATGGCCTGACTTTTCCCACCCTAGTACGGTCTTTCTCTACGCACTAGAGAAAGACTCTGTGAATGGCCTGACTTTTCCCACCCAAGTACGGTCTTTCTCTACGCACGAGAGAAAGACTCTGTGAATGGCCTGACTTTTCCCACCCTAGTACGGTCTTTCTCTACGCGCTAGAGAAAGACTCTGTGAATGGCCTGACTTTTCCCACCCTAGTACGGTCTTTCTCTACGCACTAGAGAAAGACTCTGTGAATGGCCTGACTTTTCCCACCCTAGTACGGTCTTTCTCTACGCACTAGAGAAAGACTCTGCTAGGGTCAAAACGTTAGGTCACTAAAGTATCTTTTTGCAAATTATTATGACACCCGAAAATGTTTGACCATTATAACTCGCTGCCATGGCGTCATTTTTCGTTTACGGTTAACGTTCTTAAGCTGTGATTTACGCTTACGTCAAGGTCGGATTTCTTGCCGTAAGTAGGGCGCTGAAAGTGTTGATTCGGGACAAGAGACAAGCTATCGAAATCATACGCAGAATGGATCTAGTCGTAAACAGACCTTCTTAACGTAAATACGTTCGGATCCACTATTTTTTATAAATTACTAAAATCTACTCTTTTCGCGATCATCCCATTTAAGAACAAATATTTATGTGTAGGAACTTTTTTGCAATTGGTTTGCTGATGTCATGTTTAACCCGAGGAGAACTCGTTTTAGTTCAAATGGAGTGAGTTTTTGAGAAATTAGTTAAACAGTGTCACGAAAATCATTTTTACTCAGCAAGTAATATTTTAAGGGATGCTGTATACCATCATTATCTTCAAACCGTGGAAGTTTAATGTAAATCTGTGTGGACTGTGTTTTTGTGTTACAAAAAGTGCCCTCTAACTCTGCTTTCTAAAAACGCAATCCTGTGAGCCATACATGTTGTTTTTAACCAGACGGTATTGTCGGAACGTCCTCTTCCTTTGAGGTACAACCAAAAGATGACATAGAAAGTGGGCTCTAACAGTACTCTATGAATCTTTCACGTGCTTTTTGTTATTACATTGCAAAGTAAACTTGACTTTGTATTATTGTGCATTTTGCATTTTGTGTGCGTGATGCGTTTGATTGTTTGCTAAAATTGACATTTCGTGTGTTCGTCTGATTTTAATTTGTCTACACACAGAGTAAAGTCCACCAGAGGAAGGATTGACAAAATAACGTACTAATAGGGAGGTCTCAATTGGTAAGGATAACTACATTGGTAGAAAGGGTTGCGTCGGGCATTGTGTGTGACTGACTATGTGTCTTTGATGATTCATTCAACTCAGCATCAAAGTATACTTATACCCATTGTTATTGTCATATTGTGTCTGATATAAGATCTTGGACAAACTCAGGTTTTGTCGTGTGATTTGTGAGCTTTACAGGGAAAAGTACTTTCTTTCAAAATCTCCGGCAAGAATAGCAATTTAGCTTATTTCGTTCGAGAAGTTTGCCCTTTTCCCATTCTTTGGTAAGATTTCAAAATGTGTATGACTTTGGTGAATGTTTTTAATTCATGTAGTTCTACAGTGTTGGGGAAAACTCTTTTGTGTGTCTTACATTATTGTAGCTTGTAATCTATAGGTGACGTTTTATCATGAGATTCGCATAGGCTTTACAGGAACAAATACATAGCTACTTTTGAAATCTGTGGAAATTGGAACCTTTAGGGGTTTTTTGCATTCTTTGTTGAGATTCCAAAATGTGTACGCCATTTGTGGTTTTGTTTTTAATCTGTTCATTTTTAGTACAGTGGTAGAAGACTTTCCATACTCTGAAAGTTATCATATGGTGAGTGAAACTGACGTACATTATTCAATCCCACACTGTACCACTGGTTTTCTTAAAGGCAGTGGACACTATTGGTAATTGTGAAAGACTAGCCTTCACAGTTAGTATATCTCAACATATGCATCAAATAACAAACCTGTGAAAATTTGAGCTCAATCGGTCATCGACCTTGCGAGATAATAATGAAAGAAGAAAACACCCTTGTCACACGAAGTTGTGTGCGTTTAGATGGTTGATTTCGAGACCTCAAGTTCTAAATCTGAGGTCTCGAAATCAAATTCGTGGAAAATTACTTCTATCTCGAAAACTATGGCATTTCAGAGGGTGCCGTTTCTCACAATGTTTTATACCATCAACCTCTCCCCATTACTCATCACCAAGTACGGTTTTGTGCTGATAATTATTTTGAGTAATTACCAATAGTGTCCACTCCATATATACACAGACTTTACCAAAACCGATTTTATTCTTCTTCTTTTTTTCTCAAATGATGTGGACGCAAATTATCTGCCGTCCCTGGTTTTAATGACGCCTCATCAGCATTTCGTTCTCCCTGGTCATACCCGATTGCAATTTGATACCGGTGAAATTGTCTGGGACTTCCCAGTTTTTCAACAGAGTCCATTTCGTACCGGACCTTAAAGGAACTAGACACCTTTGGAAATTACTCAAAATCATTGTTTGCATAGAAACTTATTTGGTCACGAGCTGTTGATAGTATAAAACATTGTGAGAAACGGCTTTCTCTGAAGTAACGTAGTTTTTGAGAAAGAGGTAGTTTCTCACTCAAATAATAAAAGACTTCAGCTGCAGCCTTTGAATTATGCATCTTAAAGCACACGAAGTTGTGCAACATGGGTGTTTTTTCTGTCATTATTCTCCTGCAACTTTTCACAGGTTTGTTATTTTATGCATTATGTTGGGATACAGCAAGTGAGGAGACTGGTCTTTGACAGTTACCAAAACTGTAGGTACATCAAAACAAAACGTGGGGTTTTAATAACAGCCAATTATTTGTGGTCATTATTATCTTCTGAGCTTTAGGTCGTATCCTATAATGCCTGTTGATTGACGGTGGCTCTGTGTACGGTGGTTTCTCTGTCAATCATTATTACCCTCGTCCACGAGTTAATATTTGTCTAGAATTCATAAAGCCCGGTTTTTACATCCGGCGAAAGAGAATGCGAAGCGAAAATTGTGGGTGACTCCATAATCGATACGCGCTGTTTTTCCAATAATTGTGACACAAGAGAATTCGCTTTCTACGAACCAATCGTAGGAAGTATGAACTAAGCACGAAGTACCCTTTTGATTTGAAAACAGTTGCAGAATTTGGGTCAATTTTAGGGTAAGAGTTAGTACGGTGCATCGTCAATTTTGTGGATTCGTCACTTTTCTGGTTCACGTGTTTTGTTGTGTTTGGAAGTGGCATCGTTGGAATCAACGGAAACACCTTGTCGGATTTGGACAATTTTTGACTTTCTCGTTTGACGCGGCTCTTCTCCGTTTTAAGACACCGCCTTACAGTCTCAACGACTGGATACTTTTTGTAAGACACACCCAAAAAGTATACTTATTTACATTAAACTTACAAGGCCTAAAGAGGTGCTGTATTTCATCGGTCACTGGTGACCGGTTTTACATAGAGCCTTTTTTTTGGGGGGGGGGGGGGGTTGAAAGGTTGACATGATGTGCATCCACTGACAACATGCCAATGATGTTATGGTTCAACCCAGTCACCTTTTGGTACGGTTCAGCTCAGTGTACAAGCGTTATACACAAAGTACATGGACCTGAAACACCAATACATTTTTGGGAACCTGAAAACCATGGCCCAATTTCATAGAGGTGCTAAGCTCAAAAATAATTTGCTTAGCATGAAATTACTCCTTGATAAAAAAACGATTACCAACCAAATTTTCACGCGATTTTCAGTAAAAGCAAACAACAGCTGAATACCAGTAACAAGCAAAATACAACAAATGGGAAACTTGTTGGTAATCGTGTTTTCTATCAAGGAAGAAATTTCATGCTAAGAAAATGTTTGTGCTTAGCAGCTTTAAGAAATTGGGCCCAGGTAAATACATAGATGTTACAAAGTGGAAATGTCATCTTTCATTTCCCCGCCAATTTCCAACCTCTTGTGTTTATTTTGCCAATGCGTGGCACTTTATGAATGGTCAATAACTGTCTCTCTCTCTCTCTCTCGTATGTCAATCTCAACTGTGAACACAATAACCCAATCAGTGCTGTTTGTTTGTGTGTTGTGATTTTTTGACAGAGCAAAGGCCGGAGTTGAGGATAGCTTCATCACACATGGATGCTATGATGACACCATTACGATGCAACTGGTGCAGGCTGCCAGTGACATATCCGGTGAGTTTATTATTATTACACTATAACAAGCCATCTGCGAGTTAGATTTAAATTATATCTCGTTATCGAGGCCTGTGTGACCGGGCCTTTTTTATGGAAAAAAAAACAGACAAACTGATAGAAAACCAATAGGAACACCCCCAAAAACTGGATCTGAAGGTTGCGTGAGTTTGGGGTGACACTCAAACCGAAGACTAACAGCAAATGAGACCATAGGTATGTTAATTGCTGTCACAAAGGAAAATCATAGGTCGGCATTTTGTCAGGACAAACAGTAGAACAAAGGAGGGATCATCGACTGCAAACTATTATACACTCGTGTTTGGTTGCCCTTTAATACACACGCACGCCAACTTACAATAAGCTTTTATAAAGGAGTACTGCCGAAGTTGTTTTTGTTCTAGTGGTAGGCCCCTACAAATTTTTTATTTTTTTTTTCAGAAAAGGTTTTAATAGAACAGCAATGGAAGTATACACCACGTATCATACCCGTAGGGGTGAGCTTGAAGGAGTACCATGATGTTTGTGGGGTTTTTAAACACAATTAAACAATGGACCCCACTAGGGAACTCTTTGTCCAACCTGGACCCCACAAGGCAATTGTTTTATAAAGGGATTAACAGAACAATAATAGCAAGACCACACAAACTCAACCCGTAAGGTTCGGTACGCATGCTCTTGGAACTTCTAATAATAATAATATCGAAGTCTTATATAGAGCACGTATCTACCAAACAAGGTACTCAAGGCGCTGAGTATATAAAAACTGAATTCTGAAACCCACCTAGTAAGCTAAGATATACTGCCGAAGTTGTTTTTGTTCTAGTTATAGGCCCCTTCCATTTTTTCCCCACTTTTTTGCAGAAAAGGTTTTAATAGAACAGCCCTTATAAGGGTTTACAAGGTGCTACGGCGCATTAAGCAGCCACAGCTAGGAACACCGGGGCGAATCCCTTTTCTTTTCGATAAGTGCACTGGGTTTTTCTACATGCGTTACACCAACGGCTTTACGTCCCATCCGAAGTACGAAACTATGGTTAAGTGTCTCGCTTAAGGACACAAGTGTCACGGCTGGGTATTCGAACCCACACTCTGCTGATCAGATACACCAGAGTTTGAATTCGGTGCTCTTAACCACTCAGTCACGACACTTCCCACAGTCGGTTCTACACAATGGATCGAAAATCTCCACAACATTTGTCTTTGTTAATCTCGGTCCGTCCCCACAGAGGAATCCGTTAACAAGGGAAATAATAGAACGTCAAACACCCACAAACTCAACGGTAAGGTTGTGCGTGTTTCCGGGATTTCTGGCCTTTCTTCTTTTTCTTTCTTCATTGCCGTCGCCTTCACCTGGTTTATCTTGAATTAATTATGAGACTGCGGCCATTTTGTTTCTCTTAGTAGTATGTTTGTTGTAATTTCAATGGAACAGCTCATTTAGTTTATAATTATATGAGGCAATAAAGCTTCAGTTTAAAAAGGCAAAAGTCTTCATCTTCGTCGTCATCTTCGTCTTCTTCGTATGTTTTTTCCTCATGGGTTGTGTGTAACCTGAACGTTTTAATTTCCTCTGCTAGAGATTGGATGTTAGCTATTTGTATAGAGGAGATGGCATTTCCTTAAAGGCACTAGACACTATTGGTAATTACTCAAAATAACTATAAGCATAAAACCTTACTTGGTAACGAGTAGTGGGAGCTGTCGATAGTATACAACATTGAGAAATAGCTCCCTCTGAAGTAACGTAGGTTTTCAGAAAGAATTTTTTTCACTGAAATATTTGGATTTGATTTCGAGACCTCAGAATTAGATTTTGAGCTCTCGAAATCGAGCATCAGCTGAAAGCACACAACTTGTGCAACAAGGGCGTTTTTTCTTCCATTATTTTCTCACAACTTTGACGACCAATTAATCTCGAATTTTTACAGGTTTGTTATTTTGTGCATAATGTTGAGATACACAAAGTGAGAAGACTGGTCTTTGACAATTTACCAAAAGTGTACACAGTACCTTTAAAGGGTTATCCTAAAGGTACATCACTCTGCACCTGCCATGGGTATCTTTTACTCAAGGAAGGTTCCTTCAGTGTTGTTAAGGAAGAGAATCATGAAGACCTTCAATCCCTTCCGGTGAAGATCACACTCAAGAATCCAAACCGAACGGATTCAGCCGGTAACTTTACAACGTTATCAATGAATAATGTTGTGTGTTTGTGTCTCAGAATAGCCCAGTTTGTCTCTCTGCCAACAGTTGAAGCAATAAAGCATATACCTTTACATGTGAATTCGAAATGAATTTGCGTAGATTAAGTGACTTTATAAACCCCTGGGCCTGTTGTTCTTATCGAGTAGTTTTGGGTAGCTTGGTGATACTTTATTCAGATGGGCTTTTGGCATGTATAGATGCTTAACACAATATGTGAAGAATAGCCCAATTCTTCTGCCAACATGTGAATCAATAAAGCATTTAAATTTACAAGGGAATACGAAATGAACTTGTTTAAAGGGTGTGTAGATTAATGTGACTTTGACAACCCCTTGGGACTTTTTTTTTTCTTGTCGAATAGCTTTCGGCAGCACACACATCCATGTTACTGACCTGAAACGTCGTTCTGAGCTGAGACTTGGTTGTGTGAGTTTAGAATAGTGGTGATGCATTATTCGAAGGGGAATTTGCCATGTGGAAAAACAAAACAGCCCAATGCTTTTGACGGATAGATTTACATGGGAATACAACATGAATTTGTTAAAATGGTGCGTCTTTATAGATCGAAGTGACTTTTAAACCCCCTCGGCTGTTGTTCTAGCGGAATAGCGTGGAGCAGAACGTACATCCGAGTTACCGAAGGGTCCGACACCACGAACCTGAGCTGTAGACTGTATTGTGTACACAAATTAAATAGTAATTCTGATTTTTGATCTCTAACTGAGGGCGCCCTACTCAAATGACGTCATACGCAGAAGTTATGGGTGCGTTCGTTTAGCTTCCCCGGGTCAACCCCGGTGTGTGGCGGTTTTTGTTTTCCAGGACGAACGTGCGCAGGTAATTACTCACGTTCGTCCTGGAAAAAAAACCGCCACACACCGGGGTCGACCCAGGGAAGGTAAACGAACGCACCCTATATAAAGGGGTTTAGGGCTATAGTCTGTCTCAAAATCACCGAACTTTGCATGGCATCGATGCAAACAGAAAATGAATAAAACGTTCACTGAGCGATAAACTCCAAACGCTATATTAGATTATTTGTTTCCCATCAAATATGACACTTCAGACATTTCAAGTGATGTTTTCTATATACTATCATCATCATAAGTTTTATGTAATCTGTGATCTTCACAAGATTTCTTTTCTTATCAATTCTCAAATATTCCTTTAAATGGACTGATGCTGAAAACAACCTGTGCAGAAACTTTGCTCCCATGTAAAGGTTACATGGTGATTACATGGTGATGCTAAATTAGATGCTTTACGATGACAAATACGAACTCAATCCTGTCATCTCACGTTACGCGCAATGGTATTCGATTGAGCAAAGCTCCGTACGTTAACTAATCCAATAAAACACATGATGCAGTACTACCTAAGTTCTGTCTCTAACCAACAGAAAAAACAAATCCCGGCTCGAGTTTTATAGTAAATGCACGGTGTTTGTAAGTGAGCAAGCTCTGCAAATACGACAAGCAATCGACATTCCTAGAGAGCCAGATACCGGCATATGCAAACAGCTTTTTTCCCCTCTTTTTTTAAACTAGACTTGGCTCAAGTCCCCTTTGCCTTTCTCGGGACCATATTATTATCTACATTTTGACGGCGGATATATAGTGACCTCTAGCGCGATCGAGAACGGGACTTGAATCAACTCTAGGAAAAACCCGAAGCGAAACTCTCATAGGGGGAAACATTCAGTGTTGACTTATGAAGTTCAAGTGACAAAGAGATTCGCAGAAGGGAGAAGGGTAATGGAGAGTGTAACGTGTGGCCTACTCAACTGCGATTTCGTGAACTTTGAAAAGGACAACGGGCTAAGGGTTGAGTGCAGTTTTGTTGAATGTAGGAATGGAAGGAAATCCACTGACAGACTGAACATTTAAGTTCAGTGTGTTAAGCAAAATATTCATTTTGGTTTTACCCATATACACCGATGTGTGTTTAAAGGCAGTGGACACTATTGGTATTTACTCAAAATAATTATTAGCATAAAACCTTACTTGCTAACGAGTGATGGGGAGAGGTTGATGGTATAAAACATTGTGAGAAACGGCTCCCTCTGAAGTGCCATAGTTTTCGAGAAAGAAGTAATTTTCCACGAATTTGATTTCGAGACCTCAGATTTAGAACTTGAGGTCTCGAAATCAACCATCTTAACACACGCAACTTCATGTGATAAGGGTGTTTTGTTCGATGGCCGATTAAGCTCAAATTTTCACAGGTGTGTTATTGTATTTATATGTTGAGATATATCAACTGTGAAGGCTAGTCTTTGACAACTACCAAAAGTGTCCACTGCCTTTAGTGGCACGATAGCACTGATATTATCTACTTTGTTTCTTATTTGACAGCAGTCTTTGGTGCTCCATTATACATAAGGAATTGTCCGTCTCTCGGATGACACCCCCATTCATACGTATATATTCAATCGTGAACTCAACATGTTTATAAATTGGATTAGTCTAAAATCGCCTTGTATATAATAAACTGAAACCATTTGTTGTATAAAATGGGGCAAACGATTATATACTCAGTACAGTAAAATAAGCAACAATATTTTACTTAAAAAGGCAATTTGTTCAATTTATTTCAAATTAATAAAATGAAACGATTTACTCAAATTACTTCGTATAATTAATTTGCTCAATTTCCACACATTACTCATCAATTATCTCAGTTTACTCAAGTAACTCAGTATACTAACTTAATTGACTCATTTTAGACAACGGTCTACACAAAACCCTTTAGTTTACCTGACGAACTTAATTTTATTATTTAAGCTCTCCCAATAATGATGAGACATTGTGCTCCAAGCATGTTGGCACTCCATCTCAGGTCCATGTATTAAATATTGGTTATACTTTGAGATAATACTGTCAAAATGTAGGCAGAGAAAACGTGTTCGTGTTGGTGCCTTAAAGGCACTGGACACTATTGGTAATTACGCAAAATAATTGTTAGCATAAAACCTTACTTGATAATGAGTAATGGAGAGTTGTTGATAGTATAAAACATTTTGAGAAACGGCTCCCTCTGAAGTAATATATTTTTCGAGAAAAGAAGTAATTTTCGGCCGTAACTGAAAAGTATTGACAGGAATTATGTAGCAGTACGTTAAAAATGTATCTGTACTTCCACAGTGAGTAAGGATTCATGACATGGCTAAAACCTTGATCTACCGCAACCCCTTTAATGTGTGAGCAGGTGGCATAGTTTGAAATGAAAATGACTATCAACGTCTATAGTTACTGTCCCGTCTGCTGCGCGGTATCTCGTCTTATCAAACATCTTAAGACACATGAGGCTATAAAGATAAAACCACTGCCAGATTTCGATCGCGGCAATTTAAAAAAAAAGGGACCTGCTCTAAGGATATTCTCTCTCAATGCATCTCTGTCAAGTTTTTATCTAGCCTGAAATAGGCAGGAGGAAAGCCTCTTCACCAATCCTCAGTTTCACACTCTATCCTGAGCTGTCTGTTACCCTTAAAGCAATCGCACAACATCGGGAAACAGTATTGTCCAAAGGTCCATACTTGGTATATCACAACTTATGTAAAATAACAAACCTGTGAAAATTTAGGCTCAATCGGTCATCGGAGTCGGGAGAAAAAAACGGGAAAACCCACCCTTGTTTCCGCACGTTTCGCCGTGTCATGACATGTGTTTAAAATAAATCCGTTATTCTAGGTATCGAGAATTGTTTTAATGTTTTCTCAAAAAGTAAAGCATTTCATGGAATCATATTTCGAAGGAAGTCTTTCACCGTCACCTTCTGTATACCCTGACAAGATTTGTAAATCTGTGATTTTTTAATTGTTGTTCTGTTCAGAAGGTGTCCAATGGATTTAAGCAATGTCCCTATATACTTCGTTTCATCTCTCTGAACTTCTGTTGTGTCTCCCTCTTGTTAATCTTCTTGTCCAGTTTCTTGGAGTCTAGTTCAATTCAATTCAATTCAATTCAGTAAAACATTTACTTCATCTTGTTCCAAGATGCTACCCACACTTGGTGATAGAGCCTTCACTACTGCCGCTCCCATCTGTCGAATAAACTCCCAATATCTCTTCGTAATCAACAATCTGTCAATATGTTCAAAACACTGCTCAAAACTCACCTGCTCTGTTAAATATATATATCTGTCAAGCGCATTTGAACATGTATATGGAAAATGCGCTATATAAATACATTATTAGTAGTAGTAGTATTGCCCTCACATATTAATTGGTGTTTCATCATATTAACAGTGATAGTTATAAACGGTAGCCAACATTATAGTAACAAGTCATGGGGGCAAAACGTTGGATTTTGTGAAGCCTTGGCTTTAGTACCCAAGCCTTTTGACTGACGCTGTTTGTCTCCCTCTTTTTTTCCTTGTCCGGTTTCTTTGAGTCGAGTTGATTGTTTTGCATGCCCACCTGTTGCCTTACCTTTCCTGCTATAGGTGGCCTGTCCATCTCAATTTCTTTGATTTAACCGTCTCAATAAAATCATTCACTCTTGATTTATGTCGTAGGTCCTCATTTGTCACCCTGTCCTTCTTTGCTACTCCTATCATTATCCTTTCCATAGCCCTCTCTGTCACCCTTAGATTTTCTCGAAGCATACGAGTTTAGCAAGTTTTCTCTTTAAATTTAGACGCTCTGTAACGGCCAACGACCCCCACTAAATTGGGGCAACTATCTAGAAGTCCCCGTCACTGAAAACACAACACGCGCATATTTCCTCATCTCATTTCCCCCAAAAAACCCATCACTCATTGATGTTAATCATTAAATCAATGTTTAGTTAAACAGATAGTTGAACCCCCTTGTTTGTGTTATGGGAATTAGTGTTAATTTCCACCGACATTGACAACAATATCACAGTAACATAATTCATTCTCGGTAAAGAATGTATGTCAGCCATACAAAAAAGTGTGATATGTTTAAAGTGGCCAATGTTCCAGTTTGGTCGCCTTTTGTATTTGTAATGTTGTTTAAGTTGCTGAAATTGCAGCGGGGGGCCTTTATACTGGAAAAGTTAAACCTTACTTGAGTTATATGAAATGGTTTGCGGTAACACCATGTATTGACTATCTTTTAATGAGTTGAGTGGTTCTGAAAAGAACCGTTGGTTTCAACTCGACTTTCGATCAGTATGCTCTGATCGTCTTCTGTAGAAAGCTGGACTCTGATGCTGCATGCTTAAAAGTAATGTTGCTGGGAATTGAACAAATGTAAGGATATTCTCCTCCAGAGCATACAGGATAGCACGTTTCCGCTTTAGAATACAGAAGCTCTATCACGGCCAACGACCCCCACTAAATTGGGACAACTATCTAGAAAATCCCCGTCACTAAAATCACAACACGCGCAGATTTCATCCTTCCCAGTTCCCCCAACCACCCATCACTCCTTGATGCCGCGGAGTAGTTTATAGACCTGTCTCCCGTCGCTGGATATCCTCAATAAATACCACCTTAGGGTTGATTTAAGACTGTGCCCCCAAGCCGTTTGATACAGCTCAAAGACGACGATCAAGCTATATAAGGAATAAGAACCTGTCCACTTGGAGAGGGAGCCTCTGTGCCGTTTCACGCGTGAGATTTCCCCGCTGAGTTACCCCCCTCCGTATAGCCAGGAATGACCAATAACCCCGGGGGAGTCTGGGCACGCCAATGATGCCTGCATTGCCTTGTACAAACATCTCTGATGGAGAACGCACATAGAAATAGGGGGGACGAAGAGAAAACAACAATTTCCGGAACACCGGGCTTTGGACTTGATGATGATGTTGTACTCTTACCGTGAGGAGGGAGATTAAAACGGACGGGAGGCATGCCTCTGATCGAGGTCCACCAAAACTACGTGCTTGGAATGCGAACTTGACTGTTTTTTTTTTTTTAGATCAACACCGATCCTAATGAGTTTACTGGAGTTGGGGGTAATGAAGGGTAGATAAACAAATCTCAGTTTTTAATCCCACCCTGAGAAGGTGTTAACCTTGGCTTAGCAAATTGGAACGAGTTGGAACACTTCCTGTGCATCCATGGAACAGATAATCAACCTCAGATTACATGTACTCTATTTTTGATTTCATCGGCTTGATTAATTAAATCTAATGCAAATATTTTTACTTGGTTAACAACTGTTTTCAACTTGTGACAGTTTTTCTTGTATTTAAAGGCAAACACTATTGGTAATTGCTCAAAATATTTATTAGCATAAAACCTTTCTTGGGGATGAGTAATGGGGAGGGGTTGATGGTATAAAACATTGTGAGAAACGGCTCCCTCTGAAGTGCCATAGTTTTCGAGAAAGAAGTAATTTTCCTCGAATTTGATTTCGAGACCTCAGGATTAGAACTTGAGGTCTCGAAATCAACCATCTAAATGCACACAACTTCGTGTGACAAGGGTGTTTTCTTCTAGTATTATTGTCTCGCAACTTTGATGACCGATTGAGCTCAAATTTTCACAGGTTAGTTATTTTATGCATATGTTGAGATACACCAACTGGGAAGACTGGTGTTTGACAATTACCAACAGTGTCCACTGCCTTTAAGGACATTTCAATGTCAATATTATGTGCATACATTGAACAGATAATCAACCTGAGTTACAGCATGTTTGATTTCATCGGCTAGATTAATTAAAATCTTATACAAATATTTCCTCTTGGTTATCAATTGTTTTCACCTTATGACATTTTCATGTTTTTAATTACATTTTAATGTAAATATTATGTGCATACATTGAACAGATAATCAACCTGAGTTACAGCATGTTTGGTTTCATCGGCTCGATTAATTAAAATCTGATACAAATATTTCCTCTTGGTTATCAATTGTTTTCACCTTATGACATTTTCATGTTTTTAATGACATTTTAATGTAAATATTATGTGCATACATTGAACAGATAGTCAACCTGAGTTACAGCATGTTTGATTTCATCGGCTAGATTAATTAAAATCTGATGCAAATATTTCCTCTTGGTTATCAATTGTTTTCCACCTTGTGACATTTTCATGTTTTTAATGACATTTTAATGTCAATATTTTGTGCATACAACCTCATCAGATTATACCATGTTTGATTTCATCGGCTTGATTAATTAAAATGCAAATTTTTGTAATTGGTTATCCACTGTTTTCACTTTGTGACACTTCTTCAGGTATTGATTAAGGACCTTTCAATGTTAATAATTCACATATAAAAAAAAAAGACACCTAACATGATGTTTAAGATATTTATAAGAAAAAAGGTTCGATCAATCAAGCACCCTGAATATTCAACATCCATTTTAGTTATGTTTGTTTGTTGGGTGTTTGAGGGTTTGTTGTGGTGTTTCTCGTGGTGTTTGTTCGTTCTTATGTTTTTTGGGATCGTTTGAGGAATGTTTTTTTGTATCTTCTTTTTTCTTCTTCTTATTTCATTATTTTAATATTCAGACATGACTTGGATTTCCACTAAAATTTGTTGCATTCAAAACGATTCTTGACGAGAAAGTTAGGATGTACCTTTCTAACCGCGCAGTTATATTTAGTTTCCCATTAAAGCCAGTGGACACTATTAGTAAATGTCAAAGACCAGTCTTCTCACTTGGTGTACCTCAACATATGCATAAAATAACTAACCTGTGAAAATTTGAGCTCGATTGGTCATCGGAGTTGCGAGATAACTATGAAAGAAAAAACACCCTTGTCACACGAAGTTGTGTGCGTTTAGATGGTTGATTTCGAGACCTCATATTCTAAACTTGAGGTCTCGAAATCAAATTCGTGGAAAATTACTTCTTTCTTGAAAACTACTCCACTTCAGAGGGAGCCGTTTCTCACAGTGTTTAATACTACCAACCTCTCCCCATTACTCGCAACCAAGTAAAGTTTTACGCTAATAATAATTTTGAGTAATTACCAATAGTGTCCACTGCCTTTAATACCAATATAATTAAACAGGTAGTTGATAGGCCCCTTGTGTGTACATGTATAACGAAAATTTGTATTCAGTACCAACGATATTGACATCAATACCACAGTAGTTATAATTCATTCATTCTTAGAAAAGAAAGTATTAAGGCCACACAAAGACGTGTGTATTTAAAGTGGCTTGTGGTACAGTTTGATCGTCTTTTGTATCATGTTTTTATTAGTGGTTTTTATTGGGTTCGAATACAGAAACATGTACTGGAGCAAGACTGGTAGTGTTCCGTTACGTTAATCCGGAGGTCATTGGTTCAATGTCCCACTTCAGTAAATTTGTCTTTGTTCAAACCCAAACTATCTAAACCTACCCAGTCAGATTCACTTGTGGTTTATTACCTGCACGGTTTATAAGTTGCTGAAACTGCAGCGGTATAAACTGGAAATTCAACCCAGCTTAAGACGGCGAATGACGCGTATATTTTAATAAATAGATACATTGATAGCTTCGTCACGATTTAGGGCCCTTTTCAAAACCAAGGCTTCGGCTTTGGATTCGGTTTCAGGCTCCGTCCTCGCGTCTGAAGCCCTGAGCGCGTATATGCAAAAGCACGCACAATTGGCAAAACAACCGCGGAGCCAAGCTAGCCTGAGCCGAATCCAAAGCCAAAGCCATGGTTTCGAAAGGGCCGTAGTCAACGCGACAACATGCATAGACTAATCTGTGAAAATGGGCGGGTACCGGAGTAATTGTTCGCACAATAGGGCTGCAAATCAATCAACTGATTTATATATTCACTTTACAATGTGAGTTTGTCTGCTCTCATGTTCCCAACATGTGTTTAGATATTAGTTATTGCACATTAGGAGTAGTAGACGATTTATAGTGTACGGTGTTATCTTGGGTCAGTTTGGGTACTTTATGTAACACAAAACACAATGTCCACAGATTTACCATGTTAACTAAAAGGCAGTGGACACTATTGGTATTTACTCAAAATAATTATTAGCATAAAACCTTAATTGGTAGCGCCTAATTGGGAGAGGTTGATAGTATAAAACATTGTGAGAAACGGCTCCTAAAGTGATTGTTTTCGAGTTCCCTTGACGGGAGGATCATCTAAACAACGAACCAATATGTGAGCATTTGAAGTCGAGCATCTCCCTCATTTGTAAAAGGTCAGCGACAGGTCACAGTTGCTCTTACAGCATGTTTATACTTGTCTTTGCTGACATCGTGTTTAACATCCCCGGGTACATGTCATGAGTTTGTCTCCTCTCGTGGTTTTCAAACTTGAAGTTCTGGTTCTACATCATCACTAACACACCTATCTGTCTTCTCCATCTATTTACAATCTCTATCGCCAGGCCTTCAGGTACCCGTCATCCTGGAGCTGTTCGGAGAGTTCTTCTTCAGCTTCTGCCAGTCCTCCGGCTACGACGAGATGCTGCGAGCCCTCGGCGGCAATCTCAAGAGCTTTCTTGAGAACCTGGACTCGCTGCACTCTTACCTTAGCTTCTCGTACGAGCAGATGGAGGCGCCGTCATTCAGGTGCGAGAGACGGCATGACAACGCGCTCATATTGCACTACTACTCCCATCGGAAAGGCTTGCATCCCATTGTCGTCGGTAAGTCTTTTTACTGCATTCCATGTGGTTTGTTTGTGTTTGTGGCTTGCTAGCTAATCATGGCCTAAAGGTCGAGAGCGCCGGATTCAAACTCTGGTGTTTCTGATCAGCAGAGTGAGGGTTCGAGTCCCGGTCGCGACACCTGGGTACTTAAGCAAGACACTTAAAGGAACACGTTGCCTTGGATCGGTCGAGTTGGTTTTTAAAAAGCGCTTATTAATTAATCTTGTAACACCACACTCTATGTGCTAATGGTGTTTTTGTTTTTGTTTTTTCTTTTAAAAAATGGGAATGTTTTTTTTTTTTTTATTGCCTAAAAATAGTTAATGGCCTGACGTTTCGACCCAAGCAGAGTCTTTCTCGAAGGCAACATTTTTGTTTTAATCATTTATTTGTATAGGCTGATATCGAGAACGAAATTGTCTAAAAACATCATGAAATAGAGGCATGTGTTTGAGAATGTATAAGATAGTTGTTCACCTAAACTTCTTTAAGTTTTGCATAAAGCTTCTTCGGTCATTGATTTATTGATTGATGCGCACTTATAGTTTCAAAATATTACCCGGGCAAAATTTGCGCACGCATAAATTTCTTAATAAAAATATTCTTAATTTGTAGAATTTTTTTTTTCCAGGAATGTACAATGCTATTAAGTTCGCCGTCTTTCTCCTAATCCAATTATGTCTTTAACTCACATCAAGCTAATGCAATAACGTTCATGTACACACAAACTAAAAGGGTGTGAAATTAAAGTTGTGTTTAATAAGTGACGAGATTATACTTGGATTAGGCGAACCAATTTGGGCATACCATTATTGGGACATCAACCCCTACCTCTACAAAACGCAAGAAACCATCTAATCTAATCCCGCAAAATAAAATAGTAGGAGCGGAGGGCGTATTAACCTGAGCCGCGCCCTCAACGGTTACGGTTGTTTATACTTGTTTTGAAGGGTGATGCTCTGTCGTTAATATTTCAAGTAGCTTTGGCTGTTCGTGGTTTTTGAATGTCAAGTGTGACTCCTATTGGATCTTTGATATACTTGGACATCCTCGTGGAAAAGTGAAGTGTTTTTTGTTTTTCAATAATTGACGGCAAATCGAAAAAGGCCGAATCCAAACCATAAATGGATACATAAGGTAACTTTTATGATCGATATCCAGGAGTCTGTGTTGTTGAACTGTTCATACGACGTTTCTATCGGTATTGATATCCATAACATCAGGTTTGGGTAGCCACAATATAGTGCGCCACCAAGAGGCGGGCTTGAGACCGTTTTGTACAAGTGGGAAAGTAAACGTTATCAAAACTGGGTGGTGAGAAGCAATTACAGTTAAGTGTATTGCTCAATGGTACAATCATTATTTTGTCACGACCGAGATTCGAACCCACGCTCGGATGACTCGGCCAGCGGGGCAGTTATGTGTGCTTAACATCATAGCCTTGACACGCTGATGTAAAGTTACGGACTTCAAATAAAACAACATCTTCTTCGTGCCCATACCATTTAACACTTATCCCGCCCGCGTTTGGACATAAAATCATGACCTGTGTTGGTGTAGTTCTCTGAACTAAGTAAGACTAACTGTTACTATTTAAAAAAAAAAACTCAAAGGCATTGGACACTATTGTTAATTACTCAAAATAATTATTAGCATAAAACCTTACTTGGTAATGAGTAATGGGGAGAGGTTGATAGTATAACAAACTGTGAGAAACGGCTCCCTCTGAAGTGACGTAGTTTTCAAGAAATAAGTAATTTTCCACGAATTTGATTTCGAGACCTCAGATTTAGAATTTGAGGTCTCGAAATCAAGCACCTGAAAGCACACAACTTCGTGTGACAAAGGTGTTTTTTCTTTCATTATTATCTCGCAACTTCGGCGACCAATTGAGCTCAAATTTTCGCAGGTTTGTTATTGTATGCATATGTTGAGATACCAAGTGAGACGATTGGTCTTTGACAATTACCATTAGTGTCCAATGTCTTTGAGTACACGACCATCGAACTAACAGCAGATTCACGATTCAGTATTTTAAGTCTATATTCCCCGTTGACGAAACGCATTCGAGTTCGAAGTAAAATTGCAATTAGACGGCAGTGTGAGTTCGGGTTTCCGGTTTATGATTGGAGCTTGTTCCAGTCGGAAATGATGGCGCGTGATACGACGCGTACCTGCTGTATCGATAAACACCAGCGGCTGCGGGTATAAGGCTTATAGACAATTGATATACGAGGATCGGCTTCAATGGTTGTACTACAGAGATAGGACATGTCATTATTGAACTGACAAGGAACTGCGCAAAATGGTAGCCCACCCTTCATGAATGATCTGTGTTTGCTAACAAAACAGTTGCTGGCAGTGTAAGCACTTAATGTAATCCACCACATACATAAACTGACAAACCCGTAGAAGTTTGAGATCGATCGGCCATCTGGGTCACGAGAAAATAGTGACAAAAACGATTACAAATTTTGCATTGCATCGATGGCAAAATAAAAATGAATAAAAAGCTCACTGAGCGATAAACTCCAAACGCGAAGTTAGATTATTTATTTCTCATCAAATATGACATTTCCGACAGAAGCATTTCAAGGGATGTTTTCTACTATCATCATCATTAGACCATGTAAGTTTTATACAAATCTGTGATCTTCACGATTTTTGTAACGTTCCTTTAATTATAAATTTGACTCGATGGCCTATACGTGCAGGATACCGGAAATTTGAAATAGACAAAACATCTTTTGAGCAATAGGTGACAACTATGTCCGAGCTGATAATAACGTGTTACTTTAATCATGGAGGAATGCTTTAATATTTTTTGGTCCTTTTCATTTTCAAGTGCAATTCTTAACTGACCATTAACCTTAGCTTCACATTTACCTTTTGCTTTTACCTCACCTTAAACTTACCTTATCCTCACCTTTAATTACCATTACCTTACATTAACCTTATCTCTAACCTTACATTTACATTGCGTTTAACGTATAGCTTTGCCTAACCTTTACCATACCTCTTCCTTACCCTATCCTTACTAATACAAATATTGACTGCTCCGAGTGCTATGGTTAAAAATATGACTCCCGAGGTGATCCCCGGACCGTTCTATTTTTGCCGAGGCGCAGCCGAGGGAAAATGGGACGGTCCGGGGATCATCGAGTGAGTCGTAGTTTTAACCATAGCACGAGTTAAAGCAGTCAATATTTGTCTTATAACACCCCACCAGACTATTTATCATCTTCGTACACGTAACAATTGTACGCGCGTTTCAGATGCACAACTGATTGGATTCGAGGGGGTACAAAGACGTCTGGGTACTGCACGCCGTGTGATAGTCGTCGGACTATCACACGTCAACCGATGCACTATCACACGGCAAACGATGCACTACCACGCGGCCGTCGTCTAGTAAAACTAAGACATACCATGTGACGCGCTCTAAACCATTGAAAAGACAGAATATTTGTAAGGGGTGTTAATACCTTTTAGCTTTTCCTTGCATGTTATACTTACAATAACCTTACCTTTACCTTTAAAACACATTCAAACTGATTACCCAGCAAATTTACCTTGATGCGCCCATAAGTTTGTACAAAATGAATCCGATTTGATAACGTGTTCCTATGTATACATAATTGCTCTTTGAGTGAGTGTCAGATTCGCGCCTATTTAATGCAAACGACCTGGCAGATTGTGTCACGCTTATTCGCCGCCGGCTGAATGTTGTTTTGTCCAACTAACTGCGTGTAATCTTATTTAGCGACTTCACTCTCTGCATTATGTCTGCATTAACGCGTGCCACGACCTCCCCCTAATACAGGATGCTCGTTTAATTTGCTCCAGTTCGCCCCATTTCTCTTCCTTCTTGCAAAGTGTCCCGTGTATATGGAGGGTGAAACGAGATCTCTTGTGGAAAGGGAAAAACTATCACTAGGAAAAAGTGACTTTAGACGTGCACCAATTAGCCAAATACACCGTGTGATAAGTGTATATGGTGAAGTCGTATACGAGTTGACGCATATAGCTTTACTACGATTATGCCTCGTGGCAACCGGGGTGAAGTTTGCCGTCTATCGCCGTCATCAACTCGCCAAGTCCGTGTCCCAGGGAACGATTTTGTGTACAAAATCGTGGTGCGGAGTTGATGGAGAGGGCCTGATCAATTTTTTGTGAGAACTTGAGGTATTGAGTGAGTCTTGGAGACGTATTTGCGTCTGCCTATCGTGAATAGTAAATCGCTTTGACGTTTGAGGTCCTCGAGCCGAGACATAAAACTGGAGGAGTTTGAAAAACGTTCATGTGCACTGAATTTGTTAAAAGCCGCTCGGGCGAGTGGGTAGATTGGGCTCGCCGAATAGATTGAGACGACTTCCCCCTTGGTTTTTAGAGAGAGGGAGAGAGATGTGAATATTCTGTGACATCGAAACCTTCCTTAGATTACCTAAGTGCACCGGCTTAAATGTGACAGATCATTCCACAGTAGGCTAAGCAGGTAAGATTTGTTTGCTCTCGGATGAATTGGTTTGACATGGTATGGGACCTTAATCAAACCACGGCTTGGTTTTCGGCTTAGGCGTTAGTGAAAACCATCACTTTTAGTCTCGGGCTTTGGATACCGGCGTACGGGGTTATACACGCGCCGAAGACTAAACCATGGTTTCGGCAAAGGGTCTTGTTAGCCAATCTTCGTCAATAACCGCCGTCTTGAAACCGGATGATGTGTATTGTTGGTATTGCTGTTGTTGTTGTTGTTGTTTGTTTGTGGTTGTTGTAATTGTTGTTCTTGTCTTTAGTTCTTACTGTTTGTTGTTGCTGTTGTTGTTGATGTTGCTGTTGCTGTTGCTGTTGTTGTTTCATTGTTGTTGTCGTTGTTGTTCTATCAATATCGTATTCTTTTTCTCATCACAAATTCTCCAATATTTTGTGTGGACAAAATTGAGATATTCATATTTTGGAAAGCGATTGTTTGGAAGCGATTGTTTGCCGAGACATGTTAAAGCTGATGTGACGATTTAATTAATCCCGTGCTGTTCTGTTCAGATCCATCTCTACCCGCGGTCATTAGTCCTAAACTGTTAGATGTCATCATAATGTTAATGTTTCAAGATTTAATTTATCTTTAATCGTATAGTGTGTTTTCGAGTTATTCAACAACAGAAGCGAAAAATGCAACTCTAACTTGTGTTTGCAATCAAACTAGGACTTGTTTTCTGATTCATTTGACTGAGTTATTTCCTCAATCATTAATTAAGTTTTTTCCCCCCACTTTATTGAGAGCAGTTTATTTGATTTTAATTGTGTGTGGTTATTGAAGACAGCCGCGAATTTCATTATATATTCAGGGTTGTGCGTATATTAAATGGCTACCAAGGAGTGAGGTTTTTATTGTTTTTAGTTTTGTTTTTGTTTGGTTTTGGGTTGTTCTTCCTTTATAAATCAAAAAAGCCTTGACGTAGCAAAAAGAGTGATTTTCCAAAAGGAGCGTCTTTTCAGTTGCCATTCCACCGTTAACCACGCCCCTTCCAACCAACTTTCCCAGTTGGGTTTAAGTAAGCTTTGCCACTACGGGTTTTGCAAAGAGTGAGACCTTTGTGTGATCAAGCGACGTTGGCTACGGCAACGGCTATATGGCTGTTGGAGAGTGGCTCCAACGACAACGTTATAGATTAGGTTTTGTCAGCGATCTTATCGTAGCCACTTCAAAAGCCATTAACTCGGACATGGCCTGAATAGAATAAGTACATTTTCATCAACGAAGCATTAAAGGTCATAATTACACAAACACGTGCGTGTTTTAGAACCGGGAGCTGCAAAAACCGAACGTGCCCTCAATTTGTGTTCGTTAGACGTAGGGCCTACGTGACACAACGCAAAGTCAGCCATCTTTTTGTTTTTGAACGGACAGCAATTCGCTTTGCGTTAACACTTGGTGCGGCAAGTGGGAGTTTATCAAATATTTTGAGTGATCGGTCGGTAAACCACTGGATTGGGTTCCTTGACGCAGATGAGAGTTAATGGCACTGGACACTTTTGGAAGTTACTCAAAACACATAATATTAGCATAACAACTTAATTGGTAATGTGCAAAGGAGAGTTGTTGATGGTATAAAACATTGTAAGAAATGACTCCCTCTGGAGTAACGTAGTTTTTGAGAAAGGGGTAACTTCTCACTAAAATAATAAAGGACTTCAGGCCTGAAGCATTTTTTTAGGGATCTGAAAGACTTTGATGATCAATTGATTCAAAATGTTCACAGATTTTTTATTTTATGCATAGGGTGGTTGGGGTAGAACCAGTATACAACTAGCCCTTACGGGTTCAATGCGTCTTAACATCCGTGGTTACGGAACTCAACTCGTCCTAATAGTTCTAAGATTTATCCTAAGTTAGGATAGTTTGGTGAGATCGACGGCAGTGCATATACAACCGAGGTTTCCTAATTGCCGTTAACCGGTTACTGTCTCTCTCTCTGACCTACCAATGGTATACAAAATGGCAGACTTATCCCACAGAGTTTAATGAACGCTCTGCGATAATCAAAAAAGTACACAACTTTGGCCTGCTTTGAAACAAATCCCCTCCTAATAATGAAATGCAAATTGTGATGTTGAGGTGGCCTTATAACCTAATACCTTGTTATTCTGGATGGTTGAGGGGTCTGAGAGTCCCCGCTGGCAATCGGTTTAATTTATCTCTGTAATTGCTCTTCGTTCAGCGAGAGTGGAAATCCGATCCCGGATTTGTAAAATACATTTGCATATCTTCAACGACTCAGAACGCAATGATATTCAATTTACAATTTTGTTTTCTATATTGGGGATATTCTGTATTGTTTTTTTGCCGTTTTAGACGAATCTTAAAAACATACAAGATAATTTTTAAAGATCTTAAAAATACAAACAAACATTTATATATATATATATGTATATATCCATATATTTAGAGAGAAATGGATATTAGTGAATGGAACTGGTGAACATAATTCACATTTCGTCTTATATCATAGCTGGGGTCACTATCCAGACAAGACGCTTCCGACAAAAAAACTAAAATGGATCTATCCAAAGAGCAGTACTCTCACTCGGTGTATCTCAACATATGCATAAAATAACAAACCTGAGAAACTTGGATTCAATATTGGTCGTCGAAGTTGCGAGATAATAGTGGAAGAACAAACTCCATTGTTGCACAATTTGTGTGTGCTTTCAGATGCTTGATTTCGAAACCTCAAAATCTAATTATGAGGTCTCGAAATCAAATTCAATTATTTAATTGGAGAATTACTTCTTTCTCGAAAACTACGTTACTTCAGAGGGAGCCGTTTCTCTAAATGTTTCACGCTATCAACAGCTCTCAATTGCTCGTTACCCAGTACGTTTTTATGCTTACAATTTTGTTTGAATAATTACCAAAAATCTCCAGTGCCTTTAAAGTCCAACACACCACACCAACTATTATATCTAAATAAGACCGTGGTAGTTGTTTCTCATAACCCGTTTGCGTGTAATAGGCAAGCAATTGCGATACAAATAACACATGCTTTGACTCATATAGAAATGACACTTGATAGTTAGAACAATTTCCGACCTGTCTGCGGAAGATACATCTCGAGGCGTCTGATAAAGAATGGATTTGAGGCCTTTATTTGCTATCGTTTCAGATGGCAGAGTAGATGTTTTTGTTAATGACCTTTACAGTTATTGGAAGTCTGGACAGCAACGGCTGTCTTCGTTGTGTACTTGCCCTGAGGTTAAAGACAGTGGACACTATTGGTAATTGTCAAAGACCAGTCTTCTCACTTGGTGTATCTCAACATATGCATAAAATATCAAACCTGTGAAAATTTGAGCTCAATCGGTCACCGAAGTTGCGAGATAATAATGAAAGAAAAAACACCCTTTGTCACACGAAGTTGTGTGCGTTCAGATGTTTGATTTCGAGACCTCAAATTCAAAATCTGAGGTCTCGAAATCAAATTCGTGGAAAATTACTTCTTACTCGAAAACTACGTCACTTCAGAGGGAGCCGTTTTTCACACTGTTTTATATTACCAACCTCTCCCCATTACTCGTTACCAAGTAAGATTTTATGCTGATAAATATTTTGAGTAATTACCAATAATGTCCACTGCCTCTAAGAACGGATTTGAGGCCTTTGTTTGCTATCTTTTAAGATTACAGAGTAGATGTTTTTGTTAATGACCTTTACAGTTATTGGAAGTCTGGACAGCAACGGCTGTCTTCGTTGTGTACTTGCCCTGAGGTTAAAGTCAAGTATAAAATTTGTAAAAAGCTGACTAATAACGTTGTGAACAACGTCTGTATTTTAAATGTTTCTCAGGTAGCGTATGTTTATCAAACCTTTACTACCTATCTGTTTAGATGAAAGTACTCGATTTTGTTTTCATGACCTTTAGAGGCTTTGAAAGTCTGAACAGCAACGACCGTCTTCGTTGTTTACTTGCCCTGAGGTTAAAGTCAATTAACAAATTCGTACAACGCTGATTTGTAAAACTATAACTATACGTTGTTTCTCAGTTAATGTATTATTTGTTATGTTATCAAAAGTGCGTTTGAATGAGTTTTCATACTTAAAGAAGTCTTAGTAACATGACTATTTCACAGATCGGTTGCATAGGGTTTTTTTTTTATTGAAGGTAGAAAATGTAAATTAATTTAATCCTACCAAACAATTTATGTCAAATAGCTCTTTAACGATGCAATCTTTCCAACAAATACTAATATTTCCATTACTTGAAATCTCGGACTTGATTACCAATTGTTATTGTACACCCATTCTCTCTCTAAAGCAATCTTGTTAGTTTTTTTCCCACACTCTCACCATCTCTCTCGAGAAATCAATGGCCAGTGCTAGAATTACTATGTAGATTATCACTTTGGGTTCGAGAAACAGTGCTATTCAAGCTATTTCCCATGATAAATCAATCGTGACATTTTAACAGTTTGAAGCTTGGTCTTTAAAAAAAATATCGACTGATTGATAGTGTTTGAGAGAAAACAGCGCCCGTGTGCGGCCTGTCTGTTATTCCGGTCTGCCCCGGTATAATCATTCTACGCAGGCTGTCGTAAACGGTCATTGATTTCTGCCAAGACTTTCGTCAAAATTTAAGGCTATTCTCTGCATGTGAAACACACACACTTGACCTTTTCTGCTTATTTACGAGACGAGTTGCAGTCAGTATTAGGAATTTGACAACCGACTCTCAGGTTCATGATGGTTGTCAATTGTGAACAGCTTTTAAAAGTGTGTGATAAATGCAGGGAAGAACATCACCGACGCCACGAAATGACACAAACCTTTCTTGCTTTATTGCTTAAAGACCTTATGCACATGACGTCATTTCAGTAGGGCGCCCTCACCTAGAGGTCAAAAGGAGGTTGTTCATCGGCCAATCCTGTGCACCGCGCGTACAAAAATGTACTTTCGATTGTTTCGTCACCGTTTTACCTCTAAGATGGCGGCTGGATGACGTCAATGCATAAGGTCTATTAGGACGAAAATCAGTAAGCACCGTTTGTATGACGCTCAAAGCATCCAGTAAGAAAACATAGCAGAAAATACCCTGAAGATTTTGTAATAATAGGCCTATCCGATATCCCAAGCTTTGTGTAAGCGAATTGACATGTAACAAATGACTAAAAAGAGATAATAAATCAATCGATAAGGATGTAGAAACCAAGAAGTTTGGAATGATAAATATAATTCAAAAAGCAAAATTCAGATGACGTTACGTGGGCAACAATACAAACGCAAAAACAAACACAACTCTGCCACTGGCTTTTACTGTTAGCCAGTTTCATAATGGATTCCTAACAGTTGCTCATCATGTAACTAGACCTTCTTTGTTCTTGAGAGTGGCTCATGAAGTTACCTTGATGCGCGTAACTCAACCACTCTACTGCGTATCTTTTACCCAAACATTGATGGCAGTGTTATGTTTGTCTGCGATGGAAAAGCAAACATTTGGTAACAAAATATGTGAAGCTTGAACATAGATTGAATTTTTGATTTTTTTTTTTTTTTTCAAGATTTTTATGAGTATGGTTTCCTTGCTTGATATTTCCTTCTAGACTTAAAGGCAGTGGACACTATTGGTAATTCCTCAAATATTTATTAGCATACAACCTTTCTTGGGGACGAGTATCGGGGAGAGGTTGGTGATATAAAACCTTGTGAGAAACGGCTCCCTCTGAAGTGCCGTAGTTTTCGAGAAAAAAAAGTAATTTTCCACGAATTTGATTTCGAGACCTCAGATTTAGAACTTGAGGTCTCGAAATCAACCATCTAAACGCACACGTTTTCGTGTGACAAGGGTATTTTCTTTTTTCATTATTATCTCGCAACTTTGATGACTGATTAAGCTCAAATTTTTACAGGTTAGTTATTGTATGCATATGTTGAGATACACCAACTGTGAAGGCTAGTCTTTGACAATATTATCAATAGTGTCCACTGCCTTTAAGTCTAAAAAAGAAAACATATGTTGGTGGTTGCTTCCTCAAAAGCGCACCCCTGCAGTTCAGAACAGGTGTGTTAAAAGCCCTGCAGACAGAAAGTAATCTACCCCATTAATATTGATATAAATTGTTGTTTCCTTTCCTTATTATTAGGTATTGTTCGAGCTGTCGCGAAGGAGTTCTTCGAGAGTGAACTGAAAATGGAAATATTGGAGGAGAGCCACGAGGAGGAACGCAACGGCAAGAAGGAGCACGTCACCTTCGCCATCTACCAGAAGAGGATCCGAAAGATCGACGAGGGCCCACCTACGTTCGTTGCGCAGACACGGAAGCACAGCGAGCAGCAGCTCAACAAGGAGGTGATTATTATAGCACTATGTAGCGCCCTCAAGTGTTCATGCCATGCTAAATGGTTCAAATACTCACGTTTGTGAGCCTGACAGAATTAATACCTTGTGAAACTGTCGGTTAACAGTTTATGTCTCTCACCACTCTATGCTCTCACCAAATACCAGCACTTGAGTATTCCCTAATGATACCAATTTAAATACGTTAACTTTGTAGTCTTCAGCGAACTAAATGTTCTGTTTTTTAAGACCATTAGCATACACTTATACTGGCATATGCCCTACTTTTTCACATGACGTCATTTGAATAGAGTGTCCTCGGCTAGACGGCGATATAAAACTAACCACTGCGCTGTGCGTACATAATGTGTACATTTTCATTGTTGTATCAACCATTGTTATACCACCCATACCAGCGTGATGACGTCAAGGCATAATGTCTATCAGTGAGATGTAACACGGCATTGTAGAGTAGAACGCCGCACTTATGACGTCACTTAATACTCACTTTATAACACCGTATGCCAGACAAACTTTTCACCACACGATGTGATCACTGCACTGACACGCAAAACCGTAGCAGTTTAGTACACGAAAGACATAAACGTGCACACGTCAAAGAAATTTAGTATTCTACGCAGGCCTGGAATTCCCTCTTTGAGGGGGCAAGGAAATTTTCAATTTGCAAAGGGCACTGCCATAATGGAAAATCTTAAAGTCAATGGGAAACTTTTGAAGGGACACCAAGGCCAATTGGCAACGGAGGCCGTTTTCAGCGCGTAATTCAAGGCCTGCTAACAGGACAATGCGCGAATTAAGAACCGGCGAGCTCTTAAACAAGGTCCAACCGGATATTCGTCCTACCTTTTGTCATCGCTTGATTGTGATTCGATTGCATCCATTAGGTCAATAATGTACCAACATAACGTTTTGCCAACCTAGTTTCAACCTCGACTCGGTCATTAATCTACGTTTGACCGCAAGCACTTTACGGGCATCTTATCTATCATCCACTCATCTTTCCTAAACCTGAATCATTATTTTCGATGTATTGAATTATGTTAATATTAACTCCACATTTTGTCCATAACTTTCTGTTTATCCGATCACTGATATTATTATTTTTTTATGTTATACCCAGATTATTTTAATTTTATTTTGATTTTATTTTAATTCCTTTTATTTATTTATTTGTATTATTTGTTTTACACTTAGTTATGACAATTCAACAACCATCTTTACAGGAAAACTGCAAAACAAAAAACGGATCAGGATATAAAAACTTTTTTGTTTTGTATTATATTTTATAGTATGATTAACAATGTTTACCCGAATTTTGCATTTTTAAATACAAATTGTGTTTGTTTATTACGAAACCATTTACTTCTCTGACAAGATTGGAAAATTAAACAAACAGATTTGTATCTAGATGTTTCTTTAAAAAATGTGTGACAAAAATACAGCGTGTTTTGGAGGACTTATGGGGTTATTTATTTTATTGCGAGTTGCAAAGTCATAATATTGGTTACTGAAATAACAATTGCCAATGTTGTTAAACCGAAACTGACATATTTAAATTTAGATTAATTCTTCTTAAAACCAACAATGTACTTTCTTTTTAACTAAATATCTCCCGTCACAGTGCCGTCTATTTGCACTTCAGTTGTTAAATTTGAAGAGACCGAAACTGGCAAATCAGAATTTAAACAAATTTTCCACTAAACCATGTACTTTCCTCTCAAGTTAACTATACCTCTCCCGTCACAATGTTTATTTGCACTTAACACTTACTTTTCCATTCAGCATGACATGCACCACCTCTAACTTTCCTCTTAACCTCGATCCCTTAACTGTCATTCCTTCTGATTCAACCCCCTTTGATCCTGTTGCTTTACACACAACCATCCAACTAATGGTAGAACAGTGGGTCGCCGATCGCCCCCGACTCTTTACGGGGCAGTGGTAGTGGCGAGTGGCTACCGTACACCTGGGTGAGTGTTTGACGGTTGTCGTGTGAGAAAAAAAATGTTTCCGTCTGTATACGACTTCCACCCGTTGACTTTCGTGTCACATAGTGGGAACCATACCTCAACATTGTGCCACTTTGTACTGAAATAACCTCAATTCAATGCACTCGATGTATGTTATAATAGACCGCTGGCAATGGCCGCCATCTTTGATGAATCGTGCACGCGTGCTGCCATTGGCCGAGAGTCGTGCGCAGCGCGTACATTTCCATTGTTTTACATCAAAGATGGTGGTCAATACACCATGTACGATCCACCTGTTGTCTCGCTGAATATTCAATTTTCTAACAATATCAATTTACATGTCAGCCAGTATCTATAGGGTTTTTTAGCCTAAAGTTCATGTATAACATTAGTAATTGGCAAAGATGTATATGCACTGTGTGTGACCCAACATATACAAGAAATAAAAAACATGTTAAAGTTAAGCTCAATCGGTCATCAGAGTCATAAGAAAACACTGAAAATTCCCATCCAATGTTTTTACTGTTTTCAAACATCGGGATTATAGCCGGACGCGCGCGATAAAGAACTTTGTTTTACCCATTTCCTAAAAACTATAGCATTTTAAGCAAAACTATTTCAAAAAAGAGTTTCCAATTACAGTCTTTATACCATTTAAGTCATGTCTTAATCTGTGAACCATTATATTTTCAATCCTACCAGTGCTGTTTACTGCCCTAAGCAGTTTTGTATCGCTTACCTTTTGAATGTGTCCAACTTTCGTTGTCAAAAGCCAACACATTGAGAAGTTCTACACCATCACATACGTGAATCAACATTCACTATATGCTATACTGTACTGAAATTCCATGAAATAATTCCTGTCAACTTTTCTAAACATTAATTTTTTCTTCCCAATTTTCTTATCTTTCGTTGCTGCTAAATTAAAAAGGACGACACGGTAAAGCTCAGTTTTGTTGCCTTGTTTGTCCGTCTTGCATGAGTGTAGTTCTCCGAGAGCACGAAACGCCTAAAGGCACCACTGAAACATGAGAATGTGTTTGTGTGTTATTCATCACAAAATGTTGTCCACACTTGAGGTGAAATTTGTGACCGCACTTCACAATAAGCCATCGTTAATCACAGTGTCCACAATACGACGGTGTCTTTATTTAGAAGCAATATTTTATCTTAGCGCTCTGCTATGTTAATTTAACGGTCTGTGCAATGGAATGTGCTTGAAAGCATGTGTTGTCATGTTGTGTATAATGTGACCCGCTCTGTGAAAATGAGTCAAATGTAGGCAATTTCAGGAATTGAGTTATATGCATGGCTGGAAAGAACTTATCAGCAGCAGTAATTTGGTATGTGTCTAAGCTTTGGGGTGTATCGCGTTGCTGAAATTAGCCACTACACAATTTGTTTTGAAAAACGAATTACAAGTAAAATGATATTTTAAACTACCATTGTGTGCAAAAGGATACAAATTAGACATAAGTATGATCACAAAATTGTTGTATTCATAACTTTATTGCCTAAAATTAAGTGTTCTAAAGGTTAACCATGCAACTAAAGATCTTAAAAAGAAAGATTTTTTTTTTTTTTTTTTACATTTTCCACATTAAAAACTGTCCATAACTTAATATTGCATTGGGCGACATGTGACTCATTTTCACAGAGTGGGTCACATATATTCTAAGTAACCATTGCACTAATTGCCACACGCAGTGCCCTTTCCATCGCAACGTCACAGCCCAAGTTGTTGCCAACCAAGGTTGGAAAACTACGGAAAGGAATACATAATATGGGGGGAAAATTGACATTATAGCTTGTAACAATGCACACAACTAGTCAAACATAGTGTTTAATTTTTTTTTAACATGGGAGATAAATTAAATAAATTCTATAAAAATAAAATAAATTCTATAAAAATAGAATGCCTGATCAACCCGGGGGTCGTAGTTGTGACCATAGCACTCGAAGCAGTCAATTTGCACAGCCAACTGTAAACTGGTGTTTGTTGTTACCAAAGTTGTGCTTTTCTTTTAGCTGAGTACAGTTTACTTACCCTTGTCAGATTGTAGTTTGGTTAAGCAAATATTTGGTAGGGCACCAGTCGCAACAATGTAAACGTAATGTTATTTGGGCTGGTTTTCTGTTTTCTGTAAAGCAATGCTTACGTGTGCTTGTCAAGTTTTTTGTGCTTACAGCCTTATTCGCTCGCCCATTGTATTTACTCAGTTGTATTGGTGAATAATTGCAGGAGGTTCAAGCCGTCCTGCGAAGCATCGAAGAGCAGAAGGAATCCGGCACCAAGCCTCTCAACCACCTCCACCGCTCCCAGAAGATCCAATCACTCGTGTCCCTCGGTAACCTCTACGGGAATTTCCACCCGTCCTTCCCGGAGAAGCTCTGGATGACCCAAGACGTATTCTGCGAGTATTTCCCGTACCACCTTGTATTTAACAGTGAACTGAATGTCCTCCAAGCTGGGGTCCATATACAGAGGATCATGCCGAGGCTGAGGAGCTTAGAGAGCCATCCTGTGGATAGCTTCTTCGATCTTATCCATCCGCAGATTGATTGGACTATTAAGAGCATCCAAAAGTTTGAGAACATGCAGTTTGTACTGCAGACCAGAAGGGCAATGATAACGGACGGCTGGGGATCAGACCAACCTATGTTGCAGCTCAGAGGTAAGTAACACCCACTTCAGACAGGTGCAGCATGACATTTTCGTATGATCAAGAGTTGTGAGCCACAGGTTCTTTTCAATTTAATTCAATTCACACTTATTGCCAAACTGTCAACAAAAACACAACATGACAGAACGCATAAACAATGTAATAGCTAAAGGACCGTAAAGACAATCTTCGAAAGAACAGTCATGGAAATTGTACAGTATGGGGGCCGATTAGATTGGCAGGCTTGTAATCAGCTTGTGGACAGACCGAGACAAGATAAACGGACTAACAGAGGAATAATAACCGGAACCAACACTACTCGAAAGATCTACACATGGTGCTACTGCAAACCTTACCTGATTATACTTCCACCATGCAAAGTTTCACACCCTGCCTTCACGTTGACTGTTAGAACTGTATATAAAATTAGAAATGGTTTTTTAAGCTTTCGATGATAACCAAACTCCTAGGTCAAATGGTATGGATGGACTCCTTGGACGCCATGGTCTACATCTGCTCCCCTCGCGTAGCCAGCCTGAAGGAGCTCGAAGCCAGAAACCTCCACCTCTCAGACATTCCATTCCATGACGTCACGCGTGACCTCATCCTCTTCAACCACCAGCGATTGGCTGAGATTGAGCTGGGGAAGCAGCTTGAGCAGAAGAAGGAGGAGCTACGGTCCGCTCTGCAGGATCTTGAGACGGAGAAGAAGAAGACGGACATGCTGCTTCACTCGATGCTCCCGAGACTCGTGGCTGATCAACTGCGAGAAGGGAAGAAGGTCGAGGCTGGTAAGATATCAAAGAAGTTTGGTCCTTGTCCTTAAAGACAGTGGACACCATTGGTAATTGTCAAAGACCAGTATTCTCACTTGGTGTATCTCAACATATGCAAAAAATAACAAATCTGTGAAATCTCGGTTTTCGAAGTTGCAGGAGAATAATGTGTGCTTTCATACGTCCTTAAATTAGGCCATGTCACTCGAGGCAATAAATACAGGTAACCAGTTCCAATCATATTCCAATTTAAAAGTTAGCACATTTTGCTTGGGGGCTGTATTAGACAAGGTTCGAAATATGACTGGTGCTATCAAAGTGGTCCTGTAGCATGCACTGTGGTTTTGGTGCCTCCAAGTTGACTGCCTGTAAACGTTGCCACGTGTGACAAAGGTCGTTGACTTCTTTCGAGGAAAAAAAAATAAGATGAATGACAATCTCGTGTAAGGATTTATGTGAGTACAAATGGAAGAGAAAAACGTGTTCACATGTCATTGTATATTCCAATGTACAGGCGAGTACGAGATGGTGACGATCCTTTTCAGCGATATAGTCTCCTTCACCAACATCTGTGCCAAATGTAGACCCATCGACATAGTCAACATGCTGAATGCACTGTACATACGATTTGATAAATTGACGACTGTTCACGACGTCTATAAGGTAAACCTTCTCGGCTGTCTTAACACCGGTTTTCGTATGTCATTGTGTAATAGATTTTGTACTTTCTCCTGCCACACCAGCACCTTTCTTGCATTCCTTTATTATAATGCCGTAATTTATCTGTGTGTTTGATACAGGTGGAAACGATAGGCGATGCTTACATGGTCGTTGGAGGTCTCCCTATTCCTATTAAATCACACGCTGATCGTGTTGCCAACATGGCGCTGGGTATGATGGTGGCTTCTAGCGAAGTCATCTCGCCTGTCTCGCGGGAACCACTCGGGGTTTGTACTTCTCGAATACTCCTTCACGAATCTTCCCTTTATTGATATTTTACATTTTTCGGACAAGTTGAAAACTACATACTTTTCAACAAATGCTATTTTTTTAAATCCGTCATTATCCCTCTTGCGGCTTTGATACATGATTAACTTGTTTAACTTTTCGTTCTTTGTGGGGCTTTTAAAATTGTGTGAGCACTGTTATTTCTTCTTTTTGAAGAGCAGTACAGTTTCTTACGCATCTATCTTAACAAATGCTGAGTGAGTGGATGAATAGCAGGACAGGTTCTTATCAGAACTGCAAACGCGCGAGAATCTAAAACAGAAAATACAAGAGTGGTATGAGAAAAGAGTAGGTCTCTTAATTCAAACGTAGTCCCACATACCTTGTATGTATTAAATACCAAATGTCTAATCGCCTTGAGCATCATTGAGAGACGGATATACATTACGCCACTTATTGTGACGCTGCTTTCCCAGGGCCATTTTGCATAAAGGCAGACGTGTTCTTGTAATAGTGTTATCCCTGCCTACTTTTATTCGCAGATAAGGATTGGGATCCATTCTGGACCGGCCGTAGCGGGCGTAGTAGGCGAGAAAATGCCGCGGTACTGTCTCTTCGGGGACACCGTCAACACAGCGTCAAGAATGGAGAGTCACGGAGTACCGTATAAGATCCACATCAGCTCTACAACTTACCAGTATGACGTCATTATTGTGAATTTGTGCTATGGTTGGGCCATACAATCTGTGCCCTCCAACTTTTTTTCTAAAGATATACATGGGGTCAATTTCATAAAGCTGTTGAGCTAAGCAAACAGCTTGGGTGCTTAACAATTGGTTCCAGGGTTTCTACAATGGATTAAAAACCATAAACCCTCCATTGCAATGTATCGAAGAGTTGAAAAGTGGCTGATTTTTAGTGAACTGGTTGACATAGATTAGCTATGTTCACTTAAAAATATCAATATTATTTTATTAGTTTCTTATTAAAAGAATACACAGGAAAGTTCTAAATGCATATTTAGAAGTGGACCTTCTTTATATGCTTGGCGCAAAACTCATTAGGTGTGCATTGCAAATCCTGCATGTCGGCTTTCTTCTTGGAACATTACCTGGCTCATCAGAAACTTTTGGTGGTGCACTATACTTTTAATTCCTGGTAATATTCTCGTGAGCATTTTGTTATAACTTCCCTACATTTGATTGACGTAGATATTCAGATGTCTTCTTTAAAAATGACCTGTACCATCAGAAACTATTGGTGGCGCACTATATTGATAATCCCTTGGTAATATCTCATGAACATTACTAATCTCTTCCCTTAAATTTGATTGACCTATAGATGTCTAAAAGAGCAAGAATTTCGATTCGAGGACCGAGGAGAGATTGTCATCAAGGGCAAGGGTATGATGAGGACACATTTTCTGGAGGGGAATAACAGCGCCACCATGGAGGAGATCATGGGAACGTACGTTGAGAAAGAGGTTGAGGATGATTCGAGTCGAAGCTCGACCCCCGAGAAAACTGACAAGACCAAGACGCCACCGGACACACCGCCTGGGAGATACAATACTCGACCAAGTAATGTTTTGTTCATTTTGGATTTTTGTTGTAGTAGTGTTTATGTGGACTCTTTGGAATATGATTCCACACAACTCGCTTTTTGTTCAAAAGACACCACCGGACACACCGCCTAGGCGATACAATACTCGACCAAGTTATGTTTTGTTCATTTTGGACTTTTGTTGTAATAATGTACATGTGGACTCTTTGGAATATGATTCCCCACACATCTTGTTTTTGTTTAAAAGTATACCCTGAGAAGTCTTTAGAAAAATGAACAATGAAACAACTTTTGAGACCACATCAGTAAAGCCCAGTTCGTACTTGCTGCGAATGCAACTGCGATACGAATTTTTACATCGAAAATTCGCAACGAATAGTTTGCATCAGTTGACTTGTGGGCAATTCCTGCAAGACATTCGCTGCGAAAACAGGGCTGTGACATGAACACTCGTATCGTATTCGCTATATGAACCTGATGTAAGTCTAGTTGCAAACGTTGTATCATATGTTTCCGTTACACTACCTAACATTAGTGATTCAAGGTAAGTATAACAAGAACCACATTAAATGCAGTGGACACTATTGGTAATTGTCAAAGACTAGCCTTCACAGTTGGTGTTTCTCAACATAAGCATAAAATAACAAACCTGTGAAAACTGGAGCTCAATTGGTCATCGAAGTTGCGAGATAATAATGAAAGAAAAAACACCCTTGTCACACGAAGTTGTGTGCGTTTAGATGGTTGATTTCGAGACCTCAAGTTCTAAATATGAGGTCTCGAAATCAAATTCGTGGAAAATTACTTCTTTCTCGAAAACTATGGCACTTCAGAGGGAGCTGTTTCTCACAATGTTTTATACTATCAACCTCTCCCCATTACTTGTTACCAATTAAGGTTTTATTCTAATAATTATTTTAGGTAATTACCAATAGTGTCCACTGCCTTAATAACAGTATGCGTTGTGTTGTTTTTCTTGTAGTTGGTAAATTTAACTTTGGTGATGACTTGAATGTAATACCGATGTACTACCCTGACAACGACAAGAATCGTACACCGTACAGGGACGCCAAACCACCGTCAGCTGCAAAGAGCTCTACAAGGGCCTCCGGTAATTATACCTTTTGTCACTGTCCAAGTTCTTTGTCCTAACTTTGCGGAGCTGACAAAAAAAATAATGGAAGAGGAATATTTTCAATATACATTTGGTTTGCGGTAACACCATGTGGGTTTATACTTGCTGGAGGTAGATTATGTTCTTTTGAGAACTTGTTTTGCTTTTCTACTACCGCGGATTAGATTTTCGGAATTCTGGAGACTTCTTAGTTATGAAAAGAACCTGCAGAGCGGAAGGTAGGAAATCGGCCGGGACTTCTACTTTCGCTAAAGTGGATCGAGGGGACTTCTCATTATTAACTTCACTACCGCGGAGTGAGTTCTCGATAGATAGATAGATAGACAGATAAAATGGTTTGGTAAAAAACTTTCCTCGCAGCACAAAGGCTGAATTACAACAATTTTACATAAATTTAAAATTTGAAATTAAACAGGTCTAATAGGTTCTTATTGATCTTAAGGTTTCGACGAGCTTGCTCTAGTCATCGTCAGGAGACAGAAGAACATAATCTATCTGGCAAGTAGATACACACATGGTGTCATCGCAAACCAAATATATATTGATACCTCACCATGCAATGCCTCGGGTTAGGAATGTGTTGTTTAGCAAAAACTCGTTTCCATGCAGTGCATAGTGTAAAGTATTTTTCTGTTGATTGCTTCCGCGCCAAATATTTGCTTTGCAAATGAGTTCTTCATCGAGTTTTATCTTCTACGTTCGAATCCCAGTCGTGACACCTGTTTTACTTAAGTAAGACGCCTGACCATGATGATGCTTCTTCCTTCAGATGGGACGTAAAGCCGTTGGTCACTTGTTTTATATGCACGTAAACGAACCCATTGCATTTAACGAGGAGGGGTTCGCCCCGGTGTTCCTGGTTTGATTGGCAGCATGCTGCATCACAGCACCCTGTATACCATTACATTGTGCTGTGTAAAAGGATAGGGTCTCATGAAGTTCAAACGTAGTCCCACATCTTGCAGAAAAATATTGAATGTGCGCTTAGAAACATCCACTTACATAAGCGCCTTATAAATATTGTGTATTGTTATTGTTATCACGCTGTTGTTATCTTTCCTTCCGTGCAGCGTCTAGTTCTACTGAACGAGCCAGCGAGGAGCGGTCAAAGTGTCCAGTCTTCAGGGAACTGGCAGAGGCTGAATCTAAGAGATCTGAAGAAATTGAGGGCGCCAGACCGTCACGAAGCGCAGGCGCAACTGCGAGCCCAAGACGCATGCGTAATAGGATCTCAAACCACCGGGAATCCAAGACGTGTATATTGCTCTAAAAAAAATGTTTTGATATTTTGTAATTTTTACTGTGAATACAACACGTTATGTGTATATTTTGCCAAATAATAATACCCGTTTTGGGATGAATATTTATTGCGTAAAAAGAAAGCAAGTGTGCCTATTTTGAGGGTAGACCGATCGTTGCCAATGTTGAAAAGCACAATCTTCATTTAGCTGTACAGTTTGAGATACGTGTATATTGAATGTAAACGGCAATAAATAAGCTATCGTTTAATTTTGATAGTAAAATGTAAATAATAATTATGATATCATAGATAAAGTTGAAAATGGTTTTACGGTTTACGTACAAGATTAAAGTCAGTGGACACTATTGGTGTAAAATCCTTATTAGCATAAAACCTTACTCGGTAACGAGTAATGAAGGGAGATTGATAGTATAAAACATTGTGAGAAACGGCTCCCTCTGTAACATAGTTTTTGAGAAAGAAGTGATTTTCCACGAATTTGATTTCGAGAGCTCAGATTTAGAATTTGATGAGGTCTCGAAATCAAGCATCTGAACGCACACAACTCCGTGTGACAAGGGCGTTTTTTATTTCATTATTATCTCGCAACTTCGACGACCAATTGAGCTCAAATTTTCACAAGTTTGTTGTTTTAGTTTCTTTAAGTTTGCGAAGTGTGTAGACCTTTCTTTTGTGATGTTACAGCCGGGAGTTAAGCCAACTAGTGGTTGGCAAAAGTACGGAATGCCTTCACTGCTCGAAACAACAACCCAAAGTGTTATCAAATTAGCTTAATTTGAGACTTTTCAGCGCTAGGTGGCAGCAGACTTACCCATTTTATTCCAATGTGTACATATTCCTGAGCTTGCGCACACTACCGAACAGTCGACTGCCGAAAACAATTATTTAACCATGTGAGTCTGCTGCCACCTAGCGTCCCATAAGTTCCCCCTTACTGATAAATCTAATTATTTATATGCTTGGAAGCAAAAGATTCCAATGTTGTTTAAGGGAATGTTGTGATAGTGCTGGTCAATAATAGTGGTCGATGTTTCTAATCAAAAGAAAGGTCGATAAACATTCTTCAAGCTCCTGCCATTTTCTGTTTTTCCCGTATAACCCAATGTAATCAAACCGAGGCTGAGAGGGGGAAATACGCGGATCCTTTCTAGTACGCAATTGGAATTTGTTTTCTTGATTATTGACAACATGATACGGTACATGTTTATGTGACAAAGTATGTCAATAACAGAGTGTTGCAACACTCTGTCATGATGTTCCTGGTTGGAAAAGACCGATCCATTGCCGGGTCAGCTTGACCAGGAGTCCAGGTTTGGGGGTAATTCTAGGTAATTTTTGACTCGTAAACTGATCAAGCTGACCCCAAAAATATGGTTGTTGACCCAGCCTCTTTGTCAATTTTTAAAGGTTTTTTTTTTTAAATTGTAAAAGAAAGTGATTTTTTTTTCCGGGATACGACTCCGTAGTTTTTGGAGTGTATAAAGCGGCAATGTTTTTCAAACAGAAAGGACTTGTTCTCAGCTATATCCTGTCAGAACTGCTGGAAATGTTGAAGAGCGTCATGATCAATGTGTTTCATTTTCATGCAGTAGCTGAAGTAAATCACATGTCACCGCTTTACAATAATTCTTCTTTTTGAAATAAGAAACATAGCGTTGTGTCTCAACAGCAGATAAAACTCTATGAAGTGCAAAGTTTGTTTATTATTTTGTTTTGAAGGATTACAAGGCCAATTGTTTTTGTTGATGAGTCTGTCGTTGCATCTGACATTAAGGATTATGAATAAAGAAGTCATCTGCTGAAGTACGTTTATTGCATGTGATGAATGCTCTCCGTTTCATTATTGTCTTTACGGAGCCATCCAATCTGGGCCAAATTTCATAGAGCTGCTAAGCACAAAAATTTGCTCAGCATGACATTTTTTGCCTTGATAAAAACAGGATTACCAACCAAATTTCCACGTGATTTTCAGGATAAGCAAACAACAGCTGAATACCTGTAACAAGCAATATGCAACAAATGGAAATTTGGTTGGTAATCCTGTTTTTACCACTGGAAGAAATTTCATGCTAAGCAAATTTTTGTGCTAAGCAGCTCTATGAAATTGGGCCCCGAGCCCTGTTTAATAAAACTGTAAGCACAAAAACTCGCTATATATGGATTGTAGTGCAGATAAAATTCAGGGTTTAATCGTTATAACGCACGCGCTGTCGTAGATTGACTACGATTAGGATATGGCATCCACGGGTTAATAGATCAAACACCAAGTAACATTGTTCCTTATACTTGAAACGAATCAAAATAATTTGATCACTACCTAGACCAGCATGCACCTCATTTGACAGCTTGCGCAATGGTATTTGCGAAAAGGTCTATAGACTATAGTTCGTTTCGAAACCACGGCTACGGCTAATGATTCGGCTCAGGCTATCTTGACCCGCGGTTGTTTTGACAATATTTGGCGTGATTTTGCGTACGCGCTCAGGGCTTCAGACGCGAGGATGGAGCTTTAAGCCGAATCCAAAGCCGTGGTTTCGAAAAGGGTCTCCTAGTGCCGTTTTGGCGACCACAACCAAGCTGAACCCGAATCAATAAGTCGGTTACTGTTTGGTCAGAACAGCATCGTCACCGCGGTTCAACCGAACACGCGATAAACGATCTGGTTGGTTTGGTCAAAACGCACTCCTTTTATACTGCAAATACTCGGTACGCCCGCACAAGTTTGATCGCAACCTCGTTCCCAGCAGTGATCGATCTTGCCGCGCCAATTTTTTCCAGCATGCCTTGCTCAATCGTAGTGACGAGAGGTATCGATACGGCGCACTGCCCTTGATTTTTAGTGAAACATAAAGGTAGCGAGGCTGGTTCGATCGCTAGCTAGAACAGCATGCAGTTGGCGCTTGTGAAATGGGTATTTGCGAAAAGATCTATATGGTAATTTGCGGCGGACAGTCCCAAATTTCTTTTTTGTTTGTTAATAAATAGATCCATATTGACCAGCTCGACAATAGAAAACAGCCACTGGTTTGATTCAGATTTGGAACCCACGTCCCGGTTTCAGGGATCGAGGACCAAAAACATATCTTCAAACAAATACATCTGCCTTCCTTCAGAGGGTGTGAATGGTTTAATTTGGTATGCTAGACATTAATCAAGGGCTGGCCCTTCCGTGCTTGGGTGCACTTGTACGACTCCACAATGGTGCTCTTTTGTATTTTGTAACAATAAGGCTATCGACAGCGCGCTCATGAATTTGTTTGCTACACACGATGCAGCGGTCTCATGAATGACTTTCAAACCCCTTGGCATGCCGTGAAGTGTTTTCATGGACGGTTGTGGGTTTATAACTGGCCAGGGTAAAACGGGCGTTTTTCTCCGACCAGTATCCTATGTTCTTGTAGGTTATTGGTGTCCTGCATCCCATGTGTGTTTGGGATTATCAGCGTGTGTCAGCAGTGTGTGTGTTCTCCCCTTGGACATATATGGACGAGTACGGTGAGATGTGGGTAAGTTTTCCATGTTCTTCTTGGCGTTAGCTCATTATTTCATGAGCGTTTAAAGGCAGTGGACACTATTGGCAATTTATACTCAAAATAATTTACATAAAACCTTACTTGGTAACGCGTATTTGGGGGAAAGGTTGATAGTATAAACATTGTGAGAAACGGCTCCCTCAGAAGTGACGTAGTTTTCGAGAAAGATGTATTTTTTCACGAATTTGATTTCGAGACTTCAGATTTATAATTTGAGGTCTCGACAAAGGTGGTTTTCCTTTCATAATTAACTCGCAACTTCGATGACCGATTGAGCTCAAATTTTCACAGATTTGTTATTTTATATGCTGAGATACAGCAAGTGAGAAGACTGGTCTTTGACAATTACCAATAGTGTCCAGTGTCTTTAAGTTTGTGTGAAATGAACGAACTATGGCGTATTGCATAGACCTTTGACCTACTCTAACACACCGATCGCTGTTGCATTCAGCGGGTGTTTTGAATTTTATTAAATGGCATAGAAAAGGTTTGTCTAAGATGGGGTTCAGCGAGGCGCCTAGTCATTTTAGGTTCAACGAAATAATATGGTATATTTTCTTAAAGAATTGATGTGCCCAGGTTTTCACCGGAAATCAAGTTCAAAGAAATAGCCCGGTGCAGGTTCCAAAACACTGGTTATAGTTTGTTGTCGTCGAGAGTAGAATTTTATATTGAAATGAAAACAACAAGCTTTTGTATTTACTTGCATTTTCGACATTGGTAAGTTTTCATGCAAAATATGTAGGTCTTTCTACATAATTGCCAACTTTTGTTTCGGTTTGGGACAATGTTAACAGCTTTTGCCTTTTGGTCGGTGATGCATACAATCTGTCCCCGACCCCACCCCCACTCCACCACACACCTGTGTTCATGGTGTAAACCGAGGACTTCTCTTTGTTCTCCCATTGTTTGAACAATTGGTTTTGTACACGAAATCAAATTGAGGACGTCCTCGGTGTGACTTTTTCCCGGATCCCTTTTGTTATAACCTTCTCCAAGTCCTCGGTTTGAATGCGTAGACACCCCAACACACACACACAAAAACTTGGTGTAAAAACTGATTAGTATAGGGTGTCCGTAGTTGTGACTATCCTAGTCATTGCCCTTTGAAGAAAACGGTAAAATGACAATATAACATGTGCCAAGGTTTTAATGACATTTGTTTTATTTAAATTCTGTGTAACTAAAAGTTTAAAGGAAAAGTATACGTTAATTAACCACTCATAATATCAATTGCAATAAAAACTTACTTGGTACAACAGTTTTCGATAAAGCTTTTTGAGAACTATTTCGCTTTGAGTAATGTGGTTATAGAAAAACATTGTTTATCAAAAAAAAATCGAAACTGAGAAGAGTTACTAACAGTAAAGTCTCTCAGATTGTGTGTTCTTACTACGGATTTGTTTTTTCTTGACAAAACTCCTCCGGAATTTTTGCAATATCTCAAAAACCCAACCACCTTTCGAAATGATTCTTACACAGGTTAGTTTTCTTGTGAACCAAATTCTTTAAAAACAATCAAACAAAACATGCTTTTCCTTTATAGTCCTTTTTATAACTGCGATAAAATGATTACACAAGTATGATCAAATTGAGTATACAGACAGAATTTGGAATAAAGTGACCACCCTAAAAGCACACTCAGACAACTTCACTGCATCTAAGAATCCAGAGATTACTAGGTTAAGCTACGGTTACACTATTTGGTATGAATTTTTAAAATATTACTGCCTTGGTGTACGTAGAATAATTATGAACACATTCATTGTTATCTCATAATGGTTTAAATGACACTTTAGTTAATTTGAATTCTGTGTAACTAAACGTTAAAAGAAATGCACATGTATAAACGTTGGGTAAACCCTCCTTAAATTACCGGCAATATTAGAGTCAGTAAATCTACTTTCGATTGTATATCAAGCAGTTTAAGAATCAATTCGCTTTAAAGTAATTGTTATGGAAAACGTATCAGTTTTTGTCCCCCAAAATTCCAGGTAATATCTCCTACCTTTCGAAATGCTTTTTTTCACAGCTTAGTTTTATTGTATCTATTTATTTAAAATAACGTAGAAATGAAACCGTTGAATGGTTTGCTACACCTTTGCCTTATAACAGCATGTATGTTTATTACTAAAATGCAATGCTCTCAAATAATACAAAATATTATAGGTTTTTTCGGTCAAATTTCTCAAGAAGCAAATTTAATCACCACGCTTTTCTATTTCGCACGAAATCAAATGTTACTGAATAAGGGTTATTCGATTTCGTTTTATGATTAGTCAAAAAGGATTATATAACACCCACGCAGATCCTTGCCATTTGATTGGAGATTGTCCGTCACGTGATAGAAAATAAAAGTACCATTGCACGCTGAGTCACTCACCGTGCTTTTTCGTTCCATCCTAAAAGTACCATTGCACGCTGCCAGCGTGCAATGGTACTTTTCGGATGGAACGAAAAAGCTGAGTAAAAACATCACTGCGTGTGCGTGTCTTTGGTAACGCAGCAGGTGTTACTGCAAGGCATATTAGTAAAATTACTAGCATTCGGCTTCTACAATTAAAAATTGTAGGCCAACGCTTTGTTTGTTTTGAAAGTTGTATCTTTCAATCAAAATGACAAAGAACTACTTGGATGTTATATAAAACAAATAATGAATGTTTTTCATTCGTGCAATGGTGCGAATATGTTCATTCGTTGAAAGCTGGAATGTTCCATTCAACTCGGCTCCGCCTCGTTGAATAGAACATTCCATCTTTCAACTCATGAACATATTCGCACCATTGCACTCATAAACATTCATTATGTGTATACTATCGTGTCATTCAATTTAACAAAATAATCAATTTAACACAGCAGCATTCAGGGTCAGCATTCAAAATCGCAGGAGTTTTTTTAGGCGTGTGTTTAGTCATTCAAATTAATTTTTTGCAGTTATTTCTGAAATTTGTGCACTCTAAAAAAAACGCTGGCTAAACTTTTTTGTTTTTGTTTAAAAGCAGTGGACACTATTGATATTGTCAAGTGCCTTTAATCGGACAGCTGCGTCTATATTGGTTAACCCCACCAGTTTCCGACACTCAGCTGATACGCTGATTTAGCCAATTTTGAGCCTTGCTCGAGAGATCGCCAAAATAAATCACCCGCGGATAATTCAGGCTCTGATACAGCGCGCTCGACCGTTTCGAACGTATTCATTGGAGGCTCTGCAGGTACCTGTCGTACATGTACAGGTACAAGTCCATGTACATGTATAATCCAAGAATTGTCGTGGGTTCTCTTCATTCGATGAACGCTTTCACGGAGCTCATTATCTGTACCGAACGGCACTTTGCTATCGTCATCCCGGTCTGAAAAAAAATAACAGCAGTAACAAAATATGTTCACATCTCCGATGCAAAGTTAACACATTAACTCGTTGCAGTACCGCTGCTAGAACATAGGATTCAAACTGCCTCTAGCTACCGGGCAATCTCGGTGGTCTAGTTGGTAAAACCGGCCTCAGGTCGACCTACGATTTTGTGTGCGCCCGCAACAAACCGTCGGCAACGCGCAGACAAAATATAGCTCAGGTCGGGATCACGTCGTACAAGTTGAAATTGTTCTACTCTTGCGACTGTTAATTTTTTCGAGCGGCGACTGTTTCAGATTGTCTTAAAATCACCGCAGTTACACTCAGGTCGTAAATAATCGCCGACTGAAAAGTTCCCGATGGTCTTACCTCGGGCGCAGTGTGATCCTGAAAAGTCAGTCGCCGACCTGAGACCGGCTCATGAGACCATTGTACACTTTACAAAACCCTTTTCACAGTCCTGCACAATTCCTCCGTTCACCATCTGTCCGGATTTTTATTTTAAATATTCCTTTTTTAAATCGAAATAGAAGAAACAAAATTCACCATTAATAGTCCATGAGCCAGACCAGATATTGGTACCATCTGGTGGCAAAACATTGCAAACCTGCCAGGGTGCTTTAAACACTTGTATAATACATAACTTACTAATTCTACTGGTTGGCTGAAACGTGGTCACGTTGGGTGATAGGAGATTTGCGCCACCGAGAACTAGGTGCGCGTCAAGGCATCTCGTGCGCGTATTTTGCGTGAAATGGCTCTCGTAGCGGGAAAATAATAGACTTTCAATTTTTTTAGCGCCCTCAAGAGAAGTTTCTTTTCTTTCTTCATATTTTGGACCGAGGTGTGTTTTGAAACACCTCTGACCAGGCATGATTCGGTCACCCGAGCACGTCTATCAACCCTCTGGCCCGTGAGTGATAGTGTTCTAGTGGCCAGTCATTCTGTTTTATTTTATTTATTTTATTTGATTCAACATCCAATAACGCAAGCGCCAATTACAGGATGGATAAAAATATTAATATTAAACACTATAAAAACATTAAAATTGTAACAATAAATTAAGGAAGTAAACCAAACATAAAATCACACACATGGCAAGAGGGGAAACCCCCCAAAAGGAACAAACAGAAAACATGAAAGACCCAAAAGGACAATAATGGACTAAACACTCGGGAGGCCAGATGAGTTAGGGGAGGGCTGGATCATTTGTGTATAATATGTGCTATAATGGTTAGTTTGCAAAAATTTCTTAGACATACCTTGCCAGTACAGCTTTGGAATGGTGCCATCATCTTTTCCGAAAAGAATCATACGTATCTCATTGTACAAATCGTCATAATAAGGACACTTACGACCGTGATACCTGTAGATAGGTACACGGGTATAACGGATTTGCATTTCATCGTGCATTTCATCAGTGTAAATTACCTTTACACTTTTACTGTTTCGGCGTTCACTGTTTCGGCGCCACATGCTTGCTCTCTTTTACACGATGCAGCGCGGTACAGGAACGATACTCTGAGTTAAAAAAAAAAAAAAGACATGACGAAAGACACTTCAATCATTATTTAAGGTAACGTGGGCCAAAATATATGAAGCCCACGTGGACTCAAACTTTAGGGAGCTTTCGTTTTGGATGACGGATGGTTCTGCGACGGAAATTATGACATTTGGCGTCATTTGCGCGCGAGTTGGCTTTGAGGACCGTCGTCCCTCAATTTCTACTGCAGTACTTGGGATGAATCTGCGTTGTGCTGAAAACGACATTTCGCAGAACCATCCGTAGCCAAAAACGAAAACTCTCTAGTAATATGCCCAAACGGATCTCCATTTATGATACACAATCCTGTAGGCCTTTGTTCTACGTCTATGTCTTTCCTATACGACACCCATTGATCTTTGCATATCCTGCCTAAATGGGCAGCCCATGTCTTAAGTTCCCCTTGTGGGCCTTCCGAGGTCCTTTCTGGGACCAATTTCTGCCCATAATGATACCCGTATCATAAATATATGGACCTCTGCCTATTGCCCAGGTATTTCCTATACGACAGCAACATGGAGCTCTGTCTACTGCCAAGGTATTTCCTATACGACAGCAATATGGAGCTCTGTCTACTGCCCAGGTATTTCCTATACGACAGCAATATGGAGCTCTGTCTACTGCCCAGGTATTTCATATACGACACCAATATGGACCTCTGTCTACTGCCCAGGTCTTTCCTATACGACACCAATATGGACCTCTGTCTACTGCCAAGGTATTTCCTATACGACACCATAATGGACCTCTGTCTACTGCCCAGGTCTTTCCTATACCACACCAATATGGACCTCTGTCTACTGCCAAGGTATTTCCTATACGACACCATAATGGACCTCTGCCTACTGCCCAGGTATTTCCTATACGACACCATAATGGACCTCTGTCTACTGCCCAGGTATTTCCTATACGACACCATAATGGACCTCTGTCTACTGCCCAGGTATTTCCTATACGACACCATAATGGACCTCTGTCTATTGCCCAGGTATTTCCTATACGACACCATAATGGACCTCTGTCTACTGCCCAGGTATTTCCTATACGACACCATAATGGACCTCTGTGTACTGCCCAGGTATTTCCTATACGACACCATAATTGACCTCTGTCTACTGCCAAGGTCTTTCCTATACGACACCAATATGGAGCTCTGTCTACTGCCCAGGTCTTTCCTATACGACACCATAATGGACCTCTGTCTACTGCCCAGGTATTTCCTATACGACACCATAATGGACCTCTGTCTACTGCCCAGGTCTTTCCTATACGACACCAATATGGACCTCTGTCTACTGCCAAGGTATTTCCTATACGACACCATAATGGACCTCTGTCTACTGCCCAGGTATTTCCTATACGACACCATAATGGACCTCTGTCTACTGCCCAGGTATTTCCTATACGACACCATAATGGACCTCTGTCTACTGCCCAGGTATTTCCTATACGACACCATAATGGACCTCTGTCTACTGCCCAGGTATTTCCTATACGACACCATAATGGACCTCTGTCTACTGCCCAGGTATTTCCTATACGACACCATAATGGACCTCTGTCTACTGCCCAGGTCTTTCCTATACGACACCAATATGGACATTTGCCTACTTCCCAGGTCTTTCCTATACGACACCATAATGGACATTTGCCTACTTCCCAGGTCTTTCCTATACGACACCAATATGGAAATTTGCCTACTTCCCAGGTCTTTCCTATACGACACCAATATGGACATTTGCCTACTTCCCAGGTCTTTCCTATACGACACCATTATGGACATTTTGCCTACTGCCCAGGTATTTCCTATACGACACCCATATGGACCTTTGCATATCTTGCCCATGTCTGGCCCAGGTCTTCACCATATGACACCCATTGATCTTGCATATTCTGCTCAATGAATGGATGGACTTCTCCCCAGGTCCTTCCTGGGCCTTTGCATTTTCTTCCCACACGGGCGCCGTGCCCAGATTTTCCCCATATGATATCCATATTAAAACTGGGTTAACTGGGTATGTGGCACTGCTCTTTGTACTGATCGGGTTTGCTCTTTGCATTCTGCGTTGCCAGTTGCTGGGGTAAACACAAGTAGACCGCGCCATTTTATATGTTGTGATCGGATTGTCATTAGCTTCGTCGTTTTTGTTACATGAGCAGTTTGTCACCATGACGCCCGAAATGACGCGTGGTTGATTAAAAGACGAAACTATAAGGTGAACAGGACCCAATTTCATAGAGCTGCTTAGGAAAATGTGCTTAGCGTGAAATTTATTCCTTGATAAAAAAAAGGATTATCAACAAAATTTCCATTTGTTGCATATTACTTGTTACTGGTATTCAGCTGTTGTTTGCTTATCCTGAAACACTCGTGGAAATGAGGTTGGTAATCCAGATTTTATCAACGCAAACATTTCATGCTTAGCAAATGTCTGTGCTCAGCAGCTCTATGAAATTGGGCCCAACTTGTCACTGAGACGAACGAACCTAAAGTTCATGTACAAGCTAGCTAGGAAGCGTGGTTGATCAGTAAGGTGAAACTGTTGCTCTGTTGCAACGTATATCCACAACGGATCCGTCAATTTCCATGTTATTGTCACATTAATGTCATCCAATGATAAAATCAACAATTCTAAGCCCATTAAGCTGGTAGTTCAAGACGCGAGGAATAATGTGAGTACATCTGAAACAATATTGGCATACATTTTCCGCAATGGTACGAGACCTTTATACCATGGACGCTGTCACGTTGTATACAACGGAGTAGTCCGACCTGTGCTATATAGCCCCCCCCCCCCCCCAACGAATTGTTCAAAAGTTTTGGGAACACTATTTCCTGCCAGCAAAAACAAAATCCGTATTCCTGCAACAAAGTTACCGAAAAAGTTGTTTTACTTATTCCGTAGAATATAAAGTATTTTAAAGGGAAGGTACACGTTTGGCAATTACTCAACACAAATGTTAACTTAAAAACTGACTGGGTAACAAGCATTGGAGAGCTGTTGATAGTATAAAACATTGTGAGAAACGGCTCCTTTTAAAGTAGCATGGATTTTTAGCAAGAGGCAAGTCTCACCAAAATAGTAAAAGACTTCTAGCCAGAAGTCTTTTCAGAAGTTTTTTATTCCTATCTGAAAGCACACGAACTCGTCGCAACTTCGATGACCAATTAGCTCAAATTTTCACAGTAACGTAGGCCTCCTGAACAAAACTGTTTCACATGAAAATTGTACTTTACTGTGGTTGCCACAAAGTGTTGTTTTGAGAATACTTTGTATAGGTCCCTCACCGAAGCAACGACTTTCGAACGTTTAACAAACCAGCGCTTCTGAGGAAGGAACTATCCTAACCTGTGTTAAGAAAGGGGATTTCCCCGAATCCAAACTCAATTACATCATTTTATTAGAAAACCTATAATAATATTCGATTTATATAGCGCCTAATATAAAGTTATCTCTAGGCTCTATACACATAACTCCAATAAATAACCTGTTAAATTGACTGAATGATTAACACACAAGCAAGGTAATTAATGTTGTATAGAAAAGAGGTGGGTTTTCAGGGCACTTCAATTTGTATGATTTAAAGGCAGTGAACACTTTTGGTAATTACTCATAAGCAATGGAGAGCTGTTGGTAGTATAAAACTATTTAGAAACGGCTCCCTGTGAAGTAACGTAGTTTTTGAGAAAGATGTAATTTTCTACGAATTTGATTTCGAGACCTCAAAATTAGAATTTGAGGTCCCGAAATCAAGCATCTGAATGCACACAACTTCGTGTGACAAGTGTTTTTTTTCTTCTTCCGTTATTATCTCGCAACTTCGACGACCGAGAAAGAAATACATGTAGACATAACACTTACCTATTGTTTTAGATTTGACTTCTCAAACCAGCGAAACGGTGCTGCCGTCACCAGCCGCTAAAAATGGCGGACTTTGTTGGGGTGGGGTCAATCCGGAGTTCTGCATAATATCGGTTCAAAGTCTGTGATCGTGACTTTTTGTCTACCCGATAGCCGAAGTAGCGCCCTCTCGTGGATTAACCTCCGGGATAAAACTGGATGGGTCCATGTCTTCATCCGCAAGGATAAAGACAGGTACCTGTTATATATAGAATCAGTGATTCCATTGGATAAAATGATATTGGATAAACGTGCACAGTGACATGAGCTTTCTGTATAGGTGCCTAAACAGTACACTCCTGCCACGTCCGCAATAGAACTTGACTACGTATTTCTATGTGAAATGCATGTACGTCAAAGGTGAAGGTACACGCCGGTTTAGAGGCAGGTTTCTATCCTGGTTTTTATCATGAACACGTCAGATGTTTAGGATAGGACAACATTGACAGCTTATCCGTGGAAGAGTTTTTGCGAGGCTCATGCTGATACATTTTTTTAAACCCCGATCTCAGACTTGAAATTAAGTCTAGGAGTCATGCAGACGTTGTCAATCCATAATAGCTACAATATAGCTGGGGTCACCTTCAGGAGGTGGGACTTTTATATCGGTAATTTTAATATCAAGTAGTAATAAGCCACACATTATTAATTTTAAGGCTTTGCCTGCGAATGTGTGGTTTTAATAGCGTTTCAATGCAATCTCCTTCTTTTGTAATAAATATACAGTGTATAATTATACATTTTTCCTTTGTTCTCAATTGAACGTATGATAAATGTAATGAACATAATTCGCATGCCTCAAATTGAAATCGGTTTAATCTGTAGAGGAAAAAATGCTGATTACAAATGCAACAATGTGCAAATAGTAATGAACGGGGAAAACCTAGTTATAACTTCCGTATTAAGTTACACAATAACTAGAAGCTCATATTTTGTTTTGTTTTAATAGACTGTGTACGTCAAACAAAGATTTGTTTATCAATTCTATGTATTAACATTATATCAAAGAAACAATGATTACGAACAATAAAAACACTCGTTACAATGTTTATCAAATTAGTTTGAGCTTTTAAGCTCAGACTTTTTTGTTTAAATAGGATGTGTACGTCAAACAAAGAACTATTTTTTTTATCAAATCTACTTTTTAATATTATATCAAAGAACAAATAATTATAAACAATTCAAATATTCGTTACAATTTAAAAATAATAAGTTTGAGCTTTTTTACCAAAAAATATATTGGAAAAAAAAAATTAAAATCTGGGACAAGGATGCTTAACTTGATCTTAGTTTTTTAGAAACTACAATTTGTAAATCCACACCCGAATAATATGCAACTATCTAAGAGCACGGGCGTAAAAGTTAACTCGTGACGCAGATAGTAATCGTAAGAAGACCTTCAACTACCCTTAGTTCTTTTCTAATTAACACTTCTTGTTTGTGGCCACGGTTCCATGAAAAAAGTATTGCACACAAAAATATGACGATGTCACGTGACAAGCCCAAAAAGTAAACTGTCCTACAAGCTGGACACTGAGGGCGCACTTGGGATCCGTACATACGGCTCTGCCCTACATAAAAAAAAAGCCTATGTTCCTTGCCCGGTCAGATTTTTGGCCGATTGACCCAAAAATTTGGATTTAAAATTTAATAGGTATTTTGATGGGGGTCGAGAAAGTTACAAGCTTTCGTTTGAGCCATTGCTCGAAAAAGTCTGCCAATTATTAGTAGCAGTGAAATAAAGTGCTCAAAATTATTTTTTGTCATGGTTCCTGACCATTAAAAGTAAAAGTTAAACTTTTTTTCGTTAGAGCTGGTGATACTCTTTGAAATACCATTCACTCAACTAAATCTTTTTTTTTAATGTTTGGGGCCAAAACAAACATAGCATCTTTAACACTTGCTCATCTCTTATATATATATTGTATACACTTCTCTGAAAATCATTGTACAGCTTAAGCTATAAGCATTTTAAAACAAAACCTTCTGTAATTTAGCCCAAAGATAATAGTTTTAAAGTTTCATTTAATTGCCTGCAAGTCTATTTATATATAAAGTGACACCCATTGCAAGTGTTATCATTAAGATTTAAACGTGACAGTAGGCCTCCCTCTGCATTATACAATGACCCATTGCATTGCGACACACGCGGTTACTGTCACGCTAGCCATTTTTTGTAGTCAAATTACACGCACAAGTTTAGGTAAACAGTGGAGACAGGCCTAAAATGGTGGCCATTTTGAAAATTAATCGTTTTCTCATTTGTTATGAGCTTATTAGACAATATTAACGTTTACATCCTCCTCAGCAATGGGGGACTTTTGGGACGGTTAGTGGCAGCAGACTTACCAGGTAAAATCCATTGTTCTCGGTAATGAGCGCATGCTACAGAACTACTTAAACAATGGAAATTTACCAAGTAAGTCTGCTGCCACCTAGCACCTCAAAGTTTCCCATTCAGATCATCTTCGCTCTAATCATTTTTTTAAAGATTACCATTGTTGCTGCAAGTATGAATCCAATCACTACTCCACCAGTAGTTTTCCAGGAGTTGGCCCAGAACATTTCACCGTACGTGCGCCTTATAGGCTGTGCATACATGACCAAAGATTGACCATCTCTCTCCATTCGGGGAATGGCTTCAGTAAGCTCATCATCCGAGTTGATATTGTAGACACTGCCCTCACCCGGGACTTAAAAAAAATAAAAGCAAAGAGAGTAAAACACACAGGGCTATGGGCGGCCATCAGGGCAAAAAAGACAACTACCAAAATAAAAAGATTGCCAGAAATATATCGAGTCAACCACAAAAAAATAAAAACAATTGCCAGAAATATATCGATTCCTATAGAAATATATCAAGAAATTTATCAATCACCAGAATTACATCAAATCCCAGAAATATATCAATCCCCAGAAATAATATCAATTCCCAGAAATATATCAATCCCCAGAAATAGTATCAATTCCCGGAAATATATCAATCCCCAGAAATACTCCCCTCCCCTGAAATATATAAAGTCCAAGAAATATATTGAGCGCCAAAAATATATCAACTACCAGAAATAAACAAAACCCCGAAATAATTATATCAATTCCTAGAAATGTACCAAGCGCCACAATCAAGCTTCAGAAACGTACAAGCGCCAGAAATATATCAATCCCCAGAAATATATCAAGCGCCAGAAATATATCAATACAATCAAGAGCGCATTGTGCAGAAGGGGGCCTACAGAGCTAGCTAGAGAGGGCGCTAGCTTGAACAGCTCGTTAAAAACGGACCAGAGGACATGGAGGATCGACTTGGGACTCAGTGGAGCTCAAACTATCACTAGTTCACGTTCAGCACAGAGCATTCAGTGGTCTTTTTTAATAACCATTTCCCTAACAGTTTGACGTTGATTTGTTGTATTCCAAATAGTCAAGGCATTGGTTAGAACAGACCTTATGTTTGATGTTTAAATGCAAAAAAGAGTTGGGGTTTCAAGGAGAAACGGGAGGCTGGAGGGGGTAAAAATGAACCTTTTTTTTGTGATAATAATATCGAGCCATTTAATGTATACCTTTAATGGATGGCTCAAGAACATATTTTCAGTGCTTTATATAAGCTGCACTTCATCAGTCACAATTTGTTTTGCTTTTATCCTTTTTATGAGAGTTTTGGTTTATTTAGACAAGAGGATCCAGCAAGACATGTATTTTCTGCTGTGTTGTATTTGCTTTGTTGCTTGACGATAGGGAGCAGGAAAAAGTCCATAATATTTTGAGATTTGTTGAGTTGGAGCCCCACAACCACTGATAATCGGCCTTCCCACCAAACCGAGTACCATCTGGTGGATTTTTGTGGATCTTTGGTAAGAGGTAAAAGGTAAAAAAAAAGAATATAACCACAGATCACAGGACACCGGATAATTTATACACAGACACACACACACGGGACATTTGTGGCGCTTGGTATATATTTCTTGGAATTTATATATTTCGAAGTTTGATTTATTTCTGGAGGTTAATATATTTGTGGCGCTTGATATATTCCTGGAAATTTATACATTTCGGGATAATACATTTCTGGGAATTCATGTATTTCTGGGTATTGATATAATCTGGGGATTGGTATAATTCTGGCAATCTTTTTTTTATTTTTGGCAATCTTTTTATTTTTGTAGTTGTCTTTTTTGCCCTGATGGCCGCCCATACTGAGCTCCATTGTGTACGGAAGCCGGAAGTGCCAGGTGAAGCATTTTTTCCACATAAATTATCTGGCGGCCCGCCACTGGCGGCCGCCAGTAGTCAGTGGTGGACGTCAGATAACACAGTGGTGGCTGCCATGTCATTATGCGGTGGCCGCCACATAATAAAGTGAGGGCCGCCAGATAATAGTATTGGCGGCAGCTAGATATTATTATATAACACCCAAGCAGATCCTTGCCATTTGATTGGAGGATTGTCCGTCACGTGATAGCAAATAAAAAGTACCATTGCACGCTGAGTCACTCACCGTGCTTTTTCGTTCCATCCGAAAAGTACCATTGCACGCTGGCACGCTGCCAGCGTGCAATGGTACTTTTCGGATGGAACGAAAAAGCTGAGTAAAAACATCACTGCGTGCGCGTGTCTTTGGTAACGCAGCAGGTGTTACTGCAAGAAGGCATAGTAAAATTACTAGCATTCGGCTTCTACAGTTGAAATTGTTTGTTTTGAAAGTTTCAATCAAAATGACAAAGTTCTACTTGGATGTTATATAAAACAAATAATGAATGTTTTTCATTCGTGCAATGGTGCGAATATGTTCATTCGTTGAAAGCTGGAATGTTCCATTCAACTCGGCTCCGCCTCGTTGAATAGAACATTCCATCTTTCAACTCATGAACATATTCGCACCATTGCACTCATAAACATTCATTATGTGTATAATAATGTTACAAAACAAATTTCTTGCGCATGGAAACAATAATTATTTCACCTTCCGTAAATTGGTTGCCATCATAACTTGCCCAGTAAACAATATAGTTATTATCCCACCCAGTCGTTTTTTTTTAAATGTTTTTTTAAGTAAACTTGGTGAAAGATGTTCCTGAAAGCAGAAAGTCGGTTTTGCATTGGTGTTTGGTCACTCGTCTATCTTATACAATACTCGTGATAACCCGACAGAGGGCGCGCTCTTCGTTCTTGAGTTAATCAGCTCAGCTGCTAACGACTAGTTGCGACTGTCGGGCTCGGAAGCTAGGAATCGAACCAAGGATAGTGACGCCCTCTGTTGTTTGAATTGATCACACCGCAGATCAAAAATCATTACAGCGGTGGGTTTCCTCTTTGCGGAAGAGCCTAACTTTTGTTTGTATACATACATAGAGTATATAGCTCTATGTTTGTATATAATTGGAAGGCAAAAGGCCAACAGAAAAATGTGGCGTTTTGTGCAGTGATAGTATGGAAACAAATAATTCGATCCGAGACATAATAAAGTCTGGGGAAAATTCGGAGGTGAAACAATTGTTTTGCAGTTAATTACCTTTCCAATACAGCTGAAGAGGTTCGGTCTGATCTAGGTTGAAAATATTATGTATGACAAAACGCACATCCTCATAACGGGGATGCGCATTGCCATGAACAGGTACACGAGTAAAACGGGTTTCTCCGTCTCTACCATTTCGACTCGGAGCGGTCTTGTAGTACGTCACTTTCAGGCGTGTTCCATCCGCTAGATTTTCGTCGTGAGCCATCACCAGAGTTGATGGGATATGACGATGATGGTGCAGCAACGATATTCCAGAATAGGAGCAGTCTGACTCTGAGTAGGCTTACTGCAAAAAACGCGAGGAGACACGTACAATTTACTTTCTGTATATACATGTACATACACCCGTTCCAGACGGACGCTCCTGAGTACACAGACTATGATCCATTATAAGTACTATTATGATGATCCATGTATAAAACCAAACTACGAAATCAAACACGTAGGCCTCCTGAACAAAACTGTTTCACATACAAATTATTATGTACTTACTGTGGTTGCCACAAAGTGTTGTTTTGAGAATACTTTGTATAGGTAAGGCCCCTCACCGAAGCAACGACTTTCGAGCGTTTAACAAACCCAGCGCTTCTGTTGGAAAGGGGATTCCCCCGAATCCAAACTCAATTACATCATTTTAAGCCTAGCTTTGATTTAATGTGTGATTTTATCCTTGTGTACAAGGTTGTTCCGTGTTTGCTGCTCGTAAAAAAAGATGTATGCTCGTAAAAAAAGATGTATAGAAGTAACACTATCCACGGCAGTGTTAATATTATGTGAAATGTGGAGGATTTTACTTCGAATGGAATTCCCCGTGTGCATAGACCCTTTCGCAAATACCGGGGCGCGCGCGTAAAGCTTGGAATTAGGTGCATTGTGGTCTAGCTGGTATTCAAATTTGATCCATATATATCCCACAATGCACCTCATTCAACCAGTCTGCTTGCCCCTAGCATTCGTAAACAATTATACTGCGTCAAACAATTGGCCCTATGCCAAATACAAAACAAATCCTAACATTTCATTTTGAGCTTTTCGAGGCTTGAACGAAAGGGTGACTTTAGCCATGCTCATGTGCACAATGAAAATGTTATACGTGCATGTAAAGAAAGACATGTAGACATAACACTTACCTATTGTTTTAGATTTGACTTCTCAAACCAGCGAAACGGTGCTGCCGTCACCAGCCGCTAAAAATGGCAGACTTTGTTGGGGTGGGGTCAATCCGGAGTTGTGCATATTGGTTCAAAGTCTGTGATCGTGACTTTTTGTCTACCCGATAGCCGAAGTAGCGCCCTCTCGTGGATTAACCTCCGGGATAAACTGGATGGGCCCATGTCTTCATCCGCAAGGATAAAGACAGGTACCTGCTATAGAATCAGTGATTCCATTGGATAAAATGATATTTTGGATAAACGTGCACAGTGACATGAGCTTTCTGTATAGGTGCCTAAACAGTACACTCCTGTCACGTCCGCAATAGAATTTGACTACGTATTTCTATGTGAAATGCATGTACGTCAAAGGTGAAGGTACACGCCGGTTTAGAGGCAGCAGGTTTCTATCCTTGTTTTTATCATGAACACGTCAGATGTTCAGGATAGGACAACATTGACAGCTAATCCGTGGAAGAGTTTTGCGAGGCTCATGCTGAAACATTTTTTTAAACCGCGATCTCAGACTTGAAATTAAGTCTAGGAGTCATGCAGACGTTGTCAATCCATAATAGCTATAATATAGCTGGGGTCACCTTCAGGAGGTGGGACTTTTATATCGGTAAATATCAAGTAGTAATAAGCCACACATTATTAATTTTGAGGCTTTGTCTGCGAATGTGTGGTTTTAATAGCGTTTCAATGCAATCTCCTTCTTTTTAATAAATATACAGTGAATAGTTATGTTTTTATCGTAGGCATGGGTCAGGCTGTGCATATAAGTTTTTATAGTTTTTAATAAAAATGTCTAGCCCCTATCCAACTTGTAATCACTGAGCATTATTATGTCTGCAAAAATTGCTAGCTTGATCCACACTGTCATTCTATTACGCTTTTACAATGAAATTTCTTTCGTATACATTTTTCCTTTGTGCTCAATCAAACGTATGATAAATGTAATGAACATAATTCGCATGCCTCCAATTGAAATCGGTTTAATCTGTAGAGGAAAAAATGCTGATTACAAATGCAACAATGTGCAAATAGTAATGAACGGTGAAAACCTAGTTATAACTCCCGTATTAAGTTACACAATAACCAGAAGCTCATATTTTGTTTTGTTTTAATAGACTGTGTACGTCAAACAAAGATTTGTTTATCAATTCTATTTATTAACATTATATCAAAGAAACAATGATTACGAACAATAAAAACACTCGTTACAATGTTTATAAAATTAGTTTGAGCTTTTAAGCTCGGACTTTTTTGTTTTAATAGACTGTGTACGTCAAACAAAAAATTGTTTTTTATCAAATCTACTTTTTAATATTATATCAAAGAACAAATAATTATAAACAATTCAAATATTCGTTACAATTAAAAAAAAATAAGTTTGAGCTTTTTTACCAAAAAAATATATTGGGAAAAAAAAAAATCTGGGACAAGGATGCTTAACTTGATCTTAGTTTTTTAGAAACTACAATTTGTAATCCACACCCGAATAATATGCAACTATCTAAGAGCACGGGCGTAAAAATTAACTCGTGACGCAGATAGTCATAGTAAGAAGACCTTCAACTACCCTTAGTTCTTTTCTAATTAAACATTTCTTGTTTGTGGCCACGGTTCCATGAAAAAAGTATCGCATACAAAAATATGACGATGTCACGTGACAAGCCCAAAAAGTAAACTGTCCTACAAGCTGAACACTGAGGGCGCACTTGGGATCCCTGCATACGGCTCTGCCCTACATAAAAAAAAGCCTATGTTCCTTGCCCGGTCAGATTTTTGGCCGATTGACCCAAAAATTTGGATTTAAAATTCAATAGGTATTTTGATGGGGGTCGAGAAAGTTAAAAGCTTTCATTTGAGCCATTGATCGAAAAAGTCCGCCAATTATTGGTAGCAGTGAAATAAAGTACTCAACATTATTTTTTTGTCGGGATCCCGACAGTATATCACGTGACCAATTCTTATGTGTTTTATAAGAAACGTTTTAAATTTTTGTCATGGTTCCTGACCATTAAAAGTAAAAGTTAAACTTTTTTTTTCGTTAGAGCTGGTGATACTCTTTGAAATACCATTCACTCAACAAAATCTATTTTTTTAATGTTTGGGGCCAAAACAAACCTGACATAGCATCTTTAACACTTGCTCATCTCTTATATATATTATATACACTTCTCTGAAAATCATTGTACAGCTTAAGCTATAAGCATTTTAAAATAAAACCTTCTGTAATTTAGCCCAAAGATAACAGTTTCAAAGTTTCATTTAATTGCCTGCAAGTCTATTTATGTATAAAGTGACACCCATTGCAAGTGTTATCATTAAGATTTAAACGTGACAGTAGGCCTCCCTCTGCATTATACAATGACCCATTGCATTGCGACACACGCGGTTACTGTCACGCTAGCCATTTTTTGTAGTCAAATTACACGCACAAGTTTAGGTAAACGGTGGAGACAGGCCTAAAACTGTGGCCTTTTTGAAAATTAATCGTTTTCTCATTTGTTATGAGCTTATTAGACAATATTAACGTTTACATCCTCCTCGGCAATGGGGGACTTTTGGGACGGTTAGTGGCAGCAGACTTACCAGGTAAAATCCATTGTTCTCGGTAATGAGTGCATGCTACAGAACTACTTAAAGGCACCTGGCAATATGATTTTTTTTTTTTTAAACATAAGAGTATATGTTTATTAACAATAAAACAATTTTTTGAGTAATTGTTTGTCACGATTTATATGTTAAAAAAATTAATTAAGTGCTTGGGGGGTTGACTCCGCCTACCCCTTTTGTGACTTAGGAAAAGGAAGACTTTGCCTCGATCAAACATAGACCCCCCTCGATGCGTAGATAAACACACGTGCAAAAGTACATGTAATTCTAAGACGTGAGTTTGTACGCTGCGAAAAAGGTTTTTTTTCTGGAATTTTTCCGGCAATGCCGACCAGGTGTATTGCTGCTGGATGCAGCAAAACAACTAAAGATGGGGTCAGTCTTCATCTGTTTCCTGCAGATCCCAAGTATAGGCGGTTGTGGGCTGCGAAAGTCAGATTAACTAGAGCAAAGTGGTCCGGTCCGACGTCTTTCTCAGCGCTATGCTGCAGCGAACACTTCGAGCCGTCGTGCTTCGAATCCGGGATACACCACTCATTTGACATGACGAGAAGAGCCATTCTTAAACACGACGCCGTCCCAACAATTTTTCCAGCTAGTGGGAAGTCGAAGAAGGTATCTGAAAGACATGACGAACCCAGAGGAGCATTTGCTAAACGTGAACAAATTCGGGTAAGTTTGAACTTTGAGGGTATGTTAAGTGACACGATTTTGTGTTGGTACTGCATGCGACTCACCGTGCGTGCAGGTCCTATGTGACCGTCCGCACATTATACAGCAGCCATAGTGCGTGCGTGCAGTCTGCTCCGTGGCCGTATTTCTATAATAATACGTAGAATGACCCACATCTTACAATTGGTCACTAAAAAGTCGCATAGTTAAATAAAAATAGCAGCAATAGCTTTTGTAAAAACCACTAGGCGTTCAACATGTTCAAGTTTCAATGTACGTATGTGTGTAAAATCGTGTCTAAATTTGTTTTGATGTGCCATGTTCCCAGACGTAATGTACGGGGGCCTGACTACACATTTTCTCTTCAAATATCGCGCCTTGAATTACGTCACGGACAGCGCCCTCTCGGGTCGGGGCCTACTCGTAAATTTGTAAATACAATCAAAACTAATATTTTTAAACCTTAGTTAACTTTTTATTCACATTCCTCTCATAAAAACACATGTTATAGTGACAAAAGCTTTATTTAAAAAAAATACCACTTCCAGGTGACTTTAAACAATGGAAATTTACCAAGTAAGTCTGCTGCCACCTAGCGCCTTAAAGTTTCCCATTCAGATCATCTTCGTTTTATTTTATTTTTTTAAAGCACGCAATTGTTGCTGCAATTATGAATCCAATCGCTGTTATAACAGTTGTAGCTTTCCAGAAGTGTTCCCCGATCATTGCACCGTACGTGCGCCTTATAGGCTGTGCATACATGGCCAAAGATTGACCATCTCTCTCCATTCGGGGAATGGCTTCAGTAAGCTCATCATCCGAGTTGATATTGTAGACACTGCCCTCACCCGGGTCTTAAAAAAAATAAAAGCATAGAGAGTAAAAAACACACAGGGCTATGGGCGGCCATCAGGGCAAAAAAGACAACTACCAAAATAAAAAGATTGCCAGAAATATATCGAGTCAACCACAAAAAATAAAACCAATTGCCAGAAATATATCGATCCCTATAGAAATATATCAAGAAATTTATCAATCACCAGAAATTCATCAAATCCCAGAAATATATCAATCCCCAGAAATAATATCAATTCCCAGAAATATATCAATCCCCAGAAATAGTATCAATTCCCGAAAATATATCAATCCCCAGAAATATATAAATTCCCAGAAATATATCAATCCCCAGAAATACTCCCCTCCCCTGAAATATATAAAGTCCAAGAAATATATTGAGCGCCAAAAATATATCAACTACCAGAAATAAATAAAACCCCGAAATAATTATATCAATTCCTAGAAATGTACCAAGCGCCACAATCAAGCTTCAGAAACGTACAAGCGCCAGAAATATATCAATCCCCAGAAATATATCAAGCGCCAGAAATAATCAATACAATCAAGAGCGCATTGTGCAGAAGGGGCCTACAGAGCTAGCTAGAGAGGGCGCTAGCGTGAACAGCTCGTTAAAAACGGACCAGAGGACATGGAGGATCGACTTGGGACTCAGTGGAGCTCAAACTCTCATTATGTTCACATTCAGCACAGAGCATTCAGTGGTCTTTTTTAATAACCATTCCCTAACAGTTTGACGTTGATTTGTTGTATTCCAAATAGTCAAGGCATTGGTTAGAACAGACCTTATGTTTTATGGTTAAATGCAAAAAAAGAGTTGGGGTTTCAAGGAGAAACGGAAGGCTGGAGGGGGTAAAAATGAACCTTTTTTTTTTATGATAATAATATCGAGCCATTTTATGTATACCTTTAAATGGATGGCTCAAGAACATATTTTCAGTGCTTTATGTAAGCTGCACTTCATCAGTCACAATTTGTTTTGCTTTTATCCTTTTTATGAGAGTTTTGGTTTATTTAGACAAGAGGATCCGGCGAGACATGTATATTCGTTTGTTATTGGTATACGTAGTCTCGTCTAGATCAAAGCACTGGTTTAGTTTTTAGTTTTGTGTACCCAACTCTTGTTCCTGTAGTAGGTCAAGCAGGATTTGCAAGTTCTGTTCGTCCATTTTTTTGATTGTGTTTTCTTCGGTTGAAGCTTGCAATCTAGCTCGAATTAGTTGGTCTTTTATGTCTTTTGTCTTTTGAAGGCTAACAGAGGAAGTGCAGGAAAAAGGTTGTGAAGGAAATCACTATCATTAATAAGGTGCCAATGTTTGAACAGTGCACGTTTGAGATTTGAGTGTTTGATCTGTGGGGAAAATGGCAAAGTAAAAACAAGCGGTGGAGTTGTTTCTTTCTTGATTAGGTGGTGCAATCAACATTGAATTTCTGTGGCCATCATTCGATTCCGTGAAGCGGGTCAATTCTGCTGTGTTGTATGTGCTTTGTTGCTTGACGATAGGGAGCAGGAAAAAGTCCATAATATTTTGAGATTTGTTGAGTTGGAGCCCCACAACCACTGATAATCGGCCTTCCCACCAAAACCGAGTACCATCTGGTGGGTTTTTGTGGATCTTTGGTAAGAGGTAAAAGGTAAAAAAAAGAATATAACCACAGATCACAGGACACCGGATAATTTATACACAGACACACACACACGGGACATTTGTGGCGCTTGGTATATATTTCTTGGAATTTATATATTTCGAAGTTTGATTTATTTCTGGAGGTTAATATATTTGTGGCGCTTGATATATTCCTGGAAATTTATACATTTCGGGATAATACATTTCTGGGAATTCATGTATTTCTGGGTATTGATATAATCTGGCGATTGGTATAATTCTGGCAATCTTTTTTTTATTTTTGGCAATCTTTTTATTTTTGTAGTTGTCTTTTTTGCCCTGATGGCCGCCCATACTGAGCTCCATTGTGTACGGAAGCCGGAAGTGCCAGGTGAAGCATTTTTTCCACATAAATTATCTGTCGGCCCGCCACTGGCGGCCGCCAGTAGTCAGTGGTGGACGTCAGGTAACACAGTGGTGGCTGCCATGTCATTATGCGGTGGCCGCCACATAATAAAGTGAGGGCCGCCAGATAATAATAATGGCGGCAGCTAGATATTAATAATGTTACAAAACAATTTTCTTGCGCATGGAAACAATAATTATTTCACCTTCCGTAAATAATTGGTTGCCATCATAACTTGCCCAGTAAACAATATAGTTATTATCCCACCCAGTCGTTTTTTTTTTTTTATTTTTTTAAGTAAACTTGGTGAAAGATGTTCCTGAAAGCAGAAAGTCGGTTTTGTATTGGTGTTTGGTCACTCGTCTATCTTATACAATACTCGTGATAACCCGACAGAGGGCGCGCTCTTCGTTCTTGAGTTAATTAGCTCAGCTAACGACTAGTTGCGACTGTCGGGGGCTCGGAAGCTAAGGCCGTGTCCGAACGGCGACTTCGGCTACAGCTACGGCTAGATCGCGCGCGTCTGCCTATTCTTCAACACTGACAGACGCGCTGATCTAGACGTAGCTGTAGCCGAAGTCGTCGTTTCGGACACGGCCTAGGAATCGAACCAAGGATAGTGACGCCCTCTGTTGTTTGAATTGATCACACCGCAGATCAAAGATCATTACAGCGGTGGGTTTCCTCTTTGCGGAAGAGCCTAACTTTTGTTTGTATACATAGAGTATATAGCTCTATGTTTGTATATAATTGGAAGGCAAAAGGCCAACAGAAAAATGTGGCGTTTTGTGCAGTGATATTATGGAAACTCTGAGACATAATAAAGTCTGGGGAAAATTCGGAGGTGATACAATTGTTTTGCAGTTAATTACCTTTCCAATACAGTTGAAGAGGTTCGGTCTGATCTAGTTTGAAAATCTTATGTATGACAGAACACACATCCTCATAACGGGGATGCGCAGTGCCATGAGTAGGTACACGAGTAAAACGGGTTTCTCCGTCTCTACCATTTCGACTCGGAGCGGTCTTGTAGTACGTCACTTTCAGGCGTGTTCCATCCGCTAGATTTTCGTTGTCAGCCATCACCAGAGTTGATGGGATATGACGATGATGGTGCAGCAACGATATTCCAGAATAGGAGCAGTCTGACTCTGAGTAGGCTTACTGCAAAAAACGCGAGGAGACACGTACAATTTACTTTCTGTATTTATACATGTACATACACCCGTTCCAGACGGACGCTCCTGAGTACACAGACTATGATCCATTATAAGTACTATTATGATGATCCATGTATAAAACCAAACTACGAAATCAAACACGTAGGCCTCCTGAACAAAACTGTTTCACATACAAATTATTATGTACTTACTGTGGTTGCCACAAAGTGTTGTTTTGAGAATACTTTGTATACGCCCCTCACCGAAGCAACGACTTTCGAGCGTTTAACAAACCAGCGCTTCTGAGGAAGGAACTATGTGTTTGGAAAGGGGATGCCCCCGAATCCAAACTCAATTACATCATTTTAAGCCTAGCTTTGATTTAATGTGTGATTTTATCCTTGTGTACAAGGTTGTTCCGTGTTTGCTGCTCGTAAAAAAAGATGTATGCTCGTAAAAAAAAAGATGTTTAGAAGTAACACTATCCACGGCAGTGTTTATATTATGTGAAATGTGGAGGATTTGACTTCGAATGGAATTCCCCGTGTGAATACCCAAACTATACTGAAACAGTGCTGCTGCCACCTTGTGTCGTAAAGGTGTCCAATACTTATAAAATAATTAATAATAATATTATGAATAATGAAATTATGACATGTAGCCTCCCCGTATCGTTTTTAGCTTCATCGTTTACAATCATGATTGTGCAGGCCTCTATTAAAGAGCATTTCGTAGAATTTATTATGCACATCGGCGTGAAGGACCTCAAAACATTTTATAATAATTATACAAAATGGAGAAAACAACATTAATTCGATACGTAGAATGAGTTGTCCATTCCTTACATGGAGAAAACCAAAAATAAAGTATAGGATGCGTTTATGAGTTGTAACGTTATTCAATTCGGGAGGAACATACAACTTGACTGGAACTTGGAAAGTACAACATATTGGTTTACGCATGTGTGTGTTCCATTCAGCAACTGAACTATCTAATCCTACATTGACAGTCTTCGTTGGGCTGTGATCGTGGCTTTTAGTCATTGATCTCCATAGACCTTATCGCAAATACCAATGCGCAAGCGCAGACTGTTGAATGAGGTGCATTGTGGGATATATATGGATCAAATTTGGATACCAGCTAGACCACAATGCACCTAATTCCAAGCTTTACGCGCGCGCCCCGGTATTTGCGAAAAGGTATTTTATACTGACTAAAAGTACAATGCTTTTAATTTACCCGATAGCCAAAATATTTTTGCCTGAAATAGCGCCCTCTTGTGGATTAACCTCCGTCATAATAGCCTATGAGATCAAGAGTTAGGGCATGGTGTGGGGAGTTTTGCGTGGCTGATACTGATACATATTCGCGACTTCAGACTTGTAATCAAGTCTATCAGTCATGCAGACGTTGTCAATCCATAATAGCTAGGGATCCGGAAAAGGGGGTTTGAAGTGGGCTCACCTTCGGTCAGGGTCAGACTTTGTATTTTCAGTATAAAGTATTCATAAATACCTCATACAGTTTCGCTATTCCTATTGGTGGAGAGCGCGTCACGTGGACGTGTATAAACCTTTGTTTATGACCAGTAAAAAGTGTTGAAACATGGGCGTGACACAGTACGCGAACTTGCCCAACGCGCACAGCTTTCCCTTAACAGGAGTTGTTTACCCAAGGGCCTTGACTGGGCCTTATTATATAACTGACATACATATCCTTGTCATTTGATTGGTGGAACTTACTTCACGTGACATTCACTATTACTCCCATCCGCACCGGCGATCAAAATGACCTATCGCCCATGGGGAATAGCATTTCAACTGTCCAACTTGTAATTCTATTGTGTATTTTATGTCTAAAGAATTAAAATAATTTAAAAGAAATAGCTAGCTATTCGATTTTCACGTTACAATTTTTTTTTTCGCAGAAATTTTCATTTTGTGAATGAAGATAATTCGTATGCGAAAAGTGAATTATGTTTAAACTGTAGATGCGAAATAACTGTTCATATACAAATGGAAGAGTGCAGGAAATGTCTTTATTGAACAAAAACCTATAATTAACTTCCGTACTAACAAACTGGATATAATAACTAGAAGATTATTTATTTCTTGTTTATAAGCTGTGCAGCTAGCTACTCGCGCGTTTCGGATCGATAAACCAGGTTAAAACGAAGAACATGTTATTTTTCTCTGAAGTTAAATCTTTGTTTTAAATTATATCAACGAAAAAGTATTAACAAACAAAAATACTCATTACAATTTTTATTTAAAAAAAAAATTAGTTTGAGCTTTCAAAAAAATCACTACTAATTTATTAATTATTATTGAAATTAAATTAAAACTCTGTGGGACAAGGATGCTTATATGATCTGAATTTTTTAGAAACCACTTTTTATAAATCCACACCCGATCAATTATTTGCAGCTATCTAAACGCATCGGGCGTAAAATTTACCCAGGACGCAGGATAGTCGATTCATTGTCAGGGTACTGTGTAGCCCGTTCTGAATTCACGAACTGCATAAATACTATACCGCACGGCACACAGTATACAAATATTGACTGCCTCGATGGTTAAAACTATGACTCCCGAGGTGATCCCCGGAGCGTTCTATTTTTTTAGGCGAAGCCGAGAGAAAATAGAACGCTCCGGGGATCACCGAGGGAGTCATAGTTTTTAACCATTGCACGAGTAAAAGCAGTCAATATTTGTTTTATAACACCCCAAACATTTCTAAATACTGTACTTTTATTATTAAGTTACAGACCTGAATGCTACAATCCACGGACGACGCGAATACAGATTGCAAACACTTTTACTGTACTGCATGTAGTGTCGTGCAATCCGAAATGGTTACAGACTATTAATTTATCATCCTCGTACACGCAACGGTCGTCTGGGTGCTGCACACATGATAGCATGGCAAACCGACGCACTATCACACGGCCGCCGTCTAGCAAAACCAAGACATGTCATGTGACGCGCTCTAAACCAATAAGCAGGCAGAATACTTGTAAGGGGTCGAAGCATGGTTTGTCGAACCTCGTACAACGAGGCTCGTTCTCCTGAATGGACCGATCCGGCCTATCAATCAAACTGTGCGCGTTCACCCATTTGACCAATCACAGCAATTATTGTGGTCGGACAAACTCGGTCATGCGTGCGCGTATATTTGGCACGCGCGGCAGAATCGTGCAGAATGTCATTGGGAGTTTTCGTACACGTGTCTTGTTCACGTGCGCGGTGGGCGGAGCTTAGTGGAAAGCAGGAACGGTCCATTGGTTCTCCTCCTCAAAGGAAAACTGTGATAGCAAAAACATTAATCTTTACAAATCATTAAAATATTCTCAACCTAAAAATGCTTGGAATTTCTCGTTCTTTCTCAGGAAAAACCCACGAATTCCCATTAGTTGCAGCTACCGAATTCGTCTGCTGGTTAAGATTGAAACTTGACAGTACCTATAAGCCATATTGCATAACCATGATCCCTTGCATTGCTACACACACTGTTACTGTTACACACAATTACTGTCTGACTGCCACGCCAACCATTTTTGGTAGTCAAATTACACGTAGTATCAGTTACATAACATGATAACAGTTATAAAGTAAGCAGTTTGTTGTTTGGTTTTCAAATATTTATGAGCTACACTCCTTCAAAAGAGAATTATTACATGGTTGTACCCTAAAGATTACTTTTATTATAGTTTAGACGTATCCTTCAACACCATGCAAAGCTTAACGTCAATTATGAGCTTAATTTGACACCTAGGCCTAGGTTTACAGCCCTCATCTTTTCAGACCACTTTTACTATTGTTTACAGCGATTGCAATGATTGCCACCCTCATGAGTACAACAGTAAATCCCCCCAAAAAATATCCCACCGTAAATGCATCTCCATGGCAATGGAAAAGATCGTCAAAAATGCTTTCAAATATGGTTCTTGTACTTCTTGCCTCTGCATATATGACCAAAGATTGGCCGTCTCTTTCCATTCGAGGAATGGCTTCCAACAGCTCATCATCTGTGTTGAACTTCACCAGACCTTCCTCACCCGGATCTTAAAAAGTAAAAAGCATAAAGTAGATGTTAAAGACACTTGACACTATTGGTAATAGACCTTTCCCATGAAATTATGTAAATTGCACATAGCACGTGCGCACTAACGTTTTTGTTGGCAAAATGAGGGAACATCGTGCTGTTTTGTACACGACTAATGGCTGCGTGACGTAGATGCGATCGCGCGTCTGCTCAGTGCACAAAACTCTATGGCGTTTGCCAACCAAAAGGGTCTATACGCACGCGTGAATGTAACTAGCATATTTCATGGGAAGGGTTCATTGTCTAAGATCAGTCTTCTCACTTGGTGTATCTCAACATATGCATAAAATAACGAACCTGTGAAAATTTGAACTAAATTGGTCGTCGAAATTGCGAGATAATATTGAAAGAAAAAACACCCTTGTCACACGAAGTAATTGCAATGTGTGGTTTCACTTCTTTACTTCTTTCACGAAAACTACGTTACTTCAGAGGGAGCCGTTTCTCAATGTTTTATACTACCATTACTCGTTACCAAGTAAGGTTTTGTGACTAATAGTTATTTTGAGTATTTACCAATATTGTCCACTGCCTTTAAATAGCCCTAACTATAGCTTCATAAAATGTATACTATCGGCTGCAATATTTATCCCGACAACTCGACTTTTTGTATTTTGTTATTATCATCGTGTTCTATTTGGCAAAACCATTGAACATACCTGACCAGGATAGTTGTAGAGAGTCGGTGACATGCAGTTTAAACAGCCTATGTATCTCAGTACACAAGTCATCATGGCGGGGATGCACCAGATTATGTTTAAACCCGTGGTTGGGCACATGAGAAAAACGGACATCTCCGTTTTCACCATTTCGGCTCTGGGCTTTCTTGGATAAATAAACTTTGATATGCGTGATTTGATGTCCTCCTTCGGGCAGCTCTAGCTCTCCGTGATTGGCCATCACTAGAATGGTATACGAAACAAGGGTACAGCAGTAATGCCTATAGGCTTGGCATGCAGGGAAAAAAATGGCGAAACCCATTCAACATAATATGGCTCTTCATTCATAGGCCCTTTTCGAGTTCACGGTTTCGGCTTTCAAATCGGCTTCATCAGGCTCCGTTCTCTCGTCTGAACCCTGAGCACGTACGGAAAGCACGCGCAATTTTGTCAAACTCTAGACCCGAAGCCGTAATTGTTTCGAAAAGGCCACACAACCATTGCAACGTCACATCAGTCTTTGGACCAGTGTCAAAAGAATGTTTGCTGTAAACCGTCGTGACGGTGTAGCAACAATACTCTGGACTACATGAACGTATTGACTCTGATAAACATGGATAAATTAGGCCTGCAGCTTTAAGGCATAGGACACCTTCGGTAATTGTCAAAGACCAGTTCACATGGTGTATCTTATCACATGCACGAAATAACAAACTTGTGAAAATTTGAACTGATTGGTCGTCGAATTTGCGTGATGGTGGAAGAAAAAACACCCCCGTCACACGAAGTTATGTGCTTTTAGAATTATGCTTGATTTTGGGACCTCGAAGTCTAGTTCTGAGGTCTCGAATTCAACCTTCGAATATTTTAGTGGAAAACTACTTCTTTCTCGAAAACTACGTTACTTCAGAGGGAGCAATTTATCACAATGTTTTATGATATCAACAGGGGCCAATTTCATAGAGCTGCTTTAGCAAAAGATTTGCTTAATCACGAAAATAGCTCGCTTATTTTACACATGTTACTGGCTAAAATGTTATGCTATACATTGCTTGTGACTGGTATTAAGCTGTTGTTCACTAAGCACAACAAGTGAGTGGAGTCTTGGCCGGTAATCTGATTTTACTAAGCAAGGATTTGTTTTGCTTAAGCTCAACTTTCTGCTTAAGCAGCTCTATGAAATTGGGCCCAGCTCTCCATTGCTTTTTACCAAGTAAGTTTTTATGCTAACAATACTTTGAGTAATTACCAAAAGTGTGCGGTGCCTTTAAGGCTGCAGCATCAATGGCGAGGACACATTCAAACACGTCATGGCTCCCATCCATATGCCTATATTTTGTAACGTCGCATTAGTTTTTGAGAGACTGGTCTTTGGACCAATGTCAAAAGTACAGTCTGCACTTAATGTAAACAAAAATTCAACATCATTCAAAAGAAATCAAGTTAATATCCGTATCGCCAATCTCTTTAAAAGGGGAGGTGTGCGTTTGGTAGTCACTCTTAAATTTAATGGCAATAAAACCTTTGGTTTGAAGCCTACATCAGCGTAAGATAGAGTAGCTTTTTGATAAACATTCCGTTTTATTGTAATGTGGTTTAGGCCCATACAAAAAATATATCATTTATTTGTATGCCACAATTTGAATCCGAGTGCGTGACTGTAATCTTAGATTGTGTATTTCTCTTGGGGATTATTTTCCTGCTTGGACACATTATAACCGTTCCAGATTTTCGGATGTAACTCATAACTGCGAAATATGTTAGTTTTGTGTATACGTCTTGTATTAATTTTAATAGGTCCAATCCAACGGTACCGAATTCCTGCGTGGCAGGAGAGACCCCCCCCCCTCAACTTTGTACCAAGTCTTCCGATAGTGCCCTCTTTTAAATCACCCCCATGTTCAGCCCATGTTAACTTCCCCACCCCCGGGAGTGGGGTGGGGGGGGGGGGTAAACGCACGTCACACAAAATCCTTGGTACGCCGTCGTTCGGATCCCCCCCCCCAATAAAAACATTTGGTTCTGCCCCGGTCTCCTATTTATAGGGGATGAGACTTTTTTTCTATAGTTTCAAGTAGTTAATATAACTAGGCTTTCCTGCAAGCAAGCGGCAAATTCAAACATCTCATTAACATAATTCGCGTGAAGCTACTTTTTTTGAGAATTCATTATTCTTCTTTCTATTCGCCAAACTTTGTCCTTTGTAATTGATTGCCTTGTAAGTTTAACACATAATTTGTTTTAAAAATGAACGTCGGGAAACCCCATATTAACTTTCATACTTACAAATTTTACATAAAAATGTACAGCTCAGAGTTCTTCGTTTTAATAAGTCCAACTCGATGAAGGCATGTTTTTCCTAAAAGCAGCATTCATACCAAAGATACTATAAAAGTATAATGCATTAGAAAGGAGATTTGCTGGCCAATAAGAAGCCACGATTTCTTGCATGATGTCACTAGAACGTTCGAATGCATTATACATTACATTTTCTCCAACCAAAATCGTTGGCAAAATGTAAAGAAAAACGAGTTGCTGAAGGCGCTTCGCGGCTTACGCTGCTCGCGCTGGTAGTCTTTTTTCGTGCGTTACATTTTTGGGGTTGTGCTTGCCGTCCGGTGTGCAGCGTGCGCCTTGACTAAAGGCTAATTAATTTCCTGAAGCCTGTAAGCAAAACACAGGTTACCAGCCAACATTCCACAAAGTTTATATAAATGTTATTGTTGTGACTGGTTCCCCACTATATTTGTGTTGAGCAATACTTTCTGCTAATCAGCTAAGATTGGACCATGGTTTTGTTGCTTCAATTTTCATGGTTTATAAAACCTGATTTGTAAATCATGAATTTGATGCTTCAATTTTTATATAAATCGTGTTTTAAGATGCGCAAGTTTTCATGGTTTGTGAACCATGATTTGTAAATGTTTATTGCATGTTCATGGTTCGTAAACCATAAACTTACACACAACAAATACAACTGGTTTGTAAACCATAAAAAGGATTTGGCAGCACTGTCTATGGTTTACATCTAATTGCTACCATGGTAAAAACACGTCTTAAAGTGCCAAACAATTAATTGACAGACGGTGCCCCATACTGATTTGAATACAATTTTGAAATTACAAACTCACTGATTGCGGTCTAACCTTTTATAAATTGAAGTGATTAAAATTTATTTAATTCTAATGAATTACTAATCTTTCAGAATAGTACTTAGTACTTGTTTTAATGTATACTTTAATTGCATTACATCAATCACTTAACTTAATACTTTAAAGCCATTATACACTTTCGGTGTTGTCCAAGTCCCACACTTCGTGTATCACAACTTTTATATAAAATAACAAACCTGTGAAAATTTAGGCTCAATCAGTCATCGGAGTCGGGAGAAAATAACGGGAAAACCCACCCTTGTTTCCGTGCGTTTGTGTCATGACATGTGTTTACTATAAATCCGTAATTCTCGACAACGAGAATTGATATTGTTTTAATGTTTTCCCAAAAAGTAAAGCATTTCATAGAACAATATTTCAAGAGAAGTCTTTCACCATTACCTTCTGTAAACCCTGTAAATTATTTGTAAATCTGTGAACTTTTATTTTTTTGTCTATACCGAAAGTGTATAATGGCTTTAATGTGCAGTGTCTATTTAGATATGGAAACAATATTTGCATAAAAATATACAAATCTATGATTTTTCATACTTCTCAAACTTATATCATTCCCAAGGCAATTTAAACAAAACATCAATCCACGTTTCTCAGTCAAATTATTCCTGAGACATGCTTCTGTTTTGAAGTGATTTTCTCAAAATGTACAGGGGATAAAGGAACTTGTACTTTTCAGGCAATATTTCACAAGGCATTAAAATAAATGGTCTGGCTTCGAACATTAATTGTAATAAAAACGTACTTGGTAAAGAAGTACAGCAGCTTTGAAGTATAATGCATTTTGAGAAAGTTTCACTCCGAATTACTGTGCTTATGGAAATTAAGGCTCTCAATTGCTCATCACCAAGTATGATTATGCTACCAATTTTTTTGAGTAATAACCAATAGTGTCCAGTGCCTTTAATTGAACAAAATATACATAGAGCCGAGCTACTTTCTTTTTCCCTTGGCACGCCCCTCAAGCTTGGCATGCTGGTCTCGTAGACTAACCCAGGACTGCCACATGAGGGCGCCGGGTATCACGACCCAGATGCCATTGAAGAAGACGAGGTAGACCCAGAGAAACAGTGCATTGCTGGTGTCCAGGCTCGGGCTACCGGTCAACCACTCTGGACAGAACGTCATCCAACCTGTTGATTTGAACAAAACTGGTTTCACACATTTTTCCCTCATTTTGTTGTTTGTTAGGTTGGTTATTGTTTTTACTCAAGGAGTATCAATATGTCACAGGGAAAGAACACTCAAAAGACCATTTACATGGTCCAAATATTAAACACGAACAGTTTGGAAACTTGGCATCATGCCTGAAGCTTGCAATAATTTTGTTGATCTGCTCACCCTTAGTGGACTATAAAAAGAACGGATTTATTGCCAGCCACTAAAATTTGTCTAGCTACTCCTTAATGTAAAAGATTGAAAACCACTCGTTTTGAATGCCATACCACTCTTGCAAAGAGCCCTATGGGCCATATGACATGGCGGACAAATCTTTTTATAGTGAAGGCAGCAGGTACTTTCAACTCGGTTTAGAGTAAAGTTCGTTCCAATTTCACTTAAAGCCATTATACACTTTCGGTAAACAGTATTGTCCAAGTCCCACACTTCGTGTATCACAACTTATACATAAAATAACAATCCTGTGGAAATTTAGGCTCAATCGGACATCGGAGTCGGGAGAAAATAACGGGAAAACCCACTCCTGTTTTCGCGCGTTTCGCCGTGTCATGACATGTGTTTATAAAACAAATGTGTAATTCTCGCTAACAAGAATTTATATTGTTTTACCGTTTTCTCAAAAAGTAAAGCATTTCATGGACTAATTTTTCAAGAGAAGTCTTTCACCATTACCTTCTGTAAACCCTGTAAATTATTTGTAAATCTGTGAACTTTTTTTTTTTTTCTGTACCAAAAGGGTCCAATGGCTTTAAAAAGAGTGACACAGCTCGACTTTCACAACAGACAAGAGAGTGACATTTTCACTCTTGTACATAAAGAGAGTACAGCCCTGCTCAAACTTAATTGTACTCACCGCCGTAAATTTCACACACGCAGAGTACAATCTGTACATAATGCCTGTAGTGTTTCTTGGCTAGGATTGCGTAAATCAAGACAACAGCTAGAAGTCCATCTACAACCACCGTCAGTATTTCCAACGAGACGATTGTCGGATCCGACTCACCCCAACGAGAATCGGCCCTGGAATACTCCTTCCCTATAAAAAAATAACAGATTAAAACTTGAAGTTATTTTGCCGACCAAATGTCATTCTTTTTCCAAATAAGGTTTTGTTCCGGTTGTTAAGATTTTCTAAAAATATAACTGAACCTGTGCTGGGGCGTGGTAGTATTTCTTGATGTAGTGATAACAAACTAGTTTCCACACACACCAGTACAGGTACATGTAAGATGCACCTACAACGCTGACGCACAATACAGGCCAACCGTTGTTCAATCTGAACCATGTTTTTACTTTTTATAAATTGTAAAGTTTATGTAGACTTTTCAATGTGGACTTACACAAATCAGTTAGGAACCCATCTGATGTCTGCACAGTAGCAACCATGGAATAATAGAGAAACGCACCTTCCTTAAATGAGAATAGAAAAGAAAATTAAAACAGGCTAGCTATGGGGTCTAGTTGTACGATATCTGCCCTAGCAATGCAATGTGGTCTTGGGTTCGAATCCAGCCAGAGTGGTATTTATTTGCTTGTTGGGTTTTTCCTAAGAGCTCGGGAAAGTAAAACAAACTATAATCTTCATCCCTGATCCGAAAAAATTACTCTCGATTTGGAAACATTTTCATAACTTTTTTGATCCGTTTCTAATGTTTATCAGTGAAAAAATACCTATACCCCTTAAAGACAGTGGACACTAATGGTATATGTCAAAGACTAGTCTTCTCACGTGGTGTATCTCAACATATGCACAAAATAACAAGCCTGTGAAAATTTGAGCTTCATTGGTCCTCGGAGTTGCGAGGTAACTATGTAAGAAAAAACACCCTTGTCACACGAAGTTGTGTGTTTTCAGATGCTTAATTTCGAGACCTCAAATTCTAAATCCGAGGTCTCGAAATCAAATTTGTGGAAAATTACTTCTTTCTCTAAAACTATGTCACTTTAGAGGGAGCCGTTTCTCAGAAATATTTATACTATCAACCTCTTCCCATTACTCGTTTCCAAGTGAGGTTTTATGCTAATAATTATTTTGAGTAATCACCAATAGTGTCCACTGCCTTTAAACACATTCACTTTAACATGCAATTTGTTTAACAGTTTGAAAACAATTTTGACATCATCTTACATACTCACCAAAATGAAATGTGTAAGCGCGTCATACACGAGCCATACAACAACCAAGCGGTCAACGGTGGGGAGCTTTCGTCCAAGTCCGTAACCAACAACGATGGACACAATAAAGAGAAGTGCAGCAAAGGCAAGGCTTGGAAGAGTGCTTGCTGATAGGGACGCAGTAGGCTCCATCGCTGTTTGACGAGTGTCAAACTACAATAATAATCGGGCTGCAGACAAAAGATCAATATGCTTTAGATACAATTTGGACCTAGGCCCAATTTCATAGAGCTGCTAAGCACAAAAGTTTGCTTAGCATAAAATTTCTTCCTTGATTAAAACAGGATTACAAACCAAATTTCTATTTGTTGCATATTGCTTGTTACTGGTATTCAGCTGTTGTTTGCTCACCTTGAAAATCACATGGAAACTTGGTTGGTTTTTATCAAGGCAAAAAATGTCATGCTACATGTATTAAGCAAACTTGTGAGCTTAGCAGCTCTATGAAGTTAAGCCCTGGTCATCCCAGGTCGAAATTCCAGTTGAACCTAGTTAAACTGGGTTTAACTGGAACTAGTTGAAACCAGTTGACAAACTAGTTAAACACAGTTAAAACCAGTTGGTTTAATATGGGAAAATGGACAGAGACCAACTGGTTTATAATTTCAACCTAGTTGAACACAGTTAAACCTAGTCCAAACCAGTTGGTTAATATGGAAAATGGATGAGGTGGATCACTATCCAGTTGAACCAGTTGACCCCAGTTAACTAGGTTCAACTGGAATTTTGACCTGGTCAGTGACGGTTTTATCTCGTGATATTTTTTGAACTGGGCATGTTGGCAATGGCATTCCTGGGTCAAACCACTTATGGGTAGTTGTAACTTAAGGTTCTGATTTGAGAAGAATAGTGCCCAACTTCATGACTCTGCTGACCGGCGAATTCTATGCTTGTGATCACCATTCCGTACCAGACAGGGCAAGGGCTGAATTTCTGAGCTAACAGTGTGAGCCTATAGTAACGTAAATATGCAACCAAGAACATTTCTATTCTAGTTGGGATATCATTAACCCTCTCGATCCTCCCTCCCCTGCTAGAGGGGTGCTATAAACCACCTTTATGTCATACACCTTAGCGTAAGCTCTTAATTCCCTGCTTCCAAAAGTGGCGATTCCTTGCTGCTTCCCATGCTTACATACACGGAAAAGTTTCCGTATGGCGCCACCACTTTTTCATTCGAAATAAAATAATATAGTATCTAATTTACCTGATTGATATATCCCTTTTTGTAAAAATGAGTGAAAAAGTGGTGGCGCCATACGGAAAGTTATCCACATACACCGCCGCCCCGGTAAGCAAAATCAATTGAAATTGGTCTCCGGTGGGGATAACTTTCCGTATGGCGCCACCACTTTTTCACTATTTTTTTACAAAAAGGGATATCTCATTATGAGGTAAATTAGAAATAGATACTATTATATTATTTCATATCGAATGAAAATGTGCACAGATTCAAATCAAATCCTACTACATCACATCATGTCACGTAGCCTACCGTATGTCTGCTAGTAGTAGTACTTTCTACTAGGTACTACCGTATTCAATTTAGCAGTTTGGATCGTGCCTGGTGCATGGAACTGCTACCCCCAGGGCCTATTGTTGGTTGGTGCATGGGGATCATGGACTCTGGGGGTAGTTATATGGTTGGTTGGTAATGGTAGGTAGGAACAACAACAAAGGAATCAACTAAACCTTCAAGACTTGTGTCCTCGATCTCGTTTTGGTAAAAAGGGAGTGGTAAGATCATTCAGGGGGATCAAATAGGGCTCAATAATCTTTATAATAATAGTAATACTATTCAAAAAACTAACTTACTTCTTATCACTGCACTGTAGCTTAACACGAACCTCAAAACAAAGCACTACCTGCAAAAACAACCAGCTGACGAGAGATACAACACGTACGTACACACACACATGGGCATCTCACTGTTTACGTTCTTGGGCAAGTTCATTCACGAAGGTTTGCTCGATCCATGAATGTGCAAGTTTAAGAAGAAAAAACATCAAAATTGTACACTTAGTTATTTGAAATTTATTTGTATACAATTTTATAAGATAAAATTTAAATTAATTTTAAATATTTGTTGTCAAAATTCTGTGTAAAAAAAGTATACACACAACCCCCGGTTTTAGAACACCCCTTGGTGCTTTTGGTACAGCCTCGGTCTATTGACCCCAATCCTGTTAATTGACCTCCGGGACGTTTCGCGCCATATTTGATGATTCGAAGTGGAGCGAAAAAATGGCACCGACTTCTGACGATCCAGACAAGGTTCCTGAAGATGATCGTAAGATATTTTGTTTATGTTTTATTTCGATCGTTTAGACCCTAATTTGGTGGCTTAAACATCTTTGGATTTTAAACTAGAAGTACAAAAACATGTAATGTTAGTGGAACAAGCGACCGTATTCGTGTGTTGTGACACAACTTGAACTTGTGTGTTGCATCTCAGACTTGACATGTTTTGTAATGTGTCATAGTCATTTGACGGTCATTCTTTCTTTCTTTCTTTCTTTGATCCGACTCCATGATTTGATTTTAGTGCAACTTTAGCAATTTCTAACAGTTTTGTGATTGTACATATGATTGAATGATCGGGAAATAATAATGTCCGTATTTTTATATTCGATTTCTTCTATTTCTATAAAAAATAAAGAAAAAATAGCTATTTTTAATTTAATTATTTATTGAACAACATTGAAATTTGAGTAGATTGAACGAAAAGGATAACTTTCCGTATGGCGCCACCACTTTTTCACAAATTTTTACAAAAAGGGATATCTCATTGAGGTAAATTAGAATCTGTATTATTTCATATCGTATGAAAAAGTGGTGGCGCCATACGGAAACTTTTCCGGTTTCCATATTAAAAAATGTAATGTACATGATATTGGTTATAATTTAATAAGTTATCTCCCCTTTTCGTAAGCTAAATACTGTCAGTGTCACTGTCACTGTCAGCTAGGCCTACTCAGTCCTATCCGAAACGTTCTGCCCTTCACAGGATTTACTGATGTTCAGGATGTACAGTTCTTCATGAAATTAGATCTTGCAAAAATTAGCTTCTGTGCGTTCTTTTGAGCGCGTTACCGGTACAAGTCTGTTAAGAGCAACAGACTAGAACTCTTGTATTTCTGATCAGCAGAATGTGATGTGGGTTTGAGTTCGGATCTTGACACTTGGGTCCTTATCTTGGCAAAAGATTTTTCATTTTTGCTCCTTCCTTCTATTAGAGTTAGACGAAAAGCTTATCACAGCTTGGTTGCTGCCTAGTAGTTTGTTGTGCTATAAACCGTCAATAAGAGGAACAACGAGTTGTATCCTATTCGTATAAATTATTTGTAATTTTGTATTATGCGTGAAATTGCCAAATTAATAATAATAATAATAATAATAATAATGGAAATTTGTATAGCGCCTATCCATGTAAACATGCTCCTGGGCACTGAACAATTAAAAGAAAACCTATTAAAATCCATACAATTTAAACACCCGAGAGAAAATACAGTAAACATGTAATAAATGCAGAATTTGTACACAACACTCAATGATTAAAAAAACACTGAGAATAAACCCTAGTTAAAAAACTAAAATTAGTTACTCCTTTATTCCCCTGTTTCTGTCACTTTTCCCAAGAACAGATCAACAATTGTCACTGACCCTTTGTATACATTTAATCAATATTTCCTTAAATATTTTCTCCAGTGTCAAGCAGCTTGGCTCAGAGACGTGGAAAGCGAGCGGTAAGCAGCAAGAAGAACAGTCGACTTGCAGCGTTGGAACGACTCAAAGAGGCAAAGAAAGGAACAGGATCCAAAAGCAGATTTGAGGTAATTTTTATTAAGTTATTTATATCGGTTTAAAAACACAAAACATGGTAGGTAGTTTCACTTTACTAAACGCCTTCAAAATATTCACTCTTTGATTTTTTGTTTTCCTCTCAATCGGAGGCTATCTCAATTCTAAACGATATGGAAAGGTTTGTGGTAACACCATGTAATGACTATCTCTAAATGAGTTGGGTTGGTTCTGGAAAGAACTGTTGGTTTCAACTCGACGTTTCGATCAGTATGCTCTGATCGTCATTTAGAGATTACATTACATGGTGTTACCACAAACCTTTCCATATCTTTCAAAACAAAGTTTCATATCCTACAATTCTAATCGATTTTGTAATTGTTTTTTGTTTTTTCTCAAAATTTTGCTATCAGTCGGACGACCTTCAGAATGTGTACGATGAAGTGGATGAAGACGAATACTCAAGAATGGTCCGGGATCGTCAAGACGATGACTGGATTGTTGACGATGGTAAATTATCAGTTCTTTAAACACACTGACAATTTCAGGAGTTACAAGCAGGGATGGGAAATTTCAGACTTTTATCTGAATTCAGACATTTTTTAAAGTCCGACTAGAAATCAAAGACTGCTGTACTGGGGTGGATTTCACAAAGAGTTAAGACTATTCTTATACTGTGATTGCCTCCATGTCTTATGGTCATTGCCTTGGTGCCCTTTAAATGCTATAGAAATGTATAGTTTCCTCATAGGTTGCTCTTTACCGAGGAGAAAATGCCTTGGTGCCCTTGCCCTTTCAAAAACGAAGCATACAGGGCTGATGTAAAGATATCTAGTGACTCAATCTAGCAACTTTACCCTCCCAAATTTCTTTTTAGATGGAGGAGGATACGTGGAAGATGGACGAGAAATATTTGACGATGATCTTTATGGAGAGGAAGGACAGAAAACAGCAAAAGGTGGGTTTCGATTGTGTCGTTGGGCAACTATTGGCAACCACCTACTATACTTCTTGTAATATGAACACTGTATTAACAAACGAGAAATCTTATAACTGAAATTTCTCCTGCCGAGCTGGAATTAGCTATGGCCGCTGTTGCCCTGATCTTTGCCTAGGTGCCCCTTCAAAAACTAAGAGTTTTTAAAAGATGTCCCAGCTAGAGTTTAAGATTTCCCAATGTAAGTGCCCTCGTCATAAAAGTCAACTATTACAAGCAACTTTCAGTAGGCATGATATTCGTCCTACTTTAGTTAGTGTGATACCTGATTTATCTTTTGCCCTTGGAAAATTCAGACTTGATTAAATAGCTGACACTGCCAATATAGGGCTAGATAGCTCAGTTGGTAGAGCGCCGGCACGTTAATCCGGAGGTCGTTGGTTCGCATCCCACTCTAGTCAGTTCTTTGTTCAACCCCAGAAATCATTTACAAATTTACCCAGTCAGTTTCCCTTGTGGTTTATATTGATATCTGAAACAAAAAGTCGCATCCCCTTAAGGTGATCCCCTAGCTGCCGCTTCCCAGGTTGTATCGTAATTTGGGTGTGATCCCTGGCTACACGGCAGTTAACAGTTGTATGGCTTCTGACTGGCACCCCCGAACAAAGATATTGACAAAATAGGGACACCGCCAATATAGGGCTAGATAGCTCAGTTGGTAGAGCGCCGGCACGTTAATCCGGAGGTCGTTGGTTCGAATCCCACTCTAGTCAAAATTCTTTGTTCAACCCCCCAAATCATTTACAAGTTTACCCAGTCAGTTTCCCTTGTGGTTTATATTGATATTGATTAAATAGCATGAAAATTCCTCTGAAGCCTCTACCATGTATGCATGTAGGTCAGCCCCTTGTACTTGAAGGAGGTTGACCCCGAGAAAGAGGATGATAGAGATAATCCAAGCTGGCTTCTGCCCCGTTCCAATAGGAATCAATACCGTCTGGCTACCAAGGGGGTTATCAATAGTACCCTCTTTGAGCAGGAAATCAGTTGGTTTAGTGATGAGCGGTAGACCAATACACACATCGGATAAACCGTAAACATCCAAGTCCGAACCACGAATAAAGACCGTAGGTCCAATACTAACCCCCAGTGCTATTGACCAGAGGAGCAGGACCATAAATATTGTCGACTTCCTCCTTAGCCTCCAATGCATGTAGGTCAGCCCCTTGTACTTGAAGGATTTGGGTTTTTTTTCAAAATGTACATAGATTTACATTAAACTTACAGGGGGTTGAAGATAACTATAGTGGAAAGCTTAGCTTCAAATATTACTTACTGAGGTGCTGTAGTTTTTGAGAAATGAGTAAAACAATGTCATGAAAATACATTTGTAAATGATTAAAATAGTTTTCGTCTCATGAGACGAAAAAATTATTTTCATGACAGTGTTTTACTCATTTCCCAAAAACTACAGCACCTCAGCACGTACTATTTTCAGGGAAGCTTTCTACTATCATTATCTTTGCAAACTGTGTAAGTTTTTAGTGTAAATCTGTGGACACTGTGTTTTTTGTCCTACAAAAGTTACATAGACCCTTTAATGAAATGTTCATACCTTTTTTCAAATGAGTGAAAATCATGCCTGTCTAAGGGGACCAACTATACTACTTGATAGGAACACGTTAGTGGCACACAAGACATTTTTCAAGTGCTCATTTTTACTGCCATGCTGGATTTAGACATGATATGGAGGCCACGACCTCTGTGCTCTTATATTGGACTTGGTGCCCCTCTACAAGAACTTCCAATGGAAGTGCCCTTTTCAAAATGAAAATAGCCTTGCCCTCTCAAAAATTAAATTCCAGGTTGTTCACTATGCAAAAGTAAAAAAACATAAACATTAACAACTTGGAGGGGGGGGGGGTTCGTGGAGAATTCATTGAAACTGGTTGCCTTTGAATTATCTTAAGTGACATTGTCCTTGGAATTTAAGACTGGGGTCTCCTATCGAAAAGATGAGTGCCCGAGCAGGAGGCGGGTCAAAGCATTGGGAGTGGGAGCCCTTACATATAACGTCCTTTGAAGATTATTTACTGAAAGATCAAAATTTGTCAACATTCCTTTCTGCAGGTAAAAAGGACACCAAAGCCGCCAGTGAAAAAGAATCAAAGAAACTGGTAAGACAGAATCTGTTTTTTAATTTATTTATTTTTATAAAAAGCACTATTTAAATAGGGCTAGATAGATAGGTCAGTTGGAAGAGCACCGGCACGTTAATTAGGAGGTTGTTGACTCGAGTCCCACTCTAGTCAATTTTTATTTGTTGAACCCAAAATAATTTAACAGTTCACCAAATCAGTTTCCCTTGTGGTTTATAATATTTAATATCTAAAATAAAAAGTCACATCCCCTGGCAGCCGCTAGAAAGCTCAGTTGGTAGCGCGCCGGCACGTTAAACCGGAGTTTGTTGGTTCTAGTCCCACTCTAGTAAATTTGTCTTTGTTCAATCCAAAATCATTTAAAAAAAATTCCAAGTCAGTTTCCCTTGTATTTTATAATATTTGATATATAAATACTATTTTCTCAATACAATTTTTTTTTTCTTCTTTTTTTTCTGGCCATTGTTGCAAAATTTCCACTTGAAATTGCGTCTGATTTTTCTTAAACATAGAATGTGAAGAAGCCGTCCGTTTCAAAGTCACATGACATCAAGTCCATGTTCAAGATGGGAGCGTCGAAACAGCGTAAACCTGAGAAGGATGCCAGCATCGCTGACGATGAACTTCTTGGAGACATTCTGAATGATCTGCATAGTGATGTAAGGAAATTAAACTACACTAACTTCCTTATTTACATCCTTATTTATCCTTATTTAATCCTACATGTTGTTGTAAACGCTCTTAAAGACACTGGACCCTATTGGTAATTGTCAAAGACCAGTCTTCTCACTTGGTGTATCTAAACATATGCATAAAATAACAAACCTGTGAAAATTTGCGCTCAATTGGTCGTCAAAGTTGCAAGATAACTATGAAAGAACATAACACCTTTGTCACACGAAGTTGTGTGCTTTTAGGTGCTTGATTTCGAGACCTCAAAATCTAATTCTGAGGTCTCAAAATCAAATTCGTGGAAAATTACTCCTTTCTCTATAACTACTTCACTTCAGAGGGAGCCGTTTCTCAGAATGTTTTATACTATCAACAGCTCCCCATTACTCGTTACCAATTAAGGTTTTATGCTACTAATTATTTTGAGTATTTACCAATAGTGTCCACTGCCTTGAATGCCTTGCATAATGCTGTCTTTTGGCCAGGTGCCAAGCCCCAAGAGTTATCCTCCAAGGGCCAGCCTCCAAGGGCCAGCCCCAACCCCAGGGCCTGCAGCCCTAACCCCAGGGCCAGCCCTAAGTGCCAGCCCTAAGTGCCAGCCCTAAGTGCCAGCCCCTAGTAGGGCCTGGAGCCAGGTGTACATAAACTAGACTGCATAAATATTGACCCAAGTTTCCGGTCGGGTCTTCTTCTTTTTTTCTTTTTTTTTAAACACTGTGTAAAATGTACACTGCTCAAAAATTAATGATGGAGCACGAGCCAAAGCCTCTATAGACCTTTCTTTTGCAACGTCACAGCCCGAGTTTTTGCCAACCCAGATTGGAAAACTATGGAAAGCCGTAAGTGCAAATTAAGAAAAGATCGCTATTTTTTGTAACAATGTAACCAAATTTGTTGATTCTGTTAAAAACAAAACAAATAATTATGAGAGGTATTTTATTTAATTGAAAGTTTGCAGAAAATGATGAATTTGGTTAAAACATCTGTTTTTAAGATTTAGTGTTTTACTAACATTCGGCCGGCCATGCCAACCAAGGCGGTTTGTTTATCAACAAAAGAAAGGTCGATTTTGAAGAGGCCTAGGATAAAAGCACTGTATAACAACTCAGTGTTATTATTACTATTATTTCATTTTTTTTAACACAGCAAGCAAAAGAAGTATGACATACTCCTTTGTGTTGGTATAACTCCTCGGGTCAGGCTACATCCCAAAGCCCTAGATCTCAAGAGTCTTTTGCAGGATCCTAGCTTTCCCCAGAAGCGCTGCCTTCTGCAACAGATCTACGCTCGCATTTGTCCCTATTTCATCTAGATGTTTCCATACTTATAATTATTATTATTATTTGCTTATTCTTTTCAGAAACCAGCAATCAAACCTATGCCCATCAAAAAGAAAATGAAAACGCCAACATCTGGGTGAGCATTACTTACGACTGAATGAACTTTATACTTTCCAGGCTAACCTAATGAATAAACAAAATAAGGCCATACCAGTCGTTACACATGCGCTAATGCTTAAGTTAATCCATTTGTA